>NC_068360.1:59411478-59777933 GCF_020536995.1 Dreissena polymorpha | reverse complement strand
ACCATTTTTGAAACTGAATTAATTAATGAATAATTAATAACAGAAAATCCATTAGTTTGCTCTTTATACAAATGGCAATATTTACATATATACGATGAGCAAGAAATCCTTGGTAATTTATGTAACATAACGCACACAAAACGCATATTTGGGGTATTGTTGAATAAATATGATTGTCGAAATTTGAACCAGATTTCATGCGGTCTTGGATAGGCGGCCACCTGGATCATCAATCAGTAGCCTCGGGTTAGAAAACGTCAATAATTACCGGACACGATATTTGTTTACCTTACGTGTCAACATTCGGTCGATTCGTATGTATTCGTTATGTGTCCGTTGCATACGTCATTTATGTTGCAGACATGTGGCTTTACAAACGACCAATCAGAATAGTACACGTTAAATCAAATCTACGTTGCAGACATGTGACTTAACACGGCAATCGGAATTGCATACGCAACAATTATCAAAGCTTTCGTTGTTTATATCTATAATAATAAAACAGTCTCACTGAGCAGTCGAACAAAGAAGACATAGTATTGCTTGCTTTCGTGAGGCGGGCCCGTTGCGGGCTTCGCATGTATCTTGTATATAACAAACATTGGAAACGTGTGTTGTGTTAATAAGCAGAAATAAAACGTTAAGAATACAGAATCGGACTTTATCTACGTTTTGTGTATCGTGTTATCGTTGTATCATTACTTTCATACATTACTCATTTATTTACGCATGAAATCTGGTCATCTCAATGTGTATATACAAATATATTATGCATAGTGAACTATAATCACCGAATACCGATGTAAATGCGAATGATCAGCATGTAGGTTTATGATCCATGAATAATAATCAGAAATCATAACTGAGGATATTGGTCATTATGTAACTAATTTTGAATATTTTTAACTTGAATATAAATAAGTGAAACTCCAGCTGCGCCAGCAGTATTGCGTTTTTATTATACATAAGTTCGTGGTCCTTTATTTATGGCCAGTGACCAACTGTCAAAACAGTACGGCACAATACGAAACAACATACACACATAGTAGAATAAAGATGGGGTCATCGCCTTGCAACGGTCAATACAGGGCACTTGATGTTTAAACCAGTTCAAGAACGCTCAACCTCACACTTGGCCCAGCAATATTCATGATACACATAAGTGTAAATGAAAATTGATCTCATAGCATTTCAACTCAAATAATCAATAATAAAGGAAATTAAAACGCATTTAATTTAATTACAATTTAATTACTCAATAGAAGATAAAGAGCTCAGCGCAACAGAGCTGCAACTTTTTGAGGAACGATGAAATGAAATTACGCGATACAATTAAACTACGATCAAGTGTCAACTACATATCCCTTCTTTTTACAAAACGATTTAAAATTATAGCATCATATAGTTAATATTTCAGATCATCATCGTGCAAATACAGGAAGAAGCAGCAATATTGGGTGTTAAAATCCATATTACATAGCTTGGTTATTTATGTGACTGTTATATACAAGGAAAATAAATGTAAAAGAAAATTAATGTAATACCTTAAAAAAATAACTACATAGACTGAGGCGATAATTTATCAAAACGAAAATTATACTAGTTGTGATCTAAGGCCGCCCGATTCAAGTATTAATCTTCAGGAGTAAAGGCACACCTTCGCGTTGGACCAATGCAATCACTCGTGTGTTCAAAATGTCGGCCAGTTGAATGTATGTAAACATAGGTTTCAAAACGGTGCTGGACAGTTAGTTTTGATGCATAATGTAACGGAGCTCCGTGAACTTGCAGATATAATGCCCTTTACTCCGTGAAGATTTCGGTCTTGGATCGGGTCAGATCGATGACGAGTATCTCAAGCGAGTTGTGTATCGTGTTATTCTTAAAAGTTGACCCAGCATTTGTAAACATATTGCAAGATATGTTTCGGGTCATTTTGCGTACATTGCAATATATACCTCATTACCGACGCAAATACGACAAGCATATGAGTGTCGTTATGTATGAAATTAAATGTATTTTCTTAAATAGTATACTGGTCGTTCTCTCTTAATTCACGACTACAGAAAGATAACGATTGAAGTTACCTAGCAGTTAATACAATTTTGAATTCTATTCAGTGTTTCGTATTTGCGTCGATAATGAGGTTTATATAAGAAAGGAATGCTGTAAAATGTCAGAAAGTGTTAATAACAACAAACAACGAATTGGAGCATGAAATAAATAATTTAAAGTGACATCCATCTGATCCTATTTTTCTCTCTCTATGAAACTGAAGATTATCGTAAGACAGATGAACGTTGTATATAATTAATGGAAACAAGAAATATCTTTAAACAAGATATACGGCGTTGATAGTTCAATGAAAGAGATCAAGGATAGCGAATGTCTTTTTCTGTGCAGTTCTTAGCTGCATCACACGCAGTACGGGATGTTACGCGGAGTTTTCGCGCCTTATTTTACATTATTACATATTGCTGGTCATAAACCTATAGATACAAATCAGAAAACCAAAAGAAGAATGGAAGTGAAATTAAAACAGATGAGCCGATCGGCCACACGCGAAGTATCCGTATTTATAGGCGCGTTCTTCGAACAAACCTGTTTTAGTGGTTTGTCGGACATTGCTATTTGATTCGATTATTAACAGTATCGAGAATCATCGCGCTCATGCTTAATACATTAGTCAATATGGTGGAATAATTATTGTTAAATTAATCATAAATAATATTTATCATTGTATTGTTGAAAACACATTAAGAATCTATTATTGACATACCAAAATTATATTGCTGAATATCTTCATTTTACATATTTCTTGTCGAAAGAAAATTCCAGGTCACCTAGTTCACGGATAGCGTCTTTATTATATAACGATTATTTTACTGGCCGCGAACTCCGGCGATGACCTGTATATAAACTCTGACATTCACACACTGGCCACGAATTGACCCGATACATCGCGGGTTGAAATGCAATGCATTAAAGTGAGGCCTCGCTTCCACTGCTCTTTCTTTTACATGTTAACATGTTGACCGGAATATGGAAGTAAGTACTAAATATGAGAACATAGCCTTTAAGTATAAACGCTTTTGCGCTGGTAATTCTCTGAAAATAAAAGGTGCACGCATATAAACTGTATTGTTGTCGAGAATTGATTGTAAAACTGTTCTATCTATTAAGCCTTTTCATTAGAGATAAAATTGTTTCATGCAGTAAAACTGTGTTACAAAGACGCGGATATGTTTCCAATGTTCTGGTGGTATACTCAAATCAGCCAATGGAATAAATGAAGTGTATTCATTCGTACCTAGCCGCGGGAAAATTTTATTTGAATTTTATTGAACACTTACAAAGGTCAGGTAAGGTGAAAAGCTGGCTTAATACAGTACGTCGACTCATTCCGTTTTGAGGTAAGCCAGTGCGGACGACACATTGTGTTGTATTTTTCATGAAAGCTGAATTTGCAAACGGAGTTCATAAAGCTGTCTGTGACGTACATCATACCGAGAAAGCAAGTTGAAAAGCACTAGCGCGTTGTATAGGCTTTTCATTGGAATGTCAGAGCTTTACGATTTATGACATGTACTTGCGCGTTCACATATTAGTGCCTCGTCAGCGCAACAGTAATATAAAAATGTCATATTAAAAGTACATTTAAGCATAGGTTTAATAATTAAATTAAACGGTCCTTTAAACAAACAAAATGTTTAGTTACCATAAATTATTCAATATTATATCATTATATACAGGCGATAATTTCTGGTAACCAGCTGATCGTTTTTAGGCAAGTAAAAGTGTCTGCACAAATTAAACAATAAACACAACATGAACAAAATATCTAAGGCGGGATCAATAAACGTATGTAGCTCGCTTTTTATGTCCTATCTGTTTCATTGACTCGTTTACTCGTCTTACCCACAGAGTCGTCGTGACCTTTTTAAATTTGCCTCAGTATCAGGGGCGCATCCAGGATTTCTGGTTAGGGGGTGGGGCGTGATATTGAAAGATTTGCCTCGGGTCCAGGGCAAAGCCCCAAGTAAGCACCACGATTTTAGTGATTTTGAAGGCTTTGACAACCACTTCTCGAGCATGTCACGCCTTATATACTTTCATCAAAGTACCTTCTTATAATGCCAAACAATTGCATAGTTTTTAGTTTTGGGGGTCCAGGGGCGAAGCCCCCGGAAGATCCACGATTTTAGTGATATGAAGGCTTTGACAAAATTAAATAGGCGATTTAGATCTAGTTAAGTGTGAAACATCAAATGAATTGCCTTTACCTTGGCGGTTTTAGGGGGCGTACGCCGCGTTCGCCCCCCCTCCGGATCCGCCTATGAGTATTATTGTGTAATACCGGTCCATTCTCGCATGCCTGTAGTAAGTTTGTTTGTATTGTTGTTGTTTTTTAGATTTGAGCACAAACTGCAGATATATTCCAAATATGTGCATCGTTTGGCGCAAAGAACGCTTTACATGCTTCTCAATTTCTATATATATATATATATATATATGTCCACGTTTTTAAAGGGGCCTTTTCACAGATTTTGGCATGTTCTGAAGTTTGTCATTAAATGCTTTATATTGATAAATGTGCGATTAAATTTTAAAACCTCCAGTAAAAAATCAAAAATAAAATTTAAAAATGAAAAAAAGGTAGCCCGCAGCAGGGCTCGAACCAGTGACTCCCGGAATCCTGAAGTAAAAACGCATTAGCCAACTGAGCTATCCTGCCAAGTAAGCCATCTTCGTAGTTTAACAAATTTAAACGACAACAACAGAACTCTCCAAATTATTCAATCGTTTCGCGTTGCAACGCTTTATAATTTGTACGTTTTTAAATCGTCAAAAGATGCATATAATGGCTATATTAGACCATGGCAAATGTTCAGTAATACTGTTTCCTCACAAATATCATAACTAAACCGATACTTTGCGAATATGAAACAACTTTTTTCAATTTTGTCAATTTACCAAACCGTGAAAAGATCCCTTTAAGTCTCTCTGTTATATACACATGTACACTATTTTCGAATTGTAATTGTGTTATTATTATGTGACAAGAATTTGAAAATTTGAATATTCATAAATATGCTTACATGTCAGTTAAAATGATTTAAACACAGGGCCATGTTTCCAAATATGGGATTTGTCTACTAATTATTACTAATTGTTACACAACAGAGTCCATATACGGTATAAGAGCAACGATATGTTGATTCTGATTTGCATATACCGGTAAACGAATTTAAAACTATTCCATTTTTATAGTAAAAGTTACAGTTAACATTAAAGCGAGCCTTCTGGTGCGACGTATCTCGTTTGCCATAAACCGCCCGCCTAAAGCTTGGCAGCCTCCAGCCAGTTAGGTGCTCTTTCGCCATAGTCTGCATGCCTTACTGGGTGCGTTAAATCTCATGGTACTGCAATACCTGACAAGTGGATTGCGATTAGTTCACCAGACAATAAAACAAATAGGACATCGCCTGCCCAAACACGCGGATGACCTCCTGTTCACCCGAAATATCTCAGTTATCAACTATGAACAGCTATGTTTTGCCCTTCTTTGGTAGGGAGTTGGCCAAAAACTGTCCACTCCTTGAGCCCATTCTCCCCAGTTATCTTGTCAGTGCAGCAGTCGTTGCATCTCATACGTGCTTAATCGGCTCTGAAGGGACATTGGCCACTTCCGAAGATTGTCTTCACTTCAGACTGCCTCCCCCGCCAAAGTCTAATGTGTGGGCGTACTTTCGTCGTCCGCTTCTTGTATGGGATTGTTCTGGAAGAGACTGTGTCTTGTTGAAGCGGGTCGTTATAGTGGTACCTACAGTATATAGGTCGCCGTGGCGTAATGGATATGGTGTCTGCCTAGCGACCGGCAGGTAACGGGTCTGATCCCCACTGTGGGAGCGTTCTTTAGATATCCCCCATAAACACCAAGTACTTGTTCTAGGCCCAGGAAACCGACTCGAGAGCGTTTTAAATAAGCCCGAGGCTTTCGATGCAACCGAGCTAAAATAAATAGATTTAAACTTACTGCATTATACAGTCCACCTGTTCATAACTGTGGCAGTCTCGGTCAGGAGGTTCCAGTTAGCGTCTGCTGTAACACTTGCGTTGGGTTTACTGGTCTCCGTGATTTTCTTTAGCGTTATGTAAGCCTACTTACTGCTGCCTGTGGTCATCTCTTTGTCAATGTTGATAAATTACTTCTCAATCGATCCCCCAACCCCATTGGCCTCTTTCTTTTTCATCACCTCCATTTTCGCTTTCTGACATCCTGTCCTTAAGTCCAGGCTGGTGTACTTATCATGCCTCAGCTCCCCTCTTTTGTAACAAAGTTATCATTGCCGTTCCTTTACTTATAACTGTAACTAAATGTAAATAGTACTTTATTTATAGTACATGTATTGCTCCAACAGTTTTTAAAAGGTTATGATGCTAACACTAATCCCTAAGGGCTTAATGTTAAAGTGTACCGTTATTTAATCAAATACATTAATTGTGTCGGTTATTAATACTTCAAGACCGGTTCTCCCACTGACTTCGTACTATATTTTGTAGGTACTTTGTGGTCGACAGATAGGGATTTGTGCTACAAAAACTCCATCGAAAATGAAGTTATTGAGCAGAAACTGGTTCTACTACTTTTTATAACATTAATGCATGCTTAATTCAAACTTAAGTTATCGAACGGAAACCACCTGTTTAAGTGCGCTCGCCCTATCACAGTGTAATTACCTAAATGTTGAAAACTTGTTTAATAAGAAGAGCTAAGTTGATGATATGTTTTAAAGTATCCACATTTATGAAAAACAAATCTCCGATTTTTCACCTTTCCGATAACAGTTTTCTTAGTCAGTAAAACACAATTAAACAGAACCACAACAAGAAAGCGTCGGAGACGGGTGATGCTCCCAAAAGTTTTTTTGGTCACAATATTGCACTATATATTCAGAATAAAGGAAACGCCTTGAGGGCACAGTAGTTGGGGGGACAATAATTTTCTATAGAAAATGTCAAAGGGCCATAACTCTATGAAAAATCATCCGACCAGAACCCGCTGATAAAAAGCACATGTCCTCTTGGTAGTGAAGCTTCCCATAAAGTTTCATTGAATTCCGGTCATAAGTTGCTGAGAAATAGCCCGGACAAGAATTGCACTATTTGTACAGTTAATGGAAAATTTCAAAGGGTCATAACTCTGTGAAAAATTATCCGACCAGAACCCGCTGATAATATGCACATCTCCTCTTGGTAGTGACGCTTCCCATAAAGTTTCATTGAATTCCGGTCATTAGTTGCTGAGAAATAGCCCGGACAAAAATTGTGCACGGACGGACAGACAGACAGACGCACACACGGACTGACGAAGCGGCGACTATATGCTCCCCCAGAATAAATTTTGGAGGATCATAACAAGAAAACAAAATTAAGTTTGAGATACATTTATTATAATTATTAACAATAATTCCATGCACAATTTACCGTGCAATCCATATTGTTAAAAAACAACATTCAGCAAACAACACCATGTCAAATACTTTATACAAATATTCATCATTCAAAATTATCAGTGAGACTCGGTCCAACATTATTAACATGTAACAAGAGATGTGTTTGTCAGAAACACAATGCTCCCTATTGCGCCGCTTTGAAATAAAATTTCAATATATATAATTTGGCAGGTTTAAAAATTATCTCCCTTTTAAAGCTTATTACTTCCCTTGGATTGTATTTTTTTACTTTTGACCTTGAAGGATGACCTAGACCTTTCACCACTCAAAATGCGCAGCTTCAAGAGATACACATGCATGCAAAATATCAAGATGCTATCTTCAATATTGCAAATTATCGCAAAACTTTAACCAAGGTTAAAGTTTTGGGACAGAATGACAGACAGACAGGCCAAAAACAATATGCCCCCGATCATTCGATCTGGGGGCATAAAAAAGTAAAGCTCATGTCTTGTCTCCATTCAAAGCACACGGAAGAGAATAGCGTTTGTTACCACTATTTCTCAAAGTGAATGTACAACTTGACATTTTTAACTTTGTGCAAAGGGCGACAATCTTGGACAAACTAAACGGAGAATTCAAGAATTAATAGTCCACCCAGTATGAACGCAACTAATTCACATGCATTATATTAAAATATGAACCAATTTGAATATTAATCATCGTTTATGTTTCTGCAAGGGTAAGGAATAGAAATTCCTGTCTTGATAAACATTTACCATAATTGCATAAATAGTCACTTGACCTTATGTAGAATTGTGGTTGGTCATACAATAGCATTTAACAGAAGCTAACATGTTTAGTGAATCAATTAGTACTCTAATCTTGCACAAAGATGGCAGAGAACCAAATATATGTTAAAACAACTTAGTTCAAAACAAAATACAAAACACAAAACTCTCCTTGGTTTACAAACATTGTGATTAGCATCAAATTCACTTTACCAAGGGAACATTATGAATTGTTTAAAAATAATCTTAAACTGACATATAAGGTTTTCATACAATATTGTATGTTAAAGAACAAACTTCACAAATATATACAAAAAAGCATACACATTCTGAAAAACAAAAATTAATAAAACTGTATTTTGTGTTTATCTTCAGTTTACAGTATCTTGAACCAAAAACTTAAAGTACAAAAAAAATGCAGACACTTTTAAGGTCAACTTAAAAGCCTGTTTTTCTTAAAGGCAACAAATTAAAAATCTAAACAAAAACTTCAACAATGCTATTAACAAATGATGTCTTATTTTAGCCCCAAACATTCCTCCTCATTGCAATATCAGTTTTTAATAATAACTTTGAACTTAGATTTCACAGCTAAATGTTGTTTTTCTTTATGACCCTTTGATGTGCACACTGTACCTTAATGGCATTCCCATTCATTTAAATTGTAAGGCAATCTCAGGGAGAAAATATTCCTTGATGAATTTCAACAAAGATACAGGTTTTTAATGGGACAATTGTGAGGCAAAGTATAACATTTCTAAGAACATTTATTACTTTTGTTAGCAAAAGGCTATCATAGAGAAATTAAAAGAGAATGGCCATCAGGGATGGAAATTAGTGGCTTCCCATTAACTCTGAGCGAGAGGATTTGTGCAATGGGCAACTCAATAACACAAGTTGGTATTCTGATCATTCAACTAGCTTGAAACATTTCTTGCAATTAACCATTGAATAAAAAATGGACGTTGTGAATCAGTAATTAAATTCACTTATTTAGGCCTGTGAAATCCTTTAATTCAGGCTTATAGCCTTATACTGCTTCAAAAATGAATCTCTCAGCATTCTTGATTAATTATCTATTAAAGAAAGTATAACATACATGTTGCGTACTTGAATCTGGGAGCTTAACTCATTGGCTGTGCTAAAGAGGGCTGCCTGTGTAGGCATCCAATATTGCAAGAAAAGAAAAAAATTATGCCTGGCCATATCAACTATCAAATGGTCAACTGTTGGTACATTAACAGTTTTATCCAAACTGTCTACAGTCATATTCTTACAAATAAAACAATACAAAATGTATCAGTAAGCAATTATAAAATATGGTTAACAAATTCAAATATCTATTAAAATATGTACCTTAAAGGTTAATCTTCAAACATTTTAATTCACACTGAGGTGAGTCAAGTTCATATAAGATCCACTTGGGCTAAAACCTCTTAAAACTAAAAGGTAAAATAAGCCAAGTAACATGAAATAAAATAATGTACATAATTATCAAGTCCAACATACAAAACATTACAATAACTCAAAGTGGGTACAGAAGAAATCAAAACATTCAGTACAAAGTACTTAAATTAACAATTCATTTAAAATTTGCAAGGAAACAACAACTATTCCAAACAATCGTACCCTTAAAAAAACTCTTCCATACAATCGTACCCTAAAAAAAACTCTTCCATACAACCTTACTCATAAACAACAACTCTTCCGTACAATCCTAATCCTAAACAACAACTCTTCCATACAATCAGACTCCTAAACAACTCTTTTATACAATCATACTCCTTAACAACAACTCTTCCATACAATAGAACACCAACTCTTTTGTACAGTTGTAAAGGAAACTAAACAACTCTTCCATACAAACACACTTCTTAACAACAACTTTTTCATAAAATTGTTCTCCTAAACAACAACTCTTCTATACAATCATACGCCTAAACAACAACTCTTCCAAACAATTGTACTCCTAAACAACAACTCTTCCATACAATCGTAATTCTAAAAAACAACTCTTTTATACAGTTGTAAAGGAAACTTAAAAACCACGCTTCTATACATTCGTACTCCTAAACAACAACTCTTCCATACGTTAATCCCCACAAAAAGAACACTTAAATACCATACACAGAAATTGGTAAATAATACTAATGCCAAGCTGATACAGTATGTTTGAAGAGTTTGGTTTTCTGAAATGTTTTTTCTCACTTGGACATCAATGACAAAAACCATGATCACACTCATATCACTTTTTTTTCAAGCTGACTATTCATTTTCAACTCCTTAACAAATATGCTTAACAGTTGTTGAATTGCAAAATAACACGAAGCTTATATTCTTTACATTCAACCTACTGGCACAACCATACTTGTTATAATGGATGCTAATGAAAATTTCAACATTTGTTGAACTGAGAACAATTTAACATGCTGACAGTCAACAACAAAATATGGAACACGCTCTGAGAAAAAGGGGCTTAATGCATGTGCATTAAGTGTCGTCCGACATTAGCCTGTGCAGTCTGCACAGACTTATCAGTGACAACACTATCCATGTTTACGGTGTTTTTCATTTCAAGGTAGACTCCTCTTTCTAACAATCCAGTTAAAGTGGAAAGTGTGGTCCCTGATAAGCTTGCAGACTTCTTAGGCTTATTTGGTGAATTAGAATAAATTCCAGTTTTTCCAAAGCATGGTTCATATTCTTGACAAAAGCAATAGTCATCACAGTAGAACGAAAAAAGCAAAGGAATAAAACCAATACAATCATTTATATGAAAAAGGGGCTTTATTCCGGTGCAATTCCCAGAGCACATTATGATGATAATTAACACGATTTCGCAGGCCTGCATTTCAAGGGTTGGAAACTACATTACATGATTGAGCAGAGATCTTAAGTAGACCCACTTGGCCATCTTGATTTATGTTCTTCTTAAGAAATTATACACAATAAACATCCATACTTTTGTGAGGTGTAAACGTTTAAATCTGGTACTTAGGTGTTGTTATATTTAATTAAGTGTTAAAGACAAAGCTTGTTTGAATTTTTGAGCAAATACAATTTGTATACATAATTTTGTTTCACTACTTTAGTCTTTAACACCTTAAGGGTAGCAAACACAAATGTTACAGCTGACATACTAATTAGACAAACAATAAAATTACATTTGTTTGACAATTCATAACAGCTTAATGAAACTGTTCCTGTCCAAAAAGAATCATCTTAATTTGAGGAATGTTTAAAAGTTGTTCTTTCATTTCAGTATATGTTCTTTGCTGCTCATAAAGTTTCTATAAATGTGTCATAGACAACCCCTTAGAAAAAGGCAAACTTGAACAATTTTTTTAACCCCCCCCCCCCCCCAAAGTACCTTCTCTTGACGCATATAAACATGTTCATAGCACAAATTCCTTGGCAAAAACTGATAACATTGGACTCATTATGTTGCACAGAGTATTTTATAATGGGAAAGATATATTGATTAACAAATTATCTTATCTTGCTGTGTAACCTATTGATCTCCTTGTACCCAACAGAAATTGATATGCACTAGATAACTATACAGACTTAATCACGTCAATACATTTTAAAGCTTAAACATGTGCACAACCTTTGCTTTAAGGTCTTAAAAAGCATACCATCACTATATAAAATCTTAATGTCACATCTACGAAGTTCATTTCCGTAATAACAATATAACTCAAGTGATAATTACACTCTGCTTCAAAACGTTATTTTAACAAATTCATGTACATGAATCAAATGGCCTTACATTGTGTACAATTAAACAAACACTAATATCCAGGCTGTTGTGCTAACCCTCTACTCATTGCTGTCTTCCATTTCAGAATCTTCAAACTCGCTATCCTCCTGAAATAGTTACATTTATATTTGAGCTTTGCTCTGTGAAAAGGGGGTTTAAAGTGCGTAAAGTGTCGTCCCAGATTAGCCTGTCAGTGATTTTTTTGCTAAAAATTACCCCCCATTTTCGGCTGCTTCCCAATCGCAAAAATCAATGTTTTTTTTTCCAAAAAGCTGACCAAAATTTCCCCAAAAAGCCCAATTTCCTTTTTTAAGAAAGAAGTCTCTTATGTCTTATAATTTCTTAACTCTATATCTCAAATTTATTAAAACATCCTGCAAAATATATAACTTAAATTTAGTCTTTTTTGTTGATAAATAATTCCCAAATTTGCCACTTTTATCAATTAAAACAATCCCCATTTGAACAGACTCCTTTTCCCAAAATGGCTAGAAAAGCCCCTGAACATGCACTTAAGAACAATTTTAATTCTGTTACTTATAATCAAATTTATAATGCTTAATTTTTCCCAATTTCATGGTTTATCGTGCTATTTTCCCAATTTCATGGTTTATCGCACTAATTTTCCCAATTCAAATGGCACAGGCTGTAACAAATAAAAGCAAAACAAATCACTGCCTGTGCAGTCCACACAGGCTAATCAGGGACAACACTGTCCGGCAGTGTCCGCTTCAACTGGAATTTTTGCTAAGAAGATACTTTCTTTAAACAGAAAATACCATAAAAGCAGAAAAAGTCGACCCTGATAAGCCTGTGTGGACTGCATAGGCTTATCTGGGACGACACTTTACGCACATGCATTAAACCCTTTTTTCATAGAGCACGGCTCATTTGAAATACATAGTACATACATGCGGAGTAACAAAAAACAGCTGGCATGTTGTTTCATTGAAATATAAGACAAGCTTCTTAATGCCAAATGAAACATTAACAAAAATGAAAGTCAGCATATTTTTTTCAATTTAAAATAAATATTTAAATTTTGCTCGCGAAAAAAATGCAAGAAGGTACTATATTTAAAGCGCATCATATGATGTTTTTGTCATCTTTCAGATTGAACTTTGGCCACATTCCTAATCATAAAATGTTGACATTATCCACAAAAGGCAGCCTAAATTCCAACCAGAAACTTCCAAAGTATATTATTTTGCAAAATACCAAATATTCCGTTTAACTCCCAATCAAACTCCAATTGGGTGAACCTCACCAAATATTAAGTTCATGTCACTTTTACTATCAATATGATAAGTGTTTGTTAGCAAACAAACAACCAATGAATATCCCGATTTTAAGTTGTAACACGCAAATTCGTTAAATTGACATCCCCGCCAATATGCTTCTGGACACTCATACCAAGTTTCAATGAAATCCGCCAAAGCATTTCCAAGATATGGCTCTGGACACAGAACAAGAGCGCCGCATGACGGAGCAATATACGCCCGATTCGTGTGCCATTGGAGATGATACACTGATGATTGATGTATTTGTTTTGGAAATAAGCAAAAAAAAATTTCAAAAATCGCGAAAAAAATAAACCCGATGAAAATATCGCAAAATAAAACTGGATAAAAATATTGCATAAAAATATTGCATGTGTTAATCGGTTGCATGTCTCCAATCAGACCTGACTGATATATAATCTATATACTACCTCTGACCAAGTTTGGTGAATTCAACTTGAACTAGAGCTTTGTCACTGAATGTGACTTATACCCCCATACCACTTTGACGCAGGATAAAAAGTTGTTTAAAAGTTTCGGATGAATACAATTTGAATTAGAGTCCGGACAAAGTGGCGCCGTTGAAAATGCACTAATTGACCCTATGACCTAGTTCTTGACCCGACATGACCCATATTCGAACTTGACCTAGATATCAACTAGATGCAACTACTGACCAAGTTTGGTAAAGATCGGATGAATACAATTTGAATAAGAGTCCGGACAAAGTGGCGCTGTTGAAAATGGACTAATTGACCATATGACCTAGTTTTTTACCTGGCATGACCCATATTCGAACTTGGCCTAGATATCAACTAGATGCAACTACTGACCAAGTTTGGTGAAGATAAGATTTATACAATTTGAATTAGAGTCCGGACAAAGTAAAATGCACTAATTGACCCTTTGACCTAGTTTTTGACCCAGCATGACCCATATTCGGACTTGACCTAGATATCAACTAGATGCAACTACTGACCAAGTTTGGTGAAGATCGGATGAATACAATTTGAATTAGAGTCCGGACAAAGTGGCGCCGTTGAAAATGCACTAATTGACCCTATGACCTAGTTTTTGACCCGGCATGACCCATATTCGAACTTGGCCTATATATCAACTAGATGCAACTGCTGACCAAGTTTGGTGAAGATCGGATGAATACAATTTGAAATAGAGTCCGGACAAAGTGGCCCCTTTGAAAATGCACTTATTGACCCTATGACCTAGTTTTTGACCCGGCATGACCCATATTCGAACTTGGCCTAGATATCAACTAGATGCAACTGCTGACCAAGTTTGGTGAAGATCGGATGAATACAATTTGAATTAGAGTCCGGACAAAGTGATGCCTTCCGCCCGCCCGCCCGCCCGGGGGTTTCACATAATACGTCCCGTATTTTATACGGGCGTATAAAAAGCATTTCTTCAAGATACAAAGGGCCATATCTCTGTTATTATCAGATGGTGTACAATGCCATTTGGCGTGCATCATCCTATTATCCATATATATACTCATACCAAGTTTCAATGAAATCCGCCAAAGCACTTCCAAAATATTGCTCCGGACGGACGGAAAAACGGACGGACGGACAACGCCAAAACAATATCCCTCCGCCTATGGCAGGGGATAACTACCTGATTTTCCCAATCCAAATGGCCCAAACACATTCTAAAAATTGTGAAAGAACCCTACCTGAACATTTGTTGAAAAAAGGCCAGTTAACGCGTTTTTAGCGACAGTTTTAGTTTCAGTATACTTCGAGGCATTTTTGTAAAAAACAACAACAAAATCTGAAATTTGTTTCAAATGCCTTTATGGATCATGTCAGATGTAAACACCAGGATGTCTTTCTTGAAAACTCGACCAAAAAAATAATTTAATCAAGACCTCAACAAAAAGTGGGGTAAGGACAATTCGGTTGGGTGGGTAAAGATTAACCAAATAAATAATTATATAAGTATCATGCATGGTCCAGTCCTGTTCAAGGGATCTGTAGTTTCATCACTATTTAAATATTCTGTAAATACACTGGGTTTCTCACCAAAAGAAATAAACCCCTAGGAGTGTTGTTTCCTTCTTGGTTGAATAACATGAAAAAATTCCCATAATTGCTTACTAGGGACCCTTCCCCCTCAACCGTACAAAAACCTGTATTTTATTATGTACACAAACACATTGAGCTATGTTGGCATACTTTCACATCGGTAAAGACCAATTGCCCAGTTAGAAACAGTGGTCGAGTACTGAACTTGTTTATTTGAAGTTTCTGGTTGGAAACACTCAGTATGGGCTTGCTTTCTCTCCTGACTAAAATATGAAGTCTTGATCTAAGTCAATAACCTTATCCAATAGTTGCCGAGGGGTAGTGGATAAGGTTCCTGCCTAGCCATGGGGGTCATGGATTCGATCTCTACCGTGTGGGTGTGTTCTTTAGATCTCCTCTATAGACACCAAGTACTGGTTCTACACACGAAACTGACTCAAGAGCGTTTCAATAAGCCATAGGCTTTCTATGCAATTGAGCTAAAAAAAAATGGTTTAAACTAATATCTGCGAACATTTGCTGTCTATTACTCTATACCAACCTGCTGCACAATCTCCACATTCTCATTAAACAACTCGCTGCGAAGCTCCACAACACGAGATGCCTGAAACATGAGACATAGCATACAAAAATCTACATTTATGTTTACACTCGATGCAACTTGTACCGTGCAGTGTCTTAATTTTGTTTTAATTTATTAATTTTTTCATACCAAAACAAACTTGTCAGCAATTAATCCCTTCTTGAATGCTTTGAGTTTTTTACAAGTACAGATGTTAAGCTCCTATCAACTCTGAGGGTCATTAGCAGAAAACAGAATAATTGCAACTTACCGAACCCCTTCCCAAGGTAAAAACAACAAGAGTGGGATTCCTAACAAAATCCAAAATAATTTTATCTTGTTAAACACACCAGACTTTGGATACTATTCGAATGTTAAAACTGGCCAACTGTTGTTTATTATAGTGGAGAGATCAATACTTTGAACAAACAAAACAAAACAGAGAATGCACAGAAATGAGAACTTGACCCACCTTTTTGTTTGCATATTCATAATACATGTTCCTAAGCCCCTCCACGACGGCGAGTCTGAGCCGCAACTTGTATCTGAACACACGGTGATTCTTCTTTTTAGCACAGTTATAACGTTTGTGAATGCTTTCCATCTTTTTGTTCAGTAAATTGATCTGGTTGCATGCTTTACGGAAGCGAATTTCGGATTGTTTGAGTTCTGTTTTCAATTCGATTTCAGTTTTCACATTCGAAGAACGTGTTTCTCGCTTTAATTGCAAACCGCTTCGTCTAGTCATCATTTTTGTGATTTAAAACAATTGATGTATGCCTTAAATGTTCAGTTTTACCTTTATCTGTTAAGATGTGCACACTTGTAATTGACTTTTTCCAATATTTTGCCGTAGGACAAAGCCAATCGACATGTTTTCAATTTTCTTCTGTGTCGTAATTGAATTGCTCCGCTTTCTCTGCATATTTTCGATACGACGCACATAAAGCCGGGAAACCAGTCTGGGTTCGTGTCTTTCCGGTGAAACCCGATTAAATACGTACAATAACGAACGATCGCCGACTGCAGAACCGTAGATCTGCGTCTCTCTGCTGACTGTAAATACCGCTCTAGGGCATGTCGGTCTATGGCATGTGTGAAAATAAAACAAAAAGCGCGAACTTAAAGAATGCAACGTACCGACTCGTTTAATCCAGGGATCTATACGTAAAGGTCCTTGTTTAATCCGACGCATGTTTTTGTCGATATTGATACTTATATTATAATACATTTAATAGTTATATGTCTTTGTAGAACACAAAAGCTAGTAAGCAGGGACTAGACCGCAGGTGCGAAGGGCAGCAAACTAGGTGTTCCCAGAAGATTAATATAATAATTGAGCCGCGTTCTGAGAAGCTGGACTTAATGCATGTGCGTAAAGTGTCATCCCATATTAGCATGTGCAGTCTGCACAGGCTAATCAGGGACGACATTTTCCAATTTTATGGTTTTTTTAGTTTCAAGGAAGTCCCTCCTTACCGAAAATCAAGTTTAGGCGGAAAGTGTCGTCCCTGATTAGCCTGTGCAGACTGCACAGGCTATCTGGGATGACACTATACGCACATGCATAATGCCCAGTTTTCTCAAAACGCGTCTAAATAAATCCACATGCTTTTTCCAAACAAAAGCATTTGTACATGTATGAGGACAATACAAGTATCAATTACAGGTTATATTTAATTAATGGAATTGTATTATAGAGAGCAAGAGAAATGCAGTGTCAAAACAGACGTTCAGATATTGTTTGCAATATTAAGAACTTAATTAAAAGTTGCCCTTTCTTTACTTTTCCCGTAAGTTGCCCTTTGTTTATTTTTCCCGTGTGAATCATAGCGCTGTAATTAATGTAATTTATACATTTAGTTTATTAAATACAATTGATTTAAACAAAATTCATGGAAGAGTTAAATATTGTTTCTATTTCTCAAAACTCAAATTCATAACTGGAATTGAAAAGTGAGAGCCTAAACACTAACTATCTACTTTTGCAGACAGGCACAAAAACAATATATGGCAGGCACATATTTTGATCAAATGTGTGAAATGATAATAATTTCCTTTTAAGTTTGCTACAGAACGAAATCCGTGATTTTAAATAAATGTACAGAGGTATTTCATGTGTAATACAGTATAACCATATTTAATGCTAGTGTTCAGTTGGAAATACCACATGTGTGAAGACATTTGCAAACCATATCATACTATCCATCAGTACAGATAATTTATCAGCCACATATGGTACCTCTATAAAGTCTCCAATAGCAAACTTGAACCAATAACGGTACCACATAATGGTTAATTATTGCTATTTTGCTTACCGCTTTCTTATTTTTTTAAATATGATGACGTCATTGTGCCAGCCTGTTATCCAAACTTTAAAAAGAATCACGGACCATAAAATAATGTGAACCAATGCTCAGTATCCCGTAATGCTTTAAAGACAACATAAAGTAATAAATCGGAAGCCATTATTTGCACATGTCGCACCAGTGTTCAAGGCGACCGTTTGATAGTTGTACGAAAACATAGATGTTATATGAAAGCCCTACAACTCAAATTGTTGATCAGCTTTTTTATTGCAAGAACTCCATTTGAAATCAAGTAAAGGGTAGGTATCCAATAGCGGTGCAACTATGTGTGAATTTTCAGAAAATGTCTCAACATGGCTTTGACCAGTCAAACAAGGCATCGCATTTGTTTTGCTGATCCGTATATGATCACAACTTGCAGTTGAAAAAACAACAACGAAGAAACATTTATACGCACCATATGATAGTTTATTTGAAACATCTCAACTATTAATAATAATCGGTCATTGCTTTTTCATTCAATTATATTTAGATTTCAACTTCTAACATATTTAAGGCAGTGTATATTACTTGACCTTAATCTACAGCCTACAACCTACAACTGGATTGGAATTAGACAATAACACACGGCAGAGCTGGGCCGGGCGTCTATAATCGGCCCGCTGCCGACATAATGGCCCGAGGGCCATTATTCGGCAAGGGTCGATTGTAGACGCCCGGCCCAGCTCTGTCGCGTGTTATCGTTTATATCACATATCATACTATTTTGGTCCTTCACGAAAATTTATACAGATACAGCTTTCCATACTTTTATTTTCATTCAATTGATTACGCAGTTTATGACGTACCTCATGTGACGTCATTTCAATGACGAAACTACCCGGTACCTAGACTCTCTGAATTTTAGGACAACAACAAATCGGACTTGGAAGTTGGAGTGTTTTATTTACAACCCATGCGAAAGACAAAAAAATCTTACCGGACATGAGGTCCGATAACTTTAAAAATGTACCGGACCTCACCGCATTTTACCGGACTTTATTCTGCTTTAAACAAACAATAAAAATACATGGTATAGTTTTTTTATCGTTATGATGTTCACAATGTTTAACAACTCTAAATACAATAAAATAAAAATTTATGCCCGTTTAGTCAGCACTACCGGTCGTAAATTACGCCAAAAATCGGCCGTATTACGTCCTTTTAACAAATGGCGGAAGGCACTCGGACGTCCGATAATCCGCACTCATATTGTTGTCTAATATCGAATAATAGTCACATTACACAGCCATGTATGCTGACAAAGATGCACCACGAAAACTTCTAGGGTAACTTCAGTCGCCAAAGCGTCCAATCGGTAACAAGAATGCGTATCATAAGGGCAGGGATAAATGGCGATCATTATTTTTGATCGACGTCAGTCTTGAAGTTAGCGTTTATCGCAGATTGATTTACACAAAATTACAGTTTTAAAATTTACGCAATATCCAATGGTAATTAAACAGTATATGAAAGACGGTGTCGGGTATCATCGCACCTTTTTACCATAAACAATTACTTAAACAATCATTGTTCCTTATGAGAAATTAAATGCAAATGGTTAGCATTTAATAACTTATGGCGAGTAAGTTGTGAAAACAATACCCGTTACAAATTGCATGCGGTAACAATTTAATTTAAATAGCAGTATATTTCATCATGTCCATTTTTAGAACTGCATTACACATTTTTCTACAGCCACGTGATAATATTATTTAAGTCTATTTGTACGCATCTGCACCATTCACTACACATGATGCCATGTAAAGCCAGTGTTTTAATAAGAGCGCGAAATTTTTGCTGACAGAGTTGAGTTCCACGCATGGCAAGGTGTAAGCGTGAGTGTCAAAACAGACCATGTGCCGTAACTATATATAGACGTGCAACTCGGTACATGTAGTATTTTAAAATAAAAAATACATCGGCATTAATGCACACAATGAGATATTATTGACACATTGAAACTATAGAATAAATACGTAAATTTATGAATTATAAATTAAATTAAAGTCGCTCATTGATTGGTCGTTATAATAAAATATTACCAGTGAATATGAATATGCTCGCACATTGCGTCACTTGATTTACGCATGTTAAATGGGAATGATCCCATCCAAAAATTCACTTTTCATAAGCACTTGCAAAAAATGGTGGACTTTGTGTTTATATAATTCTGAATCACATTAGCATCAATACTGGTCATATTTTGGTTTTGAACATTGAACTCGGTATTTGTTAATATTCAAGTTTCGTTTTCATTGTTTTACCTGAGACTGCATTTTCGATTTCGTTAACATGTCGACTCGAATAACGCTATGTTTTGTTGAACAATTGATTGATTATGCCTAAATTTAAGATAAGTGTCAGTGAATGGTTCTTTAACTGTTTGAAGGAAATCGATGTTGCATTAAAAGGGTAATTTCTTTGATGAATACGTCCTTCCTTTGTCAGTCGATCAAAGAATGTCTATCCTCAAAGAATTGCCTGCTTACATCCAGTCCTTTTAAATGGAAAAGATAGATGGCGATGAAGAAATGTGTCCAGAATTTACTTCGTCATGGAAGCAAATTAAATTTTACGAAAATAAACATGGTTATAACACAACTTCGGTGAGTAGAACAATAACCAGTAGATGATGTTTTACTTCTTTATGGCTAAGACTGAATGTGGACGCCATATTGTTCAGTATTAGCCGCGCGATCCCATTCTTTTCTGATATGAAAAATCGGCCTGGCTAAGCGGGCTTATATGATTTATAACGGCCCACCGGATATGAATAACGGCTCGCTCACGACGTCATTTTGTTACTATTTATAGTAACGATATGTGATATTTAGACAATAACACACGGCAGAGCTGGGCCGGGCGTCTATAATCGGCCCGCAGCCGACATAACGGCCCGAGGGCCTTTGGCCCGAGGGCCATTATTCGGCAAGGGTCGATTGTAGACGCCCGGCCCAGCTCTGTCGTGTGTTATCGTTTATATCACATATCATACTATTTTGGTCCTTCACGAACATTTATACAGAAACAGCTTTCCATACTTTTATTTTCATTCAATTGATTACGCAGTTTATGACGTACCTCATGTGACGTCATTTCAATGACTCTCTGGATTTTAGGACAACAACAAATCGGACTTGGAAGTTGGAGTGTTTTATTTAACAGTTAAATATTTTGTTATTTAGTGTTAAGCATCGAACGATAAGTGTGTGTGTTTACGATGGATTAATATAATATTATGAATGTGAATAACAGTGTTGGGATATAAAACTGGAATGAAACTGGTGAGACTGCATTTTCGATTTCGTTAAAATGTCGACTCGAATAACGCGATGTTTTGTTGAACAATTGATGGATTATGTCTAAATTGAAGATAAGCGTCAGTGAATGGTTCTTTAACTGTTTGAAGGAAATCGATGTTGAACTAAAAGGGTAATTTCTTTGATGAATACGTCCTTCCTTTGTCAGTCGATCAAAGAATGTCTATCCTCAAAGAATTGCCTGCTTACATCCAGTCCTTTTAAATGGAAAAGATGGATGGCGATGAAGAAATGTGTCCAGAATTTACTTCGTCATGGAAGCAAATTAAATTTTACGACAATAAACATGGTTATTACACAACTTCGGCGAGTAGAACAATAACCAGTAGACGATGTTTTACTTCTTTATGGTTAAGACTGAATGTGGACGCCATATTGTTCAGTATTAGCCGCGCGATCCCATTCTTTTCTGATATGAAAAATCGGCCCGGCTAAGCGGGCTGATATGATTTATATCGGCCCACCGGATATGAATAACGGCTCGCTCGCGACGTCATTTTGTTACTATTTATAGTAAAGATATGTGATATTGTTCATTCACATACATTTATTACAGAACCAGCTTTCGTACTTTTATTTTCATTCAATTGGTTACGCAATTTCTGTGACGAAGCACATCAGTTTTAGCTCAACTGTCTCGATTTTAGAGACAACTATGGACGTGAAGTGTTTTTATTTAACAGTTTTTTTTAAGCATTAAACGAATCAAAAACGTATTTCGGATTGTGTGTATGTCATGCATAATTGAAAGCTTCGATAGGAATAAAATTATTCTAATTTCTCCGACAAGTCAATCGATTTCGTTAATTGTGTTTTTGGTGACAGCGGTTAGCATTCGATACATAACGCCTAACAAAAATAGTATTATTTCCTGTAACCCGACCGACCGTAATTTTGTTTTCCACTAAAATGTTACTATATAGCAGTTTCGTGACGACAACGATAAATTTAGCTGTGCTTGTGTATTTTCATATATATAATATATTTAATAAAACACACAAATGCAGCAATCTAAGGTTACAAGATGCATTAAATATTGGCAGCAATTTAATACCGTGTACAAATAACTTCAATAATTGATCCTTGTTCTGAGAAAACTGGGCTTAATGCATGTGCGTAAAGTGTCATCCCAGATTAGCCTGTGCAGTTCGCACAAGCTAATCAGGGACGACACTTTCCGCCTAAACTTATTTTCGGTAAGGAGGAAACTTAAAATACCATAAAAGCGGAAAGTGTCGTCCCTGATTAGTCTTTGCAGACTGCACAGGCTAATCTGTGATTACACTTTACGCACATGCATAAGCCATGTTTTCTCAGAACGCGGCTTATTTGATTGCAGTTGGTAACCCTTGTTTGGACTGCGTTCTCTGCCTCCTGAAGTATCCCAGTCTAAGTCATCGAAAAACTGAAACCATACTTGTACATCAAAGTACACAATACTTAAATATTTAGATCTACGTATCTGACCACTAATGAGAACAAGATCCTGGACCACATCTTCAGAATTAATTATTTTTCGACAATTTTCAGTTAAAATACAAATTTTGAAGAAGTTTAATCACAAAGTATTAAACGCACTAATACAATAATTTCATTAATTCTATTTTTTTGCATTTCAATCTTCAATGGCCTTTATTTTAGGAACATTTATATTATAAATATATATTTGGATTGGGCTAAACATTCAGTCATAACTTAAATTTGTTGTAACATCTTTGATATTTACGACAAGGGCCGGGTCTATGACTAACATTCTTCAGTAGACTTTTCTTAGGATCAAATTAAGGAGTAAGATTATTAAGCTTTCACAATATTCTTGTTGATTAACAAAACAAATCATTCATTCATTAAAAAAACTACCTACCTACCCAACTTTGTTCAACACGTTACAGGAAACATACCATTTAATGGGCCTATTATTTTAAAAAAAGTGTAATTTCAAATCAATATAGATAAATGGATGGAATAACAGAAAACAGAATAGCGAATCGTTGTTTTTGTATTATTAGAAGCATCGGATTAAATTTGTCACCGAGGTAAGTGTGTCTTTTACTATACATTTTGCTGTTTGATGAATTCTGTTAAAGCTCAAATAGAGGCATCAATCTAATGTACAGACGAGTTTCAGTTTTAATCGATATTTGTACTAAATTGTGTGCTACGTGTCATTATAATTAAGTGCAATTCTTTAGTTGAGTAGTGGCTTAAATTTATTGATCCCCGTTGGCTAAGACTGAATGTGGACGCCATTTTGTTCAGTTGAAGCCGCGTGATCTGATTCTTTTCAGATATGAAAAATCGGCCCGGCATTTACCTCAGTCACAAATAGAGACCGATCCCCGTCCGATCAGCGGACGACATATTTTTCCGCTCACCGGGCCGATTGTCGCACGAACACCGGGTCATTTTGCAGCATCGGACGGCGTCCGTATTAATTTTAAGTCTCACTTAAAGTTTTAGCCGACGTCAGGCCCGGGAAGAAATCGAGTTGAGATGGAAAAAAAATCGGACGATCAACGCACGTTTATCGCCCGGCGATGCGTTTATCGTCCGATCTTTTTCGATCTCAACTCGATTCCTTCCCGGACCCAGTGTCGATTAAAAAAAATTGTGAGATTATATAAAATATTTAAAAGGCTGTCAAAGCATATTTCTGCTATGCTTTTTTACACAAATTCAATGATTAAAGAATGGACATTTTGATAGACCAACTGCTTAGTTATGAGCATAAGACTACTTAAGGACCACGGGCCGGGGGTTCCAATCTTTCCTATTTAGAAGCAGTATGTCATAATTTGTGATACTAGATGTTACATCTTAATTTGCACGTTGAATTTCAGCTTCGCTGGTCATTCTTGAAATATAGTACAACAAAAATGTGTATACCCTGCCCGTCTCTCATTAGTTTAATCCTACTAAGATTAACTATTATTTTATTAAGGTCGCCGACGAAACTGAACAAAACATGGTCCTTCATAGCTGTAGATTTACATATCAAACATAATCCGGCCTCAACACACTCATCGTACTTACAACAATTTATGTTATATTTTAACGAGTACGCAGGCTTGTACATGATTTTGGGTTTGGGGAGGTGCCCATTCAAGGTTTAAAACACATCAAACTGAGCGAAAAATATAGTAACGTATTGACCAAGAATAATATTCCAGCAAATAAACATTACTGTGTACAATATGCCTTTCAGTCACTCAGAGACTTATAGTTGCCTGTTATTCTTGTTTTTCCAATACGCAGTTTTTTTTTCCACATTTGCTGTCCCTTGTTATTTAATTAATGATAACATACTGAAATGCACTCTTTTACACTGCGGTTCATTACATCCATGTATGTTGAGGCACGAACGACAACTCTGCTAGTAGAATGACCGAAATGTTGTTATATGAACGAAAAGGAGATATTTAGTGAAATCTAAGTTCCACTGTAACAAAACTTAAGAAGAACATGTGGTAAATTGAGTTCACAAATCCATCACATTACAGATTCAGATTTCTTTGTTAAAATGAAATAAATTATAGTTAATAAATAAACGAACCATGGAAAATTAAAGGATTGGAGCACACATTTATCAACTACTCGCTGAGCTGTGGCTGTGACGTAAGTCGTCGACAGAGAGATATTGTTTGAGGACGACGCTGCGTTTGCTACCCATACAGAGGAGGCCCTATAGAGACTCATAGACCTTTTTAAGGTAGCGCATCTCTAATGGGCACATATCCAAATATAATCTAATTATATATTTTCTTAATCAGCATCATTTCACTGAACTACATGCAAATTTGTAGGTAGGCTTTCCATGCTTTTTAAAAAAATATATACCGATTTTTTCAAAACCACCCCCACGCTCGGCTTTTGTCCAGTTTATTTTCACCCCTGGGGTATATAAAAGTTCCATAATTCATTCAAATTTCCAAATATGGGCATGCAGTTGGTGTGTACAGATGCTGTAAAGGTGTTTAAAGTTTAAACAAGATGAAATAAGTATTCTTTTACAGACATTTATTGTTTACAAATTTTTATCTATGGAAGAGCGCCATGAAATGTAAGTGATTTCAGCCAAGTAAAAATTGGGTCGGTTAAAAACAAAGTGTCATAAAATTCAAAATAGTATCATTTAAGTCATATTTTAAACTTAGTTTTTATAGAAACACTATATACAGCAAAAATACCAAGAAATAGACAGATTTACCGTTTACTTTTTGAAATAAAAATAAAAATGCAACATGCATGGTTCGTATTTTCAACAGTAAATCACCCAATTTCGCCATAACGTTGTTTTAATTTTAATAATTGAAGAATGTGCATAAAAATTGCAACATATTTAATAATAAATATAGCTTATATGCCATATTAAATCAAATTACGTTAGAAAATAATTAAAACGCGTCGCAAAAAAGTATACGTCGTCGGCAGGATTCGAACCTTCGCGGGAATATCCAAAAATATTTCTAATCTATCGCCTTAACCACTAGGCTACGGCACCTAATAGTAGGCTCTTCAACCTTCGAAGAAATCGCGGGAAATCATTAGAGGTGCGCTACCTTAAGCATTCACAGGTTTTGTGCTCACTGTCAGTCTGAAAAGACAAACATCAGAGGCCATGATACCAGCAACATATCCTGAATAGATATTGGGAACTTTATCATTGAGGTGGTCGACGACTTCACATAACTTGGGTCAAACATCAGCAGAAGGCTGTCCATCGCCCAGCACTCAGGTACAAGGATACATGAAAGAGAGACCTGAACGCCCGCGCCATCAATGCAGACACCTGGGCGACTATGGCCGAAGATAGCACCGCCTGGCGACAGTCGATACACAGTGACATCGAGGCAACTGAGGCAAACAGATCAAAGCATGCAACTTGAAAGAGAATCTTGCGGAAAGCGCAACCCTTCATCCGACTACAGGCCCGTTTGTATGAGTGACATGCAACAGGGACTGCCAATCTGCAGTCGGCCTTCGTAGCCACAGCAGGCGTTGCCCCAGAAGGAACAATTCAAGAGCGCATGATCATTGTCTCCCGAGATTCTATTACAACAACCCATACATTGGAATTAAGTTGATGCTTCGCTCATTTCATACCACGTCGAAGGAATATTCAAACACATGAACAAAGGGTAATAGTTCCGTATCGAGATCCGGAAATGGCTGTATTTACCAAACCCTTTTAAAGCAAAGTTTATGTGTTTTTTCGACCACTCGATAACTCGATTGATATAAAAAATATATTACTACATTCGCGAATGTAAAAATATAAAATATATAAAAATATAATAAATAAGCTATATAAAATAATAAGTGAATGGAATTGGCATTTTATTCGGCACTTGAATTAATTAAATATTAATAATTGAAATCGATGATTTACTGACGGTTATTACAGTATTTCGCTTTTAAATATGTATATTTATTATTTAGGCTCGATTATAGAAACAGTTATAAATACAAAAGTTTGTAAGAGTGTGCGAAAATTTGACTTCGCAATGTGATAAGCAAGTTTACGTATTAAATTACAGTTGAAATAATTAAAAATTACAGTATTATATAATCGTGTTATATAACTATGAAGAATTGAGACAGTTTGTGTTTAAATCAACAAACTTACAGGATAGTATAGCATCATTTCTCTAATTATCATTTTATAGATATAATTATCATCATTGTTAATTTCAGATCTTGATCATTGTCGATGGAAATAAAGATCCTGAAGCAAATAGTTGATACTTATTTATGATCAAGACTGTGAAGACGACACCATGCCTGCAGTAAAGTGTCCGTTCCCTGACTGTGCCTACACAACAGCCGATCTAGATCCGGCCATCGTTGCGGCACTCATAACTGCCCACAGCGCCGTACACACATTGGCACCTGCCAAAACAGCCAGAGTAGAGAAAGTCAAGCGTCCTACAGTTACCGCCGCTGGATCCAGCGAGGACTGGGCCTACTTTCTTTCACGCTGGAATGATTATGTTGCTGCCACCAAACTGGATGGTCGAGACAAAGTGATCCAGTTGTTGGAATGTTGTAATGAACCTCTTCGGAGAGACCTAACGAGAACAACAGGTGGCAATCTAACTGACAAATCGGTGGACAATGTATTGGCAGCAATTCGTAAGCTAGCAGTGCGTGAAGAAAACACAATGGTGGCAAGAGTGACACTCCACAACATGAGACAAGATCGCGATGAATCTGTCCGCAACTTTGGTGCACGTCTGAGAGGACAGGCTGACATTTGCAAATTTGTGATTGACTGCAACAATTGTGCCGCCAAAGTTAATTACACTGAAGCAATCATGCGTGATGTTCTCACAAGAGGTGTTGCAGACCCTGACATTCAGCTTGACCTACTTGGTGATAAAAACCAGAACATGTCGCTAGAGGAAGTGTTCCAATTCGTGGAAGCCAAGGAAGCAGGAAAAAGGTCAGCTTCGAGACTTTTAGACTCCCATGCTGTTGGAGCAGCCACCAGTTACAAGAAGCAGCAACAGTCCAGCAGAGACACACAAGAAGCTTGCTCCTACTGTGGCAAACGTGGCCACGGAAAGAAAAGAACTGCACAGGAACGCAAGACTCAGTGCCCAGCTTATGGCAACAGGTGTGCACAATGTAGACGTGAACACCACTTTGAGAGTGTATGCCGTGGTGTGGACAATCCAAGGCGCCCTTCACACACTCAGCCCAAAAACTTTGACAAGGAAAGTGCTCTGTTTGACGCATTATGTACTGTAGATTCCTCTCAAATACACCATCAGGATGTGAACATTGTGAACAATAATAAACACAGCATCCCGCTTGATCATCATGTCTATGACAACCTGTCTGACACTTGGATTCGCAGAAGCTCTAAGCCTCAACCATTCGTAAGAGTGTCTATACAGGCTCTTCCAGAGGACTACTTGGCACTTGGCATCAATCTTCCTAAACTGTCTCTAGCTACCGTGATACCGGCTATGGCTGATACCGGATGCCAGAGCTGCCTTGCCGGTCTCAAAGTTGTCCATCACCTTGGGTTACGTGAATCTGACCTAATCCCTGTGACAATGCGCATGCACACAGCGAACAACGATGGCATTAAAATTCTCGGTGCATTATTACTGCGGATGTCGAGCAAGGACTCTAGTGGTCAAGTAGTTGAAACCAGGCAGATGACATATGTTACTGACTCATCGGACAAACTTTTTCTGAGTCGAGAAACCTGTATCAATCTTGGTATCATCACAGACAACTTTCCGGAAATCCATGCCTCACAACAATACAGTGCAGCAGCATTGAATGGTGAGGACAAAGCTCCATGTGGATGCCCTGCCCGTCAACTTCCGCCAGCTCCACCTAGTACATTACCATGCTCACCGACAGAAGAGAATCGTGTCAAACTTCAACAGTACCTCCTTGAGTTCTACAAAGCCAGCACCTTTAACACATGTGAACATCAAACACATCGTCTGATGGACAGTCCGCCAATGAAACTTCTGGTAGATCCCAACGCTAAACCAGTTGCTTACCACACACCGGTACCAGTTCCAATCCACTGGCGAGATGCAGTCAAGGCAGGTCTTGACCAAGACGTACGACTTGGCGTCATTGAGCCTGTCCCTATTGGTGAGCCTGTCACTTGGTGCCATCGAATGGTTGTGTGTGCAAAGAAAAGTGGACAGCCAAGACGCACTGTTGATCTGCAGGCCCTTAATGCTCATGCCACACGTGAAACACACCACACACCATCACCTTTTCATCAAGCACGATCAGTCTCCCATGGGAAGAAGAAAACAGTCTTCGATGCATGGAACGGCTATCACAGTGTACCCCTGTGTGAGGAAGACCGCCATCTTACCACATTCATCACTCCCTGGGGAAGATATCGCTACAAAACTGCACAGCAGGGCTACATTGCTTCAGGTGATGGATACACCCGACGCTATGATGAGATTGTTGCAGACATCCCTCACAAAACCAAATGTATTGACGATGCATTGCTATGGGCTGATGATCTCGAGGACAGTTTCTTTCAAGCGGTACACTGGCTAGACATTTGCGGTCGAAATGGCATAACACTGAATCCAGAAAAGTTTGTGTTTGGAGCTGATGTTGTGGAATTCGCAGGATTTGAAATTACACGCAACGATGTAAGACCCTGCCAGAGATACTTACAAGCCATCCTTAACTTCCCCACGCCAAAAGACATTACAGATGTGCGTTCCTGGTTTGGTCTAGTAAACCAGGTATCATATGCTTTCAGCATGGCCGAAAGAATGCTACCCTTTAGGGAACTTTTGAAACCTGGCACTCCATTCAACTGGAATGAACATCTCCAGAACGTCTTCGATGAGTCAAAACTACTGATCGCCAGCGAAATAGAAGAAGGTGTTCGTATCTTTGACCCCAAAAGACCCACATGTCTGGCGACCGACTGGTCAAAAGTGGGTATTGGATTCTGGCTCCTTCAAAAGCACTGCACATGCTCAAAGAAGGAACCCTTCTGTTGCCCATCTGGATGGAAGATCACACTTGTTGGCAGCAGATTCACTCATCCAGCAGAGTCTCGCTATGCGCCGGTTGAGGGTGAAGCTCTTGCCGTCGCAGATTCCCTTGACAAGGCCAGGTACTCTGTCCTAGGCTGCGCAGACCTCATCATTGCTGTTGACCATAAGCCTCTTCTCAAGATATTCACAGACCGATCGCTTGAGGACATCTCTAATACTCGTCTAAGAAACTTGAAAGAGAAAACGCTACGCTACAAGTTCCAAATGGTCCACATCCCAGTTGTCAAACATCGCGCCACTGACTGTCTATCACGTCATCCAATCAGTGATGCAGAAAAGCTGATGTTGCCAGATGATGAGACACATATCAATTCAACCTCTGTGTGTCCAGCTAGCCGCAGTACTCTCATGACTGGTTTGAGAATGCAGGAAGATCAGGAAGACTCCATAGATGAATGCGTCATTGCAGGTGTTGTTTCATCCCTCAATGCTCTCAACCTTCGATCAGTCACCTGGGACAGAGTTCGCACAGCCACAGCTAGCGATACAGACATGCTAGCATTGACCGACATCATCGAATCTGGTATCCCGGAACACCGTCACCAGCTGCCAGAATCGCTCAGAGACTACTTTCAGTACCGTGAAGGTCTATCTACAGTCGATGGCGTCATCCTATACAAAGACCGTATTGTCATACCACCATCACTGAGAGACGAAGTACTTGAGGCTTTGCACGCAGCTCATCAAGGTGTCACCTCCATGGTTGCTAATGCAGAGACATCAGTATTTTGGCCAGGAATCACACCTGCCATTACGGCTCTTCGTACCAGTTGCCAACAATGCAACCGTAGTGAACCATCAAATCCTAGCGCACCACCAGTACCTCCATTAAGTCCAGAGTATCCATTCCAGTGCTTATGTGCTGACTATTTCAGCTACCAAGGGCATCATTTCCTTGTTGTAGTGGACCGTTATTCCAACTGGCCAATTGTAGAGCAGTCAGCTAACGGAGCCCAATGACTGATCACATGTCTTAGACGTATCTTTGTGACATATGGAATACCTTATGAACTTGCCTCTGATGGTGGCCCTGAATTCACTGCTGTAGCCACACGTCAATTCCTGAGTGATTGAGGTGTACACCATCGCCTATCCTCCGTAGCCTTCCCACACAGCAACTGTAGGGCCGAAATTGGTGTAAAGACAGTGAAGCGTCTCCTTATGGATAACACAACTTCCACTGGTGACATAAACACAGATGCCTTCCAGCGTGCCATGCTTCAGTACAGAAACACACCAGACAGGGATACCAAACTCTCTCCAGCCATGTGCATATTTGGCCGCCCCATTCGAGACTTCATACCAATTCCACCTGGAAGGTATAAACCTCATGAAACTTGGTTAAGCACATCACTGGCCCGTGAAGAAGCCTTGCGAAACAGGCACATGCGGTGTGCAGAAAAACTGTCAGAGCACACTCAGAGATTACCACCTCTAGCTGTGGGAGACAATGTTCGCCTGCAAAACCAGATTGGACTCTATCCTCGCAAGACTGGCGTGATAATTGAAGTTCGCCAATTTGACCAGTATGTGGTACGACTTGATGGCTCAAGACGGGTAACCCTTCGCAATAGGAAGTTCCTACGAAAGTATGTCCCCGTTCAACTACAACCACGACGGCTGTCCATTGATAGTGACCTAGCACTCAGGCTACCTGCAGCAACAACTGAAAATCCCACAGGACACTCCATCACACCAGCAGTGACCCCAACACATGCAACCAGATCTACGCCGGCTGCAACCAACACCGGGATCCCAACTCACTCTGCTCCTCACCCTACTGCGTCACCCAGTAAGGTAACGCCAAGCAGCAGTGAGACACCCAGCCGAGGTAACCTGCAGCAGAGTCGTCGTCAGCTAACCTATACTGAGCCTCCGAGTCCTGACAGTCGACCAGTAGACGTTTCCGTGGACACAGGACCAAGTCGTGAGACACCAAACCGCACAACCCCGTCAACGGACCTGTTGTGCCTTCCAGTCAGACGATCAAGAAGAACTAGAACTGCCCCAGAGTGGCAGAAAGACTATGTCATGTGATTGTTGACAAAGACTCATATAGTTGACCACATCAAAGACATTTGCCTTTTCTTGTTGTTAAAACCTTTTTTTTTTCTTACTTTATAAGGGAGTAGACCTGGTGGGCTCCAATGTTCCCAGTACTTTTTGTTATCAGTCTTTGTTTCAACTTCAGTTAAAGTGTAATATTATTTCATATGAACATTTCATACCCAAAGACTTGGGGGGATATACAGGATAGTATAGCATCATTTCTCTAATTATCATTTTATAGATATAATTATCATCATTGTTAATTTCAGATCTTGATCATTGTCGATGGAAATAAAGATCCTGAAGCAAATAATTGATACTTATTTAAAACTCAACGTGTGTATCAGTTTATTTATGACATTTTCATTTTTTTATTCACGCCTACTTATCTTTTTTCTAAAGATAGTTATTGACATGTACCGTTTTCTAGTGGTTATATTTTTTCCCGCTGATATTTCACAGTAGTTATTTACACAGTTCTTGACCAACAGCCCCTGTCTAGAATCAAGAGAGATTAAGTGAAGTACGCAAAGAAGACCTGCACACGACAAGACATAATATCGCTATAGTAACGGACAGTATTATTTCAAGTACTCAGCTCACAGGCTTCTATGCGCCGAAATCGATACGAGTTCCGTATTTCACGTCATTCTCCCCAAAACGAGGGCTATATGGAATCGCCAAGTTTCCTTAACTGTCATTTATAAGAAACGATTCTCATGTCTGCTGTTGAGTGATGTTCATTTTATTTTAATTTCGTGGTTTTAAGGAAGCAAGTGTGAATATGGAATATTACTGACAACGTAGGATGGTACTCGCGGTATACAGGAATGTCGCGTGATTTACAAGGTGTTTTCATAACTGAATATGTTGTTTGCTTTTTATATTCTGCAGAAACCCAAATAATTGTGTATGAACACCCTAAAATTTGCCTTAAGATTCTAAGCGGTTTCCTAAGTAAATGAACGGTCTCCGTATTGCACGATTTTAGCATTTCGAACATGTTGAACGTATAAACATGTAGAGAAAACGTTTTGATGACAGATATATATATAAAGCACATGCACAATTTGATGAAATTCTATATGAAGCATCCATATAGACCGAACTGCGCATTTTGTATGGTCATTCCGCTTCAATGAATGTTCGTGGAATAATGGAATTTGTTTAATTACAGGAAATTTCATTTCACAAACAGTTGAACTATAGATCCGAATGTGATAACACTTTTTATACAATATTTTTAAATATATATGAGCCGTGGTCTGTGAAAATGGGGTTTATTGGATGTGCGTAGTGTCGTCCCAGATTAGCCGGTGAAGTTCACACAGGCTAATCAGGGACTACACTTTCCGCTTAAATGATATTTTTCGTTTCAAGAAAGTCTTTTCTTAGCAAAAATAAAGTTTTTGCGGAAAGTGTTGTCCCAGATTAGCCTGTGCGGACTGCAAAGGCTAATCTGGGACGACACGTTACGCACATGCATTAAACCCGCTTTTCACAGAGCACGGCTCATGTTTATTTTTGTATAGGTTGGGTACACTCATATAGTCAACCTTTCCTCTATAATGTTTGTTCAAGGCTTTGAATATACCTTTGAATAATAATTCGTTTCCAGGCAAAATCTTGAATACGAATGATATTCCAGTTTGATGAAAAGTTATAAAAGTATGTTGCAACACTTGGGTGGACAGGCGCATATTATAACATCGATCTGTTCATATGATGTTCTTTGAAGTTACTTCCCTTTCATTTAACATATCACGTTAAACAAATAAAATTGCTATTATCTGTTTGAGATATTTTTAATTGATAATCTGAATTAGATGCATGATTCTCATTGAATGAACATGTGCATTTTTTTATGTGTTCCACTCAAAAAATTGAATTATCTTTCATTTAGAAGTCGAGGCAGAATTCTGATTGGATAATGCGCGCACGTGCCCTTTTATCACTACTAGGCACATTAAAATAAATGTCAATGGTCTTTGCTGCAAGGCCAGGAAATACTTTACTCTGTTAAATGTAATGTCAGATTACCTTGAATAGGATGTCATTTTATTTGTTATTACATGTAGTGTCCGTTTATACAAAGTATTCTATGAATGTCGTATATTGGACACTATTGGACCTATAAATTTGATGAAAATATGTCCATGTAGGCTGCATAATTATAAGGTGAACATTAGCAAATTGTTTTAGAAAGTTATTGCCCTATTTACGTACTAGGAAATTGTACATGCCGTACATACCAACAATGTAGCTAGTGTTGATGATAATCCAATTATATCCAAAAAATCCAACTAAGTATTTACTATGTTACATATTTTGTATTGATTTGCGTGACGAATCATTCGTTTACCTGTGTGTTCCGAAGGCCATGATCAGACTGCGCGACTGAAGCTTGGTTTGTAGCTACGTTTTCCGCATATGTCATAAAACCCATTTTCGCATGACGTGGTTCAAAGTTTAGAAAGAGGCTTAATATAGTAATTGCACTTCTTATGACAAGCAGTGGTGGGGAGATAATATAACGTAGCTAAACAGGCAAAGCATTTCGGAAGTTTTGAGTGAATGATGACCTAATAGAGCATCAAAGCGATGTTTCACTCCGTTGAAACTTGAAAAATATGTTTTCGGCTTAAAAGCAAACACATAAAACGTCAAAAAGAAATAAGTTTATATTATCGCGTAATAATCCTAAGTTATTTGTGAAATTATTGCAAGGCAGTCATTCAAAAAACGAAATGTAATGATTATACACATGCACGTGCGTTGTATTATTATTTTCAAAGCCTTCTTTAAAGGACAATTAGCCGAGCACAGGCGATATACACCTAGGTGTGAACAAAAATATATATAACCGATGATGCAATAGCGCAAAGTTCATGTGGTGATTTGCAAGCGACCGACGACATCGAAACCTTGATATATAAAAGCACGAATATGGTTTTACATTTCGTCTCGATAATGTTTCACCTGGCATCTCAAAAAAGGGGTTTTACCATGTGTTTCAGTTAATATTTTACCATGCGTCAATATACAATGTTTATCGTGTGTATTGATTGCCATGCACATTAGATAAGGTTTGCAATGAGTCTCGGATAAGGTTTTTCCATGCGTCACGAATTACTTTAAACCATGCGTTACAATAGGTCCGGAATGCTAAGTTTATCAATCTGAGCGCCTTAAGTTCGAGCGCATGACTATACCACGTGACTTTTATGATTAATTGTCATAAACTATTTCTAGTAACTGGCGAAGACGTTGTTTATTTAGTTCAAAAACACATTCACTGAGTGTTGGAGAACGGCGTAGATCAGAGAAGCTTGCCCAAAAAACGTGTGAACGGGCAGTCCCGGATTACCCATTAGGCAACAGCCTATGGGCCTCGCGACTTTAAGGGGCCTCATGAGACCTTGACGAAATGAAAATTACTTAGTTACTTAGTCTATTCTTATGACTTGACAAGTGGCCTTGACGTGCGTCACAAAAGTTTCACTGCCTATGGGCCTCAACGGTACCCGATCCTGCACTGTGAACGGGTTAACTGACTCCTGTTACATTTATTTGTCCAAAAACTGATAAATGCGACACACAAACTATTCATACAAACGCTGTTTACTCTAAGTATTAAGTATCACTTGCTTTATATGTCGTTCTGCAGTGTACAGTACATTCTTTGTTTTATTGGCTAATATATTGTAATTGTTTATTTATTTTTTGCATTTATTAATTAATTTTTATGCAATTAAATCGTTTTAAGTCGATAAGACTTACTACGTTAAAGGAAGGAAAGTCATTTAAACATCACCCTTTTATCGAAAACGCTCGCAGCATTATTCCTTATTCAATTTTTATCAGTTGCATTTTGTCACTGTAAACGCACATTTATTGACAAAACCTTTGTTATCTCGCTTACGTTTTCAATAAATCTTTCTTATTGGCAGGTTGCACAATACTGCACAGTACTCCAAGCGTGCGAGCGGATGCGAATGGAAATGCTATAACGGGAACTGATAGCATAGCTGTTTTATTGAGGCTTCAAAAGTTGGATCTAAAGCCTACGAGTACGAACAATCAAAATGGCATTTTGGTGCTGTAGAAAGAGGGGACGAATGGCAAGTTTGTGGTTAAAACTACTTGCAGCGTCCATAATATTTGTGAGCATATATTTCTTGGCCGGAGTTGGTCTCCGCGGTGAGAGAAAATATGATATTGTCAGAAGTTTTATGTCTTTCGAACGAAGCAGTGAAGATAAAAGGAAATATATCAGTAACTTACTCAAATTGCGTGGACCATGGTTGGATGCGAGTAGAAGTAACACCACAGGATCTGGATGCGTTCATCCAAATTTACCGCTCTGGACTGACCAACTTAAGAACTATTTCAAACCGTGCGTTCCCGTGAAATGTTCTGACGATGTGAACTGGGTTTATACAGATAGTGGACGGTTTTATATTTCTTCGCAAGCCGAAAAAGTTGTAGGGAAAATTGAATGCGAGTTAACGCCGATAGTAAACGATGAAGACAACACTAAATATCTGGAAACAATTAAAGATGTTAAAAACGGATCTGGTCTTGTAACGGATACATTTAAATCCTCGTGTACATCCTCAAGTGGAAAAAGTTACACAAATATTCATGTCGGCATTGCTGGAAGAAGCAAAACGAACGAACAACAGAAGCCCCCAAATGCAAAATACAATGTATTTATGTACGGTTTCGATTCAATGTCGAGGAACATGGTGAAACGATTTTTACCTAAAACCCACGAATTCTTTGTTAACGAGTTGGGAGGTCACATTCTTAATGAATATAACATCGTTGGAGACGGTACCCCTCAAGCGTTAATGCCGATCTTGACCGGAAGAAAGGAGACGGAAATCCCCGAAGTGCGACGAGGGCACACGAATGCTAAGCCGATTGATGAAATATTGGAATTCGTTTGGAAACGGTTCGAGAAACGAGGATATGTGACACAGTGGGGTGAGGATATGTCCTATATAGGGACATTTACATACAGAATGCTTGGATTTAAAGAACAGCCTGTTCACCATTATATGAGACCATATCAAGTAGAAATTGAAAAGCTTAATAACAAGCGACATTGTCACGGGAACAAGGGAACGCACACAGTTTTTCTTGATTGGTTGATGGAATCGCTGAGAACTAACTTAGGCCTTCCGATATTTTCGTTTGGATTCTTTTCGGATTACACTCATGATGGAAGCGAGTGTGTGGGTCTAATAGACGATGGTAACGTGGCGATGTTTAAATACATGAAATCATTAAATCTCTTCAAGAACACGTTCATAATATTGATGAGTGATCATGGTGCAAGGTTCGGAGCGCTGAGACAAACCGAGCAAGGAAAGCTGGAGGAACGTATGCCTTACTTCGGTATATTTGTTCCACCCGATTTTCGAAAAGACCATCCGAACAAGTACACCAATTTTCTTGAAAGTGTTGATCGCTTGACCACTCCTTTTGATATTTACGAGACACTTTTGGACATTCTTGAAGAGACGAACACGTTTGAGCCAACCGACAGGAAATCCTATTCCCTCTTTTCCAAGATCCCCAAACAGCGAAGCTGTTCTGATGCTGGCATCGAACCACACTGGTGTGCTTGCCTTAATTGGCAAAACGTATCCACGTCTGACAGCATCGTGGCTGCACTCGCTGAACATATTGTTGAGTCATTCAACAAGATGCTTGCTAACTTCTCTCATCTCTGCCACAAGCTTAAACTTCAACAGGTTATTACGGCAGTTCAGTTGATATCCAATGATCATGTATTGAAATTCAAACAAAGTAAGGACAATGACGGGCGTATTGCTGATTTTTCTGATAATACAAAATCGGAATTACAGTATTTCCAACTGAAATTTGAAACGATGCCTGGTGAAGGACGTTTCGAGGCTACCGTGTCAATTGATGTGAAGACTGGAAAAATATTTGTAGGAAAATATGATATCAGCAGAATAAATAAATATAACGACGCTCCGAAATGCATTGCTGACAAACATCCTGAGGTACGGCCGTATTGTGTTTGCATTTAGTTTTGCATAAATGTAACGTTTTGCAACATATCAAATACCATGTATTGCAAAAAGTAAACGTCGCTATAATCACCTACAATCTATCTGGGCATATTTGAGTGTGCTATCGACTTATCTTTTCATGTGTTAAAGGGTCCTTTTCACAGATTTAGGAAGATATTGAAGTTTGCAATTAAATGCTTTATATTAACAAATGTAAACATTGGATCTAAGAAGCTCCATTAAAAAAACACAAGAATAAGATAAAGAAAGTAAAAGAGTAACCCTCAACTGGATCGAACCACTGACCTCTGGAGTAAAACTCTAACACTTGGACCACTCGGCCATGCTTATACAATGAGTGATGTATTTTATACTTTATAAAAGCAATCCTCGTAGTGTCACAAAACATAACGCTTTATAATTTTCAGGTTTTTGAATCGTCAAAAGATGCAGATAATGGATATTTATGAGCATGGTAAATGTTCAGTATTACTGTTTCCTCATAAATATCACAACTACAACGAAAATTTGAGAACCTGAAACACTTTTTATTTTTATTTTGTCAATTTATCAAAACGTGAAAAAGCCCCTTTAAATCAGCGTTGATAATGTCTGAAGAGTTTTTTCTGATAACATTTTGCAGATTGAGAGTGTTCGCTTTTTTAACTTATGCAGCGTTTTGGATAAACTAGTGTCTAGCAAAACATCGTAGATTTAAGCCACACACCTTGCCTCTGACTTTGAAATGAAATACATGTTAATCAATACATATAGATGCAGTTTGAAAGTGTGCAAAATTGTCATTAAAATTATAGCCTAGTTGGCAAGTAATTTATTATTTTTCAAACGGTACCGCTTTTAAAACCGAAGGTAGGATTTCTAGACGTACTCGTCCATTTCGACAAACGCGATTATTTTCAAGTTTTAAAGCGCAAAAAGACCGATTTATACCTTGTAACCACCAGATATATTCTAATTGGCATAGATAACATATGTTTCTTATTTATACTTAAATTTACAATGCCAAATAAGGTGTGTGGCTTTATCTTATAGATGAACATGTTGGTTATTTACACTCAGGCTTGATATTTCTGTTTCAGATAAGGTCATAAAGTTCGTTTCTTTTTTATATGTTGGTAGTGTTTGCATTGAGAGAATTACGTTAATGTTAAGATTTGAGTATATATTAATAAATGTATTTTTATAAGACCACTGCAAAAGTTGTCAGCCTAGAAAGGAATTATGATAATGGCAATACTTTTATTTAGTGAAATGTAAATAAATTGACATGTAATAGACATTTATAGCATAAGCATTATTTTTGCATATATATGTAAATCAACAGTATACATTTGTGTGAATTCGTTTTATTTTTCTATGTACTTACGGGCGTAAGCTGATGCGTCAATGTCTTTTAAATTGTTTATGTAATCGTTTTGCATTAGTTCTTTTTGGTTGTTATGAATTAAATACTATTTTTGTACTCAGAGCCTGATTATGTACAACTGTTATAAGTGGATTTCGCTATCTCATTTACATTTGGTTTGTCTTTTCCCTGTCCTTGGCTTTCCTTCTTGCATAAACTTCAATTCGAACGATATCTTCTAAAACGCTGATAAGATTTTCATAAAACTTCATATCAAATAGCAAATTCGTTGAGTTAATGTCCCCCGCCAATATGCTTCTGGACACAAAAGTGTTATATTTGACACTCAAAAAGCATTTTTTTCAAGATACAAAGGCCATGACTCCGTTATTAACAGATGGTGTACAATGCCATTTGGCGTGCATCTTCCTCTTATCCATATATATACTCATACCAAGTTTCAATGAGATCCGCCAAAGCACTTCTAAGATATGGCTCCGGACACAAAAGAGCTGGACGGACGGAAAGACGGACGGATGGATGGACGGACAACGCCAAAACAATATCCCTCCGCCTATGGCGGGGGATAATAACCATGGGACACCCTCTTTCCGACCCTAATTCCGACTACAAATTGATCCGGTAAGCTTAAAACGCGAGTCAATAGAGCTTAAAATAGATTTTAAAATGTAAACTTTAAAAATCGTATTCTTCAAAACTGTAAGAGGCAATGGTTAATACTTACGATGTAACATTGGATAATAAAACTCTACTAGCTTACATTAAACAATGCTCAAATGGGCAAAACTGGCTACTTTCATGATCAAATGATTGACATAGGCTTCTATAGTTTTGTACAAATGTAACGTTGAAACATAAACGCTCTTATAATCGAAAAATTCCTTGCATGACACAGATAATCGAATAGTTCCTTAAAAGTGACAAAACAGTGACGCACAAGGCTAGTTAAAGCTATTGCACGTATGTAAAATGAAGCTTGTATGCAATGAGCGACCTGCTTATGCTAAACGCATCAACATCCCAAGTGAATTGTATTTCGGACATATCAATACTGTTTTTTCTAATGTATTACTTTTTTCCGTGAGATCTGTGTTATTAAAATACAATTTTGTCACAAATCAAGGCATTGCCAATCATGATATCCATTCGAGTTTGACACGAAAATTAAAAAAAACACACGAAATAACTTATTTTAATATAATCTTAATTAATTCGGAAGTATTGAACCATTTCAACAATCATATTAGCGCGTTGGTAATATTATCTTACTTTACGTATAATGAAGTCAGCCGGTGGAAGCTGTGTAAATAACTCCATGCAAATTATTTATTTCAATCCAGATTTCTTACCCTACAATTTGAGTAATAATAACAATCTTTAAAATTTATTTTTTAAATCGTAATATTTTAGGTCTTTATGCAAGTTGGATTCATTGTTGTCAAACTATCCCGCTTAATGGAGTTTTAAACGCGGAAGTTCAACATAAATTATGCTGCCATTCCGTATAACCTAAAATATCTTCAGATTTTTTAGCGTTGTATTGGCATTGATAAATTCAAGTTAAAAACCTATTGCAACAAATGGGTAGCATATTGGTGGAATTGTTCTTAAACAGAAATCATAGCAATATTTTTTCATTTTTGCATCATTTATTTTTTATTTTTACATTACATGAAGGTTTTTTGCTCAATAAATCAAACAGAAGATATGCATAACACAAGAGCTGTCAGAAGACAGCGCGCTCGACTTTTCGAGTGCTTGACAGTATAATGGGGAAATTGTTCATATTCAATAAGGTCAAGGTAATATAATCATATTCTAACTGGCAGAGGACCATAATTTTAAACATATTGATCGCTCATGTTTTAAAGAAGTGGTAAATTATAGACGATTCTGAGTTCAGGTATATTTTCGACAATCTATTGAACATTTGTAAAGACATAAACAAACTAATAAGATTATATTTCAAGTTTGATAGCAATAACTTGGGTGTGATGGTTGGAAGGTCTTTCTAAAATAAAATCATAAAAATAAATGTTTGTGTTTTTTTTAACATGTTTCAAAAACAAAATTATTTTTGTGTGAAGGGATGGAAAGGGGGAATAATGTGGGTGGGTGGTCATTTATTAAATTACATTTCAAAAATAAGAAGATAAAAAAGAAAAAAAAATGGGGGGGGGGATTCTGGGGTGGGGCCTGGGGATGGTTTGGGTGGAGTCCATTGTGGTATGTAAGGTAAGTGTTGTAAGTGTTGTAAGAGCTGTGTTCGTGAAATACAATGCACCCTACCGCGCCGCTTTGAAGCCATATATTTGACCTTTGACCTTGAATGATGACCTTGACCTTGACCTTTCACCACTCAAAATGTGAAGCTCCATGAGATACGCATGCGTGCCAAATATCGCGTTGCTATCTTCAATATTGCAAAATTTGACCTTTGACCTTAAAGGATGACCTTGACCTTTCACCACTCAAAATGTGCTGTTACATGAGATACGCATGCATGCCAAATATCGCGTTTCTATCTTCAATATTGCAAAATTTTACCTTTGACCTTGACCTTTGACCTTGAAGAATGACATTGACCTTTTACCACTTAAAATGTGCAGCTCCATGAGATACGCATGCATGCCAAATATTGTTTTGCTATCTTCAATATTGCAAAATTTGACCTTTGACCTTGACCTTTTACCTTGAAGGATGACCTTGACCTTTCACCACTCAAAATGTGCAGCTCCACGAGATATGCATGCATGCCAAATATCGAGTTGTTATCTTCAATATTGCAAAATTTTACCTTTGACCTTGACCTTGAAGGATGACCTTGACCTTTCACCACTCAGAATGTGCAGTTCCATGAGATACACATGCATGCCAAATATCAAGTTGCTATCTTCAATATTGCAATACGTCATATATTTGACCTTTGACCTTGAAGGACGACCTTGACCTTTCACCACTCAAAATGTGCAGCTCCATGAGATACACATGCATGCCAAATATCAAGTTGCTATCTTCAATATTGCAAATTTGATCTTTAACCTTGAAGGATGACCTTGACCTTTCACCACTCAAAATGTGCAGCTCCATGAGATACGCATGCATGCCAAATATCAAGTTGCTATTTTCAAGTTTTCGGACAGAGGGACAGACGCCATATATTTGACCTTTGACCTTGAAGGACGACCTTGACCTTCCATCACTCAAAATGTGCAGCTCCATGAGATACACATCCATGCCAAATATCAAGGTGCTATCTTCAATATTGCAAAAGTTATGGCCAATGTTAAAGTTTTCGGACGGACGCACAGACTGACGGACAGTTCAACCGCTACCGGGGGCATAAAAAAGGAAAAAAAAATTGGGGGGGGGGGGATTCTGGGGTTGGGCACGGGGGATGGTTTGGGTGGAGTCCATTGTGGTATGTAAGGTAAACGTTGTTTTGTCACAGTATGAATCAAATCTGATCAAAAATAAAGAAGTTATGGCAATTTAAGCAAAATTTATTTATTTGACCTTGAGATTCAAGGTCATTCAAAGGTCAATGTCAAATTCAACTTGCCAGGTACAGTACCCTGATGATAGTTAGAAAGTATTTGAAGTTTGAAAGCAATAGTCTTGATACTCTAGAAGTACAGTGCATCTTAACACAAATTTAACAAAATATTCAAAGTTACTAAGTCAAAAAAGGGCCATAATTCCGTCAAAATGCCAACCAGAATTATGCAACTTGCCCTGTACAGTCCCCTTATGATAGTTAGCGAGTGTACCAAGTCTGAAAGCTATAGCTATGATACTTTAGGAGTAAAATGGACCACAACACAAAACTTAACCAAATTTTCAATTTTCTAAGTATAAAATGTGCCATAATTCTGTCAAAATGCCAGTCAGAGTTACATAACTTTACCTGCACAGTCCCCTTTATGATAGTTAGTAAGTGTTGCAAGTATAAAAGCAATAGCTTTGATACTTTAGGAATAAAGTGGACCTAAACACAAAACTTAACAAATGTTTCAATGTTCTAAGTATAAAAAGGGGCATAACTCTAAAAATAATGCTGACAGAGTTATGCAACTTCACATACACAATTGTCGTGTTGCCATAAAGAAGTATTGCAAGTTTGAGTTAATTATCTTTGATAGTGTTAAAGTTATTTGACTTTATACAAAACTTTAACCAACGCCGACGGCGACGCCGACGCCGGGGTGAGTTACTACTCTTCGATAAGTCGAGCTAAAAATGACTATAAACAACAAACTTTTCGTTCTTTAGTCAACATATTCTCCATGCCAATAGATATTTATATCACTTTGTTAACCAATAAGTGGATATTAATAAAGAAATAGTAGTTTAAAATTCCAAACAAGCTTTCAACATGTTAATATAGTGACCATTGCACGTAATATTTAGAAAGTCAATTTGATATATTCTAACGAAAAGTGTTATAATCGCATTCGAATAAGCTTCATACGTCATGTATAAACTATACAAGTAAAGATTAAGTCTGACTGTGTTCGAATCGGTTCAAATGATGATTTAGTTTTGTTTAAGCATTTATTTTTCAATTATGTAATGAATTGTCTTTATAAACATAATCGAACAAATGTTATTTTTGTAAATACATTTAATTAATTTCTTTGACATTCAATTACATTTGTATCATACAAAAAAGAAAACACATTTTTGATTTTGATGTTATTTATAAATCAGTAAACAGTTAATTTGACATGAGTATTGATTTCTGTAACTAGAATCTTAAATTTATCTTTCATACAAAATAATAGAGGTATCTGAAAAATAGTATGAATAAAGTGAAAAAAGAATGAGATTATAATGAGCAATACACTATACAAATGGTCATATAGCTATATTCTCGTAGAAGACAATACTGGTCAACTGTATTTGAAATATTTTATGAATGTAGGTTTGTGTGCGCGTTTTATTCGCATATTTTAAGAGCAAATCAAAAATATAAAATCCCCTCGAAGTTTGGAAATGGTTGTTCATACAAAAAATCTAGCAATTCCACGTATTTTATGTATGTGAAACAACGCCTAACAAACTCTTAGCTTTGATATCTAGTTTCACTTGTTATATGTATTTTATAGATATCATAATTAAACATTGAATGCTGTATTTGTGTTGACTTGCAAACATGTAACAGCACCGCACTGTCGATTGTGGCGGTAGGGTCCATTGATAAAACTTATGCACTAATTTCTCATGACGTGTATTATTATAATGATACAATACGGTAAGGGTACAAGTTTATATTTACAAACGACGTTTCTTCAGTTCTTTATGTTTATAGTGTGTTTATGAACGACATAAATTTTTTGTTCGTCTCCGAAAATATCTACCATCACAAACAACGAAAAGCCAATCGCATACAATGGTTTAGCGGTCCACAGTATCGCAGAAACACACATCACTTTCCAAAGACAGAAATTAATCTTTGATTTAACTGTTTAAATGCAAATATTGTTTGTCTGAGTTATTTTACAAAGTAAGTTGTGATAATTATAAAAAAAGATTACTTACCGGGTATTGTGGGAATGAACTATTTATTTACCAATATTTCTATTCTTCAGCAGGTCAGATTTTCACTGAAGAGTTGGTGAAATAATTTTAAGATTTACCATGTAATATTTGTAATATAAAAATCTTAATCGCATTTAAGAGGGTAAAATACACATTTGTTTTAATTTTGATAAGCAATAAGATAATGATAATTACATTTAAGTGGGCGTTTAGCACATGAAAAACATTATTCACCGTTTTTTCAAGGCAGATGTTATTTATATGCTTGTATGCTTTTAGAGGATTTAGGCTCTAACAAAAATCAAATAATGGATATTTACATTATAACGTTGTTAATTGATTCTGTTGATTAGATAACATACATAGTTATACAAAGTATGAAATGAAAACATGTTCTTTAAAAATACATAATGTAATAAATATGCATCTTCAATTTTTAAGGGTAGGTGTACCTTCGTTCTCCACAAGTATTGTGAACGGATTTAGTTTTAGTTTTTGAACTTAGCGCATCATTATAATTTAGGTACATACGTGATAATCAAAACTAAATGTAAATATGTTATGTTAATTTTATCAGTTATCAGATATCATAGATCCTATATCCTGCAATTCTTGCATACTCAACTTTCTAAAAAAAAAAATTTTTTAAATAACAAATACTTATTTATAGACATAGTATGCAATTAGTCATATGTGTTTTCTAGAATAACCATTTATGTCCCTAAACTATTGATACAAATATCATATAAAATACGTTATGTTTTAGGTAATTTTTGGACGTTATATGTGCTAAGTACAATATTTGACCGGACACTTTTCTGAAGTATTGAGCTGCAAACATTTCTCTGATTATGAAAATCCGTTATTTATTGGTATTTTATGATCACATGTAAAATGTTGGATCACAATCTTTAACTCATAACTTGAATCTGTCTGTGATGCTAAATATCTTGGACTCGATCTCTCTGCTTACCTCAGCTATAAAACACACATTGACAGAATCACCAAAAATGAAAACAAAACACTAGGCTTCATTAAAAGGAACATTACAACACAAAATAAAAAGGTACGAGAACTCGCATACAAGTCTCTGGTCCGACCACAAGTTGAGTACGCTTCCACTGTCTGAAGCCCATGGACCAAAACTGCCATCAATCAAGTGGAAAGCATGCAGAACCGGGATGCACGCTGGGTGCAGCGAGATTACTCTACCTTTTCCAGTGGCTCGGCCATGGTAGGCTGGAGATCGCTCGCAGATCGTAGAAATGACAGCAGACTCATCGTGTTCTACAAAATCTATCACAACCTTGTTGCCATACCTCTACCACAATATATACAAACACCAATCCGCTTCACTAGACACATGCACCCACTATATCTACAAAAAGTACAGACAGGATCACTCAACCATTATTACTCATTTTTCTCACACAGCATCACACTATGGGACAAGCTCTCAGCTGATAACGCTACCCTACCAGATCCAGTGAAGTTTAAGAGGGCAGTGGTCAATGTTCGGTACTAGTCTCTTAAATGATGTTTTTTAACCCTCACTTTTATCTGTCACTTTCACCCAACTCTTTTAACCACTTGATTTCTCTCCATTCTTCTGGAGATTTCAAGCTTTTTAGTCTCACTACCCAACAACATTCCTTGTTGGGTCCCTTTTGCTTTTCACTCTCACTAATGTTCCTGACGCGCACCTCTTCCCTGCCTATAATACTCGAAAGAGCGGTTGGAAGTATGCAGAGATAGATAGATATATAAATGAAATATTCAAGTCTGAACAGTGTTGCGTTAAAAAAGTATTGAAGTGTATGAACAATGCTCAGGTGTATGAACAATACTTTCACAAACAGAAACAATTGGTAGTTGATGTTTAAAGTGATATTATGGGCATTTTTCACTGTTAAATTGAGCCGGAAAGAATTTACAGGTCAAAATATTTTGTACAAATGTGGTTACTGACCAATTATCTGCAACTCATCTTGCTACTAGTTGTTTATTAAAATATATTTTACATTCGAAATCTTACGTGACCCACCCAGTCCTGTAAGGCGAAATGATCCGTAAAATACAAATGTGTCTTTGTGTCGTATGTACAAATCTGCACTAAAACTAAATTTAGGCACACATCGTACATGCATGATCAGTTGCCAAACGAAAGTACGGTTTATATTCAACTGCATTAATTTTTCTCTTTCCGGGATATTGTTTTAGTATGTTGATGCTGCATTAACAAATATAAGTGTATATGAAGTGAAAACACTAAAAATAAACAACGGTTGCGATAGACACCTATAAACTGTAAGATGTCCATAGTATCACTTTAATCAAAATAAAAACCATTGCCGTTGAATAACGTCGCAACGTAATAGACCATAGTTTAAAAAGTTTTACTTGTATGTAACCTTTAACCGATACAAGGGAAAAAACTGCGCAAGCAATGTGAGACATTTGTCGATGTGCACATCGAATAAGATAAGTAGACGTTTTTTTTTAATATCGCTGAACGGTTGGAACTATTGTGTTTACTTAATGCGATGTTATTTTCTTGAAATGACATAAGTATTCGTTCACCACATTGTGCTTCTGATTAACTGGAGAAAATTCACAAAATACTGATTTAAGAAATCGAAAGTAGACTAAAACATTGACGCCCTAATTTTTATAAAATGGCAACGGGTGAACAGATCGTTTCCAACCAATTCAATTCAAGCGATGTCATCGAACCAAGTGTTGTCATACGATCATGTGAGCCGTGTAGCAGAGACGGCTCCGCAACAAAAGCAACTGTTTTCTGCAAGGTTTGTAAGGAGATACTTTGTGATGAGTGCAGTAAACCACACACAAAATACAAACCTGGGAGGCATGACATAGTCAATATTCAGGACATGGGCTCAGCCGCAGTGATGGTTGATATGAAAGATTTGGACCTTTGTGAGGAGCACGGCAAGGCAATCAAATTTTACTGTGAAGACCATTCCAAGCTGTGCTGCAGTACGTGTACATTCACGCACCGGAAATGTGACAATGTTGATGAAATAAAGAGCATATCATTAAAAAATGAACCGGAGTTTCAGGCAATTAAACACGCATTGATAAAAATGGAATCTGAAGCTGCTTCTATCATGGCTGACAGCGAGAAGTCAAGGGGTGAATTGAATGAATCCATCGCAAAAATATCCGATGAAGGAGATAAGATTAAAGACCGTATTGTTAAACTTTTCGAAGAAGCTCAGCAGAAGATGTTTACTGAGATAAATCAATTTAAGGCTGAAGTGTCTATGCAACTTGACAAAAAATACACAGCCGCTTCACAAATACAAGAACAAATAAATCAGATATTACCGATGTATTCTGCTACTCTAGAACACGGTACGTTTGAGCAAAAGTTCATATTGTCTAAGAAGACCAAAGAAAAACAGAACACTATTGAAACACATGTTGATTCGCAAAGAAATGCTACAGTTTCAACATACATTTCACTGTCGTTTTCAAGGGAACTACAGGAACTTCTTACAATGGAGAACCCAATTTTTCAAATGAATTTCGATCAGCAATGTTCAAAGATAGGTTTGTTATTTTATTGTCTCTCAGAGCTCTAGATAAGGATTTGTGAAATTAGTAACGGTACTGCCACTGACAGAAAAAAAGGAGTAACGCTTAAAAACAATTAGTACCTGTACTACCATATCCAAAAATACAGGTAGTACTGTACTACCCGTGTTCTTGGATATTGAAGGGTGTATAACTGACTTTACAGAAACATTTGCAGCAATTATAATAAATATATGAAGCTTCTTAAACAGTTACTGTATAAGGTTTTCCATTCTGAATTATGATGCTAATACAACTACACATTAAAACTCATGATTAATACTATTTCTTCATTTTTCTTGACAAGAAAACACAAGCCAACCAGCAAGCTAAGTAAATGAACACTTATTTCACTGTCGCATCCGTTTCCCATCGTGTTTTCTAACCTTTTACGTCACAGATGCAATCAAATCGTTTAATATTAATGTCTTTATCTGGGTTTACAGATTTAATGTCAAGATGGTTAGAAGACACCGTATGTAGTCATTATATGACAACAAAGTGTTGTTTTGAGCCGCTTTCGGTTAAGCCGGCATTCAATTGCGCGCAGACATATCGTTTTTGACGGATGTACAAGTTACAGGAAATCACGCGACAGAATAGACAATAATATATGAACCCAGTCTACAACTCTTTGGTAATTTAAATTAACGAAAAGCGCCGTTAGGTTAGAGACCAACAAATCACGCCGCGCTGACGCAGACGTATCGGTACGGCCAGATTGTTTTTGTAACTGCGTAAAATGGATATTAATGTCGTAATTGTACGTCCAGTTTATAAAAATAAATGCGTAAATCTTCATGAAAAAGGCGTATTTACGGCTGTACGGCCCTTATCTGGAGCTCTGGTCTCTCCAGCTTTTAATGCATAACAAAACAGTCAGTAGATATTACAAGCCATTCTAAACACTTAAAAAAATGTAATCCACTCAGCCATTTATACCACAGGAACTTGGTATAAGCTGTTACCCCCCCCCCCCCCAGCTACTACCCGTCCACCACCAGCTTTTACCCCTCCATCACTAGCTGCTACTCCCTCCCAAAAACGTCAAAACATAAATATCCCTCCAAATTTAACCTGTCGCAAGAATCGTCATTCTAACTATTATACAAAATGTTTTCACTGTCGGTGCACCATATTTGACCCGGAAATAGTTTTAAACAAAGCTGTGCTCTCATTGGTTAATAAGGTGGGGCTGTCCGGTTTTTGATTTCGAACCAAAAGACAAAACATTACGGATAATAGTTTATAAGCTGGTTCTCGCAACAGATTCGATTTAGAGGGATATATAATTATATTTATGTTAGTAAGTGTTAACGAAGTTTAATTCTGAATTGTATAAGATATGTAATTACACTGTAAGATGATTGTCATACCGAATTATGCATGTGTGCAACGTATTTTTGTAAGGTCGCAGAACAATTCTAGTAAATGTTTTTGCAAGTTTTTCTTTTTCGACTCACATTTTGGTTTTATGGACAATTTTGAGGTTTTTTGGAGGGGAGGGGGTAGCAATTGGAGCAGGGAGTAGCAGCTAGGGGAGGGGGTAATAGCTAATGCTTTTATACAGCCATTTTTAGCTCATCTGAGCACAAGGTGCAGACGCAGGCTAATCTGGGTCGACACTTTATGCACATATATTGGACCCCGTTTTCCCAGAGTGAGGATCATTTAGGCATATGGGACAGCAACTAATACTAACGTAGTGAATGAAAATTATTTGTTTTCAGTTTGTAAAACAAACACCTGCAAGTTTGTGAAAAAAAATCATAACTAAACCATGTTGACTTATTTTTACATCTGTATTTGTATGCCAGGGGTGGTATTCCAGAAACATCTTAAGTCATTTCTTAAATATTTTCATTTAAGTTCAAAATTGCAATGTTTTATATTTCTTTGTCACATAAGCAAACACACTTGTTGTTGATTTTGCTTAAATAACTTTGTCATAATAATGTTATTTTAATATTAATCATGATGCCAAACTATTGCAGTATCAACTAAAACACTTGCGAAAATTTGTTCTGAGCTGCAAATAAAGCTGCAAGAGGAAAGACAAAAGGCCTCACAGCAGATGCAAATGTTGGAACTTGAGGTAAGGACCTTTTCTCAATTTCTTGAATATACATAATGGGTTGAAATCTGGAAAATGAGGATAAGTGCATAAACTGTCATCCCTGATTCGTATGAGCAGTCTGCACAGGCTAATCAGGGACGACACTTTCTGCCTTAACAGGATTTTTGCTAAAAGAAACTTCCTTTAAACAAAAAATACCATAAAAGCGGAAAGTGTTTTCCTTGAATAGCCTGTGCAGACTGCTAATCTGGGAAAACACTTTGCGAACATGCGATTTTTGTATTTGTTATATAGGCTTTTATTTTTGTCTCTGTTGTTATATAGGCGTTACTTTTTAGCTCACCTGAGCACAACTGAGCTTTTGTGATCGCCTGTCGTCTGTCGTGCGTTGTCCGTTGTGCGGCGTCAACATTTGCCTTGTTAACACGCTAGAGGCCACATTTATTGTCCAATCTTCATGAAATTAGGTCAGAAGATTGGTCTTAATGATGTCTTGGATGAGTTCGAAAATGGTTATATTTGCTTCAAAAACATGGCTACCAAGGGGCGGGGCATTTTTCCTTATATGGCTATAGTAACATCTAAACACTCTAGAGGCCACATTTATTGTCTGATCTTCATGAAACTTGGTCAGAAGATTCATTACAATAATGGCCGCCAGGGGGCTGGGCATTTTTCCTTATATGGCTATAGTAAAACCGTGTTAACACTCCAGAGGCCACATTTATTTACCGATCTTCATGAAACTTGGTCAGACGATTTGTCCCAATGATATCTTGGATGAGTTTGAAAATGGTAACCTTTGAAAAACATGGCTGCCAAGGGGCGGGGCATTTTTCCTTATATGGCTATATATGGCTATAGTAAAATCTTGTTAACACTCTAGAGGCCACATTTATTGTCCAACCTTCATGAAACTTGGTCAGAAGATTCTTCCCATAATATCTTGAACAAGTTAAAAAATGATGCCTTTAGCTTGGTTGAAAAACATGGCCCCCAGGGGGCGGGGTATTTTTCCTTATATAACTATAGTAAAACCTTGTTAACACTCTAGAGGCCACATTTATTTTCTGATCTTCATGAAACTTAATCAGAAGATTTGTTCCATTGATATCTTGAATTAGTTCGAAAATGGTTTTGGTTTCTTTTAAAACATGGCAACCAGGGGGCAGGGCATTTTTTTCTTATTAGGCTAAATATGCCTTTTGTAAAACCTTGTTAAAAACACTCTAGAGGCCACATTTATTGTCCAATCTTCATGAAATATGGTCAGAAGATTTGTCTTATTGATATCTTGGATGAGTTCAAAAATGGTTACCTTTGCTTGAAAATTATGGCTGCCAAGGGTCGGGGCATTTTTCCTTATATGGCTATAGTAAAATCTTGTTAACACTCTAGAGGCCACCTTTATAGTCCGATCTTCATGTAACTCGGTCAGAAGATTCATTCATCCCTATAATATCTTGGACGAGTTTAAAAATGATGCCTGTTGGTTGAAAAACATGGCCACCACGAGGGCTTGGCATTTTTCCTAATATGTCTTTAGTAAAATCTTTTTAACACTCTAGAGGTCACATTTACTTTCCAATCATCATGAAACTTGGTCAGAAGTTTTGTCCCAATGATATCTTGGATGAGTTCGTAAATGGTTTTGGTTTCTTTAAAAACATGGCCACTAGGGGGCGGGGCATTGTTTCTTATAAGGCTAAATATGGCTTTTGTAAAACCTTGTTAAAAACACTCTAGAGGCCACATTTATTGTCCAATCTTCATGAAATTTGGTCAAAGGTTGGTGTCAATGATATCTTGGATGAGATTGAAAATAATTATGTTCGCTTGAAAACATGGCTGCCAAGGGGCGGCGCATTTTTTTTTTATGGCTATAGTAGAGTCTTGTTAATACTCTAGAGACCACATTTAATGTCTGATCTTCATGAAACTTGGTCAGAAGATTCATCCCGATAATATCTTGGACGAGTTCAAAAATGATGCCAATTGGTTGAAAAACATGGCTGCCAGGAGGTGGGGCATTTTTCCTTATATGGCTATAGTAAAACCTTCCTAACACTCTAGAGGCCACATTTATTTTCCGATCTTCATGAAACTTGGTCAGAAGATTTGTCCAAATAATATCTTGTTATCTCAGGTGAGCGACTTTGGGCCTTTAAGGCCCTCTTGTTAGCTCATCTATTTTTTGAAAAAAAATTATGAGCTATTGTCATCACCTTGGCGTCGGCGTTGGCGTTGGCGTTGGCGTTGGCGTTGGCGTTGGCGTCGGCGTCCGGTTAAGTTTTGCGTTTAGGTCCACTTTTCTCAGAAAGTATCAATGCTATTGCATTCAAACTTGGTACACTTACTTACTATCATGAGGGGACTAGGCAGGCAAAGTTAGATAACTCTGGCGTGCATTTTGACAGAATTATGTGCCCTTTTTGTACTTAAAAAATTGCAAATTTTGGTTAAGTTTTGCGTTTAGTTCCACTTTTCTCAGTAAGTATCAATGCTATTGCATTCAAACTTGGTACACTTACTTACTATCATGAGGGGACTGGGCAGGCAAAGTTAGATAACTCTGGCATGCATTTTGACAGAATTATGTGCCCTTTTTATACTTAGAAAATTGACAATTTTGGTTAAGTTTTGTGTTTAGGTCCATTTTATTCCTTAAGCATCAAAGCTATTGCTTTCATACTTGCAACACTTACTAACTATCATAAGGGGACTGTGCAGGCAAAGTAATGTAACTCTGACTGGCATTTTGACAGAATTATGTGCCCTTTTTATACTTAGAAAATTGAAAATTTGATTAAGTTTTGTGTTTAGGTCCACTTTATTCCTACAGTATCAAAGCTATTGCTTTCATACTTGCAAGATTTATGAACTATCATAAGGGGACGGTGCAGGCAAAGTTATGTAACTCTGACTGGCATTTGGACGGAATTATGGGCCCTTTATACTTAGAAAATTGAAAATTTGGTTAAGATTTATGTTTTGGTCACTTTACCCCTAAAGTATCATAGATATTGCTTTCATACTTGGAACACTCACAAACTATCATAAGGGTACAGTAAAAGGACAAGTTGCATAACTCTGGTTGTCATTGTTACGGAATTATGGCCCTTTTTTGACTTAGTAACTTTTAATATATGGTTAAATTTTGTGTTTCGATCCACTCGAAGTATCAAGGCTATTGCTTTCAAACTTCAAATACTTACATGCTATCATGAGGTTACTGTACCTGGCAACTTGAATTTTACTTTGACCTTTGAATGACCTTGACTCTCAAGGTCAAATTATTAAATTTTGCTAAAATTGCCATAACTTCTTTATTTATGATTAGATTTGATTGATACTTTGATGAAACTACTCTTACCTGACATACCACAATAGACTTCACCCAAACCATCCCCCGTGCCCTCCCCCCCCTCCCCCCCCTCCCCCCCCCCCCTAATTTTTTTTTTTTTTTTTTTTTTTTATAAGATCATCTCACAAATGACCACCACACCCTCACACTATACCCCCACCCCACCCCCCCCACCCCCCCCCCAAATTTTTTTTTTGATTTTTTTTTTTTTTTTTTTTTTTTTTTTAAGATCATCTCACAAATTATCACCACACCCTCACACTATACCCCCCCCCCCCCCGATTTTTTTTTTTTTTTTTTTTCGCTTTTTTGGAAGATAATGTAATAAATGTCCACAACCCCACACTATACACCCCTCTTCACTCCACTCCTCCCTCCTTTGTGATTGAAAATGAGAGTCCCTTCACCTTTAAAAAGAAAATAGATGAGCGGTCTGCACCCGCAAGGCGGTGCTCTTGTTTACCTTTGTTATATAGACAATTTTTGTCTGTTCAGTCTGCACAGGCTAACCAGGAACAACACTTTCCACATTTAAGCGATTTTGCGATGATAAGAAGTCTCTTCTGAACAAGAATCCAGTGTAGGCGTGAAGTGTCATCCCTGAAAAGCCTTTGCGTACTGCTTTACACACAGGCATTAAGCTCCATTTTCCCAGAGTGTGGCTCAAACCTATGCGTGTTTCAGATCTCCTGTCTGCGTGGCCAGCTGGGCGAGAGGGACCAGATGTTGACCCAATACAAAAGCCAGCAAGCGAACATGACCCTGGAACACCAGCGGCAATGGAAGGACCTCATTGAAAAGCTTGACCATTTCAACTCAGAACTGGAACTCAGAGTCTGTTATTAAATAGAGCTGTGCAATGGGAAAATGGAGCTAAATGCATTTATGTAGTGTCCTCCCAGATTAGCCTGCACAATTCACACAGGCTAATCAGGGACAAACTTTCCGCTTAAACTATATTTTTGCTAAGAAGAGACTTCCTTTAAACAAAAAACATGCCATAAAAGCCGAAATTGTTTACCCTCATAAGCCTGTACAGACTGCACAGGCTAATCTGGGATGATGTTTTACGCACATGTATTAAGCTCTGTTTTGCCAGATCGAGGCTCAAACAAAGGCACTTATTGTTACAGCTTTGAATTGCCTTATACTCCCAGCCATACAGTGAAGATGAACAAAGTCTCGATTCCCAAGTGATTTCACTGATCTTTAAGTTGTCTTACAGACCAAGCCATACAGTGGGGATGTTCAGAGCCTCAAGTCCCAGGTGATGTCACTGATCTTTGACATATCTTACAGACCTAGCCATACAGTGGGGATGTTCAGAGCCTCAAGTCGCAAGTGATGTCACTGATCTTTGATTTATCTTACAGACCCAGCCATACAGTGGGGATGTTCAGAGCCTCAAGTCGCAAGTGATGTCACTGATCTTTGACTTATCTTACAGACCCATCCATCAGAGCTCCAGATAATTTTTTCAGCTGAGGGGTATTTCACTCATGAATTTTTTAACTGATGCGTAAAAATCAAAATCCGATAATTTTAAGAAGTATTTATGTTCAAAGGATCAGAATTTATAATAAATTGTACATGTAGTGTTAACTCGCTATAACAAGCAGTATTTTACACAATAAAGCAATCACTTATTATTTAACATTTTTTAGCTCATCTATTTTTTGAAAAAAAATTATGAGCTATTGTCATCACCTTGGCGTCGGCGTCGGCGTTGGCGTTGGCGTTGGCGTCGGCGTCCGGTTAAGTTTTGCGTTTAGGTCCACTTTTCTCAGAAAGTATCAATGCTATTGCATTCAAACTTGATACACTTACTTACTATCATGAGGGGACTGGGCAGGCAAAGTTAGATAACTCTGGCGTGCATTTTGACAGAATTATGTGCCCTTTTTATACTTAAAAAATTGAAAATTTTGGTTAAGTTTTGCGTTTAGTTCCACTTTTCTCAGTAAGTATCAATGCTATTGCATTCAAACTTGGTACACTTACTTACTATCATGAGGGGACTGGGCAGGCAAAGTTAGATAACTCTGGCATGCATTTTGACAGAATTATGTGCCCTTTTTATACTTAGAAAATTGACAATTTTTGTTAAGTTTTGTGTTTAGGTCCATTTTATTCCTTAAGCATCAAAGCTATTGCTTTCATACTTGCAACACTTACTAACTATCATAAGGGGACTGTGCAGGCAAAGTAATGTAACTCTGACTGGCATTTTGACAGAATTATGTGCCCTTTTTATACTTAGAAAATTGAAAATTTGATTAAGTTTTGTGTTTAGGTCCACTTTATTCCTACAGTATCAAAGCTATTGCTTTCATACTTGCAAGATTTATGAACTATCATAAGGGGACGGTGCAGGCAAAGTTATGTAACTCTGACTGGCATTTGGACGGAATTATGGGCCCTTTATACTTAGAAAATTGAAAATTTGGTTAAGATTTATGTTTTGGTCCACTTTACCCCTAAAGTATCATAGATATTGCTTTCATACTTGGAACACTCACAAATTATCATAAGGGTACAGTAAAAGGACAAGTTGCATAACTCTGGTTGTCATTGTTACGGAATTATGGCCCTTTTTTGACTTAGTAACTTTTAATATATGGTTAATTTTTGTGTTTCGATCCACTCGAAGTATCAAGGCTATTGCTTTCAAACTTCAAATACTTACATGCTATCATGAGGTTACTGTACCTGGCAACTTGAATTTTACTTTGACCTTTGAATGACCTTGACTCTCAAGGTCAAATTATTACATTTTGCTAAAATTGCCATAACTTCTTTATTTATGATTAGATTTGATTGATACTTTGATGAAACTACTCTTACCTGACATACCACAATAGACTTCACCCAAACCATCCCCGTGCCCTCCCCCCCCCCCTCCCCCCTCCCCCCCCCCCTAATTTTTTTTTTTTTTTTTTTTTTTTTTTTTTTTAAGATCATCTCACAAATGACCACCACAACCCCACACTATACACCCCTCTTCACTCCACTCCTCCCTCCTTTGTGATTGAAAATGAGAGTCCCTTCACCTTTAAAAAGAAAATAGATGAGCGGTCTGCACCCGCAAGGCGGTGCTCTTGTATTTAAATGTGCAGCCGCACATTTTAGAATGTTAAACAATATTTTTTCATATGAAAGTAAATATTTCAAACTGTTTTAGGTTGCTAATTTTGACTTGTTTGAATGAATACCTGTAAATTGTTTAAAGGCCCAAATCTGTCTTCTGTTTTAAAACTTTTTCAGTAAAAAACATCCCAATTAAAGTTGGCAAGAAAATTTATGGCATGAATTATCAATTCTGAGAAAAATGTTGTGTTTTTTTTGTTTATATATATATATATAATGTTTGGTACCCCAAAAAGAATTAGGTGGGCATGGAAAGTTAAAAATATCTAAGATAGCGTAACAAAATATATGTGCCTACACCTGAATAAGCTAGGTTTGTGAAAAAAACTATAAACTATTAATAGTATAAACAAAAATTACCCATGTCCATTCCTGATAATTCATTTAACATACAGTATCAACTATCATTATTTAAATTTATAAGAATCCCTTACGTCTGGGTTGATAAATGTTTGTACTAAATAAAATAATGTCAAAATGCCCATGCAATATCTAAAGCCATATAGAACAAGTATATCAAAGAAGTATAGTGTTACACTTTTGAAATTTAGGGCAGGTTACCATTAATTAAAACTCTTTAGCTGCATAAAAGGCAAAGTGGTTGAGACTTGAGCCTTTAATATTTGAGCCCTGGTGTGATCCACTTTTTCTTTTTAGCTCGACTATTATATATGAAATATATATATTTAGTGGAGCTATCCTACTCACCCCGGCGTCGGCGTTGCCGTTTCCGTTTCGATGATCATGCAAATGTTAAATTTTGCGTACTACCCCAAATGTTTTCAATGTCCCTTGACATATTGCTTTCATATTTTGCATACTTGTTTACAATCATGAGCAGACAACTGTATCAAGCATTTTGACAGAATTATTGCCCCTTTTTTACATAGAATATGCATATTATTGATAAATCTATGTTAAAGTTTGCGTTCTACCCCAAATATTTCCTATGTCCTTTGACATTTTGCTTTTATATTTTGCATACGTGTTAACCAACATGACCCCAACCTATAAACAAGAGCAGACCATTTTATTTCCGACTTTTACTATTTCACATCAGCATCAGTATCTGTAGTATATAATGACCCTCTAAATTGAAATGAACATCAAAATTTCAAAACACATACTTTATTTTAGCTTGATTGCATAGAAAGCCTTACGCTTATTTGAAATGCTCTATAGAGTCCTTTTCCTGGAACTAGAACCAGTAGAGATCAAGCCCAGGACCCCCCTATCGCTAGGCAGACACCATATCCAACACACCACTTTGACCTTTAACTTTTTCAGTGCTGGAACCAAATTTTGAAGACGTTTGCAAACAGTTTGGATCCAGATGAGACGCCACAGAATGTGGCATCTCATCCGGATCCAAATTGTTTGCTGTTCTGATAGTATTCGTTGAAAAAAATTGCAGAAAATGCTAATTTTAGAAATTCAGCAGACGGCATTTTAGCCGGCGACAAATTTCCCAGCATGCAAAGGGTTAAGAATACTCCCACAGTAGAGATCAAGCCCATGACCTCCCTATCGCTAGGCAGACACCATATCCAACACACCACAGCGACCTTGAACAATCTATAGTTTCATGTGAACTTTTTCAACAAAAGGACCATCCAAACTTCCCACCCAAGCTTTTGCTATCAAACTTGAAATAAAATCTTATTACTTTGTTTTATGTCTTTAAAAATGTTCAATAGATTGTGGAATATATACCTGAACTATTACCTTGACCTTATTGAATAATTTGAACAATTACCTCATGATGGCTTACATTATACTGTCAAGCAATCGAATAGTCAAGGGCGCTGTCCTCTGACAGCTCTTGTTTTAAATACTAGTACTGAAATGTTCTTTAGAACGAAATGGGATGGAATATTTTTAATAGGAACGTCACAGGTGACTTAACTGACTTGTGAATCTGGATTTGAGGCACTTTGGTTGGTTTGTTAACCATTTGCATGCTGGGAAATTTTTTGTCTGCTAAAATGTCGTCTGCTGAATTTCTAAAATTAGCATTTTCTTCAATTTTTTCCAAAGAATACTATCAGAATAGCAAACAGTTTGGATCTTGATGAGACACCTTGTTCTGTGGCGTCTCATCTGGATCCAAACTGTTTGCAAAGGCCTTTAAAATTCGGTTCCAGCTCTGAAAGGGTTAAATAATAGTACAATCTGATGAAGAAAAACATTAAATTTGCTTGGATCTGTGGGACAAAATTAAGTGCCTGCTCATTAAAATCAACAAAACTTTAACCCTTTGCATGCAGGGAAATATGTCGTCTGCTAAAATGTTGTCTGCTGAATTTCTATAAAAAAAAATAAAAAAAATTCAAAGAATATTATCAGAATAGCAAACAGTTTGGATCCTGATGAGACGCCACGTTCTGTGGTGTCTCATCTGGATCCAAACTGTTTGCATAGGCCTTCAAATTTTGGTTCCAGCTCTGAAAGAGTTAACAATGCCATGTTGCACTATTTTGTCATTCTATAAAGTATGTTTATTTATATCCAGATGATGCAGGAAGGGACTGTTCCAGAAAATTTTCGAACGGCACAACTCTACGAGCAGATGACGTAAGTCTTTGTTATATTTCTATCATAAACTTTAAAACCAAATAGGTTTAAACCTTGGGTAAAGTATTCCTTGTCTTACAGAGGCTACAGTTTATATATATAAAGGAAATCATTAAACATATGATTTTTACTCTAAGAACAAGCATCATATGGACCAAAATGTTCACATTGAAAAACAACAAAATATTTCCATTTTCTTTCTTTACACTCCTCGTTCTGTATTAAATTAAGTTCTGTATTATGCCAGGACCATGCAAAGAAATTTGTTTTTGAACATCTTTTAAAAGTTTGCACAACAATAATCATCATACTATTTCTGCTACATTTATAATTAACCCATTTATGCCTAGCGTCTAGAAAAAAGGACTTTGCAAACAGCATAGACCCAGTTGAGACGCCACATGATGCGGCGTCTCATCAGGGTCTGCGCTGTGTGCTGAAAGGAATTTCTGTAAAAAATATTCTAAATATGGAAATAAATATACTAGACATCCCTAATTTAGAAAATAAATTGATCCAATTTAGAAGGATGAGAGAGTCCACTGGGCATAAATGGGTTAATATAGCAATATTGTGAATATGAAGAGTGTTAATATAGGTCTATAATTTACATTGCAACACATTTCATTATGCTGATGACTGAGGAATCAAGTACATTTTAAAGTATTTTGGAAATAAAACAAAAAAAATCAACCAAAGCACACTTTTATGTAATTTTTTTAAAGTAAATGATTTTTAAAAATGAACATTATTGTACATGCTTGAGACGAAGGCCACAGACTGACAGACCAGTTATAGCTCTCGGATAGGTGCCTAGGGCAGCTGGCGTTTCACAAACTGGTATCTTTACGTGGTGTCTCATCAGGATCCAAACTGTTTGCTATTCTGATAGAATTCTTTTTAAAAATTCTAAAAAAAATGCTAATTTTAGAAATTCAGCAGACAACATTTTAGCAAACGACAAATTTCCCAGCATGCAAAAGGTAAATAAAAAAAAATTATACTTCAAAGTCTTGCTCTGCTTAATGTTCCCAAAGGGAACCTAAACTTAAACTTTAAAACTATGTGACATGAGAAATACGACCATAGTTTTTTTTCCTCTAAATACAGAATATATGGGACCACTTCTCAGAAATTCAGGCTCTTTCATACTTTTGTCCCTTACCGGTGAAACCTGTGGGTACTTATGGTTTGCGCTCTGTCTCTCAGTCAGTCTGTCAATCTGTCACACTTTTCCAAATTCTGCGATAACTTTTTAAAGTTCTTCATATTTTTTAATGAAACTTGAAATATGGATAGATGGCAACATGGAGATTATGCAGGTCATTTCATTTGTTTCTAGGTCAAGAATTCTAGTTGCTATGGCAAAAAATATATATTAAAAAAAACAAACTGACAAGGGCGGAATTTCAGCGGTAGGGGACAATATTGCTTGGCAATCTCTTGTTGTCCATGTTTGGGGGCTTTAGTATCTGTTTCACATGTTTAGTTCTGTTTGGTTCTTCTTTCTTGAAAGATCTGACTTGTAACTTGTGATTTGGCTGACTGTTTATAACCTTTTCGACATTAGTGTTACAATTTATATATTTTTGTCCCCTACCGGTTTCACCGGAGGGGACTTTTTGTTTGAGCTCTCTGTGCCCATGAGTTTGTCACACTTATCTTGAAGCTGCCATTACTTAAAGAGTTTTTAATATTTTTTCATGAAACTTAAAACATGGATAGATTGCAATACGAACATTATGCACGTTATTTCATTATGTTCCTGCGTCAAAAATTCTGGTTGCTATGGCAACAAATAGACTAGAAATACTGCTGAAAATGGTGGTTTTCTGGATCCTGCAATAATTTTAAAACTTCATAATATTTTTTCATGAAACTTGAAACATGGATAGATGGCAATATGGACATTATGCACGTCACTTGATTTTCTTTCTTCTCAAAAATTCTGGTTGCTATGGCAACAAATAAATAATCAAAGCGCTGAAGGCGCTGAAGATGTTCGCTATTGCATAATTTAACACGCAATTCATTTTTGGAAATCAATCGCAAGTTTGAAATGAACACACGCCATTCAACTTTATAAAGTGTGTGTCATAGCGCATGGGTCGAGTTTTGTGTGCACTTTTTATCATCCTTATTTTTTCATAGAAATAACTAAGACAAAATAAAAACAACATGCTTTTTGGAAGTTCTGAAAGCATAGAAAGTATGATGAAAATGGTAATGAGAACTTAATATAAAGAAAATTTGCAGTCACCATCATATTAAAAGAATATTTTTTCTAATATCAAATGACTATCTCACCAAGAATATATATTCATAATGAAAGTTCCGTGTACAAAACTTTTGATTTTTGACACCATATACAAATTCAAAATATACAATTATCTTCGTATCTTGTATATGGAGGAATAAAAGTATATAAACATTGCTGTTTATGCTTTACTTGTTACCCGAGCAGTTCACACAGTGTCAACAACGCTAACATAAACATAGGTATAGAGCACTTATGCGCTTTTAGGCGTAGCTGTTTCAGTTTTCATCTTAGTGACTTTTACATAACGCCAACAGACACGCATGAATATTTTCGAATATTTAATAAGCTGATTCGAGATACAACCTCTGAATTTTTGCTACATCACCGCGTATGTGCTCATTTCAAAGAATGTAGCACTGTTCAGTGTAAAAAATTCCGGACTACTCTCTGTATGCTCAAACGACACAAATTGTGGCCCTGTTACAATTACGCGTTACAATCCATCTCGCAGAATTTCACTTTCGCCTCCAAGATGAGAAAACAATCATTAGCGAAATAGTATAGTGTCACGATAAGAGAAAATCGTTTAATTATCATACCACAATGTTTGCCGTACTTGGTCAGCACGTCTGGAAATCATTCCTTAATGTGTGGATAGGCTGCCATTATTAACAAGTTTGCTATTTTGAACTCAATTTTGTATCAAAAAGCATTGTTCTTAAATGTGGTATTTTCAATTCGCAATGAGATTTGTAATGACCCTCGTCATGCGAAAATGGGTCTTATTCCATATGCAGCCATCATATAAATAGCCCACTCAGCCGTCCCTCCTTCTGGTAAGGAGAAACATAACATATTGAGTGATTTTAAAGCGAATAGCATCGCCTATGGCCTGACTGCTCAAAAGCACATGTTGGGTTTAACAAACGCTTGCCGAAACGCATAAGACCCATTTTTGCATGACGGCGCTATTGACGTGTGATTTAAATGAGTCGAAAGAAAACTGCGTTTAAATCAAATATAAACATACGATATATTTCGATAGTGAAGAAAGATACTCATAACAAGGCATATGAGGACATTATCGACAGGCGCATCTATTAAAAGCCTCATATCATGAATGCCAAAACACCCGCGAAAAAGAACCACGTGACCAAATAGGACGCATAACGCAAATACCATGCGACTACGACTTTTATTATGTAAGAACGCTCCGCAATTCCTTTGAAGCCGGAGCCTTGTGATTGCTATTACGTAAAGAATTGACCTCTAAATGAAGTAAGCAAAGGAAACGCAGCACCTAATTGACCCATTCCTTCTATGTGCGAAAGCAGAATGAATTTTACTAATGTATGGTTTGCCTATTATAACCCACATTATAATGCGGTAAATATGCGACTAACAAGTAAAAAACACTATAATTAAACTTTTGTTTTGAATTAAGTTATTTAGAAACCAAAATTCCAAACCTTATTTTAAAACAGCAAGACTACATTTTTTAGAGAATATTCTTGTTATATTTAAATGTTTTTTTAACAGTTTCAGCGATAATGAAACATTTTTTATGTTGTCTATCGTATCCCTGTATACACTGCAACGCCGATATATCGCGGACCGGTATATCGCCCTGTCCAATATATCGCGCTTTGACTATGGCTCCCAAAAATCCGACGAGCATGATCACTAAATGACATGTTTTAATCTGAGAATTCGCTAACTTAAGCAAAAAACCGGTTCTAGCTAGTATTAACACCCTAAATTTAGGCTTACTATGGCACGCAGTGAAGCGTGAAAAACAGTCGATAAGTGACAGTATTGTTTACACAAGGCTGGGGTTGTTTTAACACTTAAGAAATAACCAATTAGTGTCATTGCAAAGGTAATAATGGCAGTTTACTGGTGTATAAATCGTAAAATTTCGGTACTGGTCATGAATTTCTTTGTCCCGATAAAAAGCGCGGGAAAATTGGCGTGGGTGTATTTATTTGTAAATACAAATTTCGTAGCGGGTACAACAATGAGATAATTAATTTCCATTTAAAGTTTCGTTGTAAATTTCAACAAGTACCGTGGTATCTCGCGAATTATGTGGCATTGACATTTCCTCTAAATAAAATATAATTTTAACACGCTGTATCGTTACCGTTACGCTGTTTCAGTCCCTTTATTTGGACTATTTATAAGGGTAAATTTGAATCTATGCACAATTGACGGCAATGAATCTTCTTTTTAGCTGATTCGCGAGCGATCGTTCATGAAAATAAAAAATATAATTTACATTTTGTTTTTTATGATAAATACAGATACGTATGTAGCTCTGAAAATGTTTATTGTAGAATTCGTTTGCAATTATTACTATACAAATATGTGGCAGCGCCGTAAATTAAATGAAAACATTGGGGAAATTTGACAGATTAACTGCAATACAACTAAGTTAGAAATTTCTCGAGTTATATCGCGCGCCGGATATATCGCGCTCGCGATCTTTGGATCGCACTACCCGCGATATATCAGCGTTGCAGTGTAATTGTTGAACTCTTGGTCAACGTATAATTAATTGAGACCTGTGAATATAAACAAGCGTAACCTTATACTAGTGCGTTATTCTCACCCGGACTCGCCTTTGTTTATCGCCAGCCTCAGAGTTATGAATGAGATGAGCGAAAATACTACGTCAGGCAGACGAAGCAGAAAGAGGACTATTTTAATCATTCATAAACAATCTCCTCTGCGACACGTACAATACGATCATTGTTTTTTTATTGTTTTCTATAAAACACCATTCGAAACTATTGCATTTAACACGATATTAATATAATGTTTCCATTTGTGAATAAACATAATTGGAGAACTCAAACCTCTTGCATAAATGATACAACTCTTTCTTGCGCGTAGTAAGCGGGAATTGGGTTAATCATACCTAGGCCGTTCCGACCTGAATTTTACACTAAGCACTTTAGACGGTCGCTAAAGCGACCATCTAAAAATCTGAAAACGGTGGAGCCGGTAGGGGACATATTGCTTGGCAAGAGTCTTGTTTTAAATGCTAAATTCCAAGTCAATAAATCATGCAATGTGAAAAATCAATCTGTATTGCATGCTCATAATAGTTTTAAACATGGTTTCATTAGAACTATTTTGCATGATGCGGTATTTTTCTTCTTACAGGGTTCTCACTGTTTTTGAGGATGTAGTAGAGGATTTCAAGAGGTAAGTACTAGTGTTGTAAATGCATTTGTGATACATACAAATTCTTCATATATTTAATGTGTCATAAGTGTCTTTTATTTGTATAATTTTAATCATAAAAAAACTTCTTATGCAACAATTAAAATCAAGGTTTATTTGTTAGTTTTTTTGCTCTATTATAAACTGCAATGCCTCAGCTCATATACCGCTACTCGCTCATTTGTCCATGCGAAACCATATGACACTATTTGTATCATCAATTTCCAATTCGTATCATATGGTTTAGCGTAAATCGTATCCAAACTGATTGACTGATTGGATATTGAATAATACCCGTCATAAACTGTCTGATACGATTTATATCAAACGGTTTCGGATCATACGGTTTAACGTACAAAACGGTCCAAAAGTATGAAAAGCATATCATATGGTTTATAAACTGTATGATATGGTTGTAGCTAAACCATTTGAAACAATTCAAACTTTTGAACTGGCTTGTACACCATGTCATTCTTTATTTTAAAGTACCTTTTCACAAATTTTTTAATGTATTTAAGTTTGTCATTTAAACGCTTTATTTTGATAAATGTTAACATTGAATCAAAAAAGATTCAGCAAAAAATTGGAATACATTATAAAGAAAGAAAAAAAAAAAACCTCAATGGGCTCGAACCAATGACCAGGGGTGGCGAAATCAAATGTCCGAATTGCCCGAGTCGTACATTTGCTTGTCTGGGCAACTCATTTTTTTTCAATTAAGTTGTCCGTGGACAACAAGTTTTTTAAAAATCTGGTCCAGGTATACAAAAAAATACATTGTATTAAAGCCGTAATTAAGTTTTACAAAACCAGATGTTGACATGTGATTACATTGTCAGTGCTATTTGCGGAGCAATCAAGCTAAAATACGGGCACTCTCCTGCACCGTGATCTCCCTTATTCTGTAAGAGACCAGGAGCATGCCGCATTTTAAACATTCGGCCCAACTGTTAGACAGTGTACAGACTGGTTTCTTTATTTTTACAATCAGACGGAAATGAAAAGTATCAAAGTAAGATTTACCTTGTTTTTTAAGACGACTTTAATGGTAAAAATGGAACATTTAGTTTTTTTAAATCTTCAACAACGGAGCAGAAACCCAAAGCTTTGAGCAGTCCACCTCCCAAACAAACTAAGAAAGATTATGATAAAAAATATGATCTAAGTAAACGCACCAGATTTTTTCAAGAAACTTGGCTCACAGATTTTCAATGGTTACCAGTTGATGATAATCAAATTGCTACCAGTAGCGGAGCCTCAGTCTGATGAGGTCGACATATTTAACTAGTTTAATTTGTTAAGATTACGATGTACTTATGTCCAACACATGTTTTAATAACACTAGCTTTGCAAGATTAAAAGTTTTAGAAAGTCTTTATATTGTTTATAATATACTGTTATAATGAATGTACTATTGAAACACAACTATAAACAAAACTAGCAAATCATACTCATTTTTGTATATTCCACATTGTTTTACATTAATCAATAAATGCGTTTATAATTTATATAAACATTAACGGACAAGTGTAGTTCAGCAACGGACAAGTTAAATTTCCTAAATGATTGTCCGTGGACAAGTATAGTTTTTTGAGATTTCGCCACCCCTGATGACCACTAAAAGTAAAAGGCTGTCGCTTAGACGCTGAGACCACTCTGCCCTCCCTGCTCATACTGTGAGTGATGCTTTTATACTTTATGTAAGCAATCATTATAATGTCACAAAATATAACGACTATGGCAGATCTCTTCAAATTATTCAAAAGGTTTTGTGTTGCAACGCTTTCTAATTTTCAGATTTTTAAATAATAAAAAAAGCATATAATGGATATTTTAGAGCATTGTAAATGTTCAGCATTCTGTTTTTTATGCCCCGGAATCGAAAGATTGGGGGAATATTGTTTTTTTGGTCTGTCTGTCATTCATTCATTAATTGTATGCATGTGTTCCAAAACTTTAAACTTTAACATCCTGACTATCTGTCATTATGTCCCAAAAATTTAAACCTGGTTGAACTTTTGCAATAACTTTGCATTTTTGAAGATAGCAACTTGATATTTGGCATGCATGTGTCTCATGGAGCTGCACATTTTGAGTGGTGAAAGGTCAAGGTCATTCTTGAAGTCAAAGGTCAAATTTATGGCTTCAAAGCAGCGCAATAGGGGGCATTGTGTTTCTGACAAACACATCTCTTGTTCACAAATATCATGACCAAAATGAAAATTTGCAAATCTGAAACAATTTTTTTTCAATTTTGTCAATTTACCAAAATGTGAAAAGGTACCTTTAATCTTTACATGCAACATCTTCATATCGCATTTTTATGCCCCAGGTAAGGTGGCATATAGCAGTTGAACTGTCTTTCTGTCTGTCTTTCTGTCCGTCCAAAAACTTAACATTGGCCATAACTTTTGCAATATTGAAGATAGCAACTTGATAATTGGCATGCACGTGTATCTCATGAAGCTGCCCATTTTGAGTGGTTCAAGGTCAAGGTCAAAGTCATCCTTCATGGTCAAAGGTCAAAAAACCAAATCCAAGGGAAGTAACAAGCTTTAAAGGGTGATAATGTGTATATTAAATCATTTGGCAGGTACAGATCATTTTCACAAGGGAAAAAATATTTTTAAAACGATACAATCAAAAACAAATTTTAAGGTCAAGGTCATCCTTCAAGGTCAAATGTCAAAAATTACAATCCAAGGGAAGTTATGTGATAAAAGGGAGATAATTTCTAAACCTGCCAAATGATATATTAACATTTTATTTCAAAGTGGCGCAATAGGGTGCATTGTGTTTCTGACAAACACATCTCTTGTTCACTACAAGTGTTCAATTAAAATTATGTGCTTTGTTTTCAGGGTCATTGTGCGAGGTCACAGTCACTGACTAGATTTATGCCCCTTTTTGTACTTTACCTTCTGGTGATGTTTTAACCCATTTATGCCTAGTAGACTCTCCCATCCGTCTAAATTGGATCAATTTATTTTCAACATAAGGGATGTCTAGTATTTTTATTTCTACATTTAGAATATTACTTACTGAAATTCATAATGCTGCGTCTCATATGGGTCTTCGCAGTTTGCAAAGTCCTTTTTACTAGACGCTAGGTATAAATGGGTTAATGCAACTACTTTATACACAATTACTTATGTCATTGAAATAAATCATTACAGGGGTGGTATTCCAGAAGCATCTTAAGCTAAATTTTATTTTTATTATTAAATTGGGAATTTTTCCTAAGTGTTTCATTTCATACTGCAATAGTTAAGCATCGAAAATTACAACGAAATAACATCATTATGTTTATGATATTTGAGGATAACCAAAAACACATGCATGTTTTTATTTAGTTAAGAAATACAAAACATTGTAATTTTTAACTTAAGTAAAAATATTTATGAAATGACTTAAAATGTTTCTGCAATACAACCCAAGAGCTGTTCGAGATATTTATGAAAATTCACTGAATTATACCAAGTGGTGTGAAGAGCATTATAGCTTGATTATGCCCTCTTTTGTTCTTGTATAATTAGCATCTGTACCATTCCCCTGCCTCACCAGACCTTGCACACCTGTATAAGGGTATCACGTTTACAAATTTTTCTAAACGTTTAAACGAAATTAAATAAACGAAACGTTACCGTTTAAATGGTATCCCTATGTCTGTTTTAAAAGCATCAGTGCCATCGCATCTCCAAACTGAAAGTAGCAATTATATCCGGAAGTTATATTTAGTGCATATCCCATTCGCGCAATGACGTCATATTAAAACCAACTGTTCTCGTCGTTGTCGAACCATTGGTTACACTTTGTCTACTTACATGCCGTAATATTTTGTAACACAGACGAATTAATATCGAACCAACATTCCTTAAATAAGAGTAAACCGGTTTTAAAATTGTCAATGTTTTACTTAACACGATGTACATCAAAAGATGCATACTTCAATTTATGTCAAAATATTCCTATACGGAGATTGTTTGCCATATCTCTTGAAATGAATGCCAATGAAGAAACGTCGGAAACATGTCTTTGTTCACTTCGTGCCGACGCGCGTCGAATGGTTAAGATAATTCGGGTCATGCTCATGCAACAAAAGGCGGGAATTTCGTGATGACGCGCGTTAAATATTGAAGACGTCTAGTCCGTACATGGTGTATTGTTATGTTTACGGTATTGTAAATAAAGGGCATGTGGTGCACGTGATACAAATAGTTTTTAATAAGAGTCTTTTTCAGCAGCTGTTAACAAGATTTGCAACGTCGTAACGTAATGAACTAAACTGATTTATATTGATATTGACTGTTGTTTAAACGTTAACAGTTTTTGTAAACGTTTTGACCAAAACACGAAATGCGACCGTTTAAACGTTTAAACGTGATACCCTTACACCTGTATTTTGTTCCGTTTCCAAAGTTTAAAGCAGATCTGCATGCCACCCATTTCAAGACCAGCTAGAACTCCCAGCAATTGTACAAACATCATTCAGAGCATTGCAAGTCTTGTAATGCAGAGATTTATCAGAGGTTGGTAACCAGGCGTATGCAGTTTTGAAAACAGTGAATAAAAATGTGTTATTGTTTGATAAAATATATATATATATATATATATCAATAGTTTCCATGAATGTTTTCGTTTTTATTTCAGGGCCTTCGTTAGAGATCAAAACCTGCTGCCCATGCATCTCTTTAATACAGTAGCGAGGGTATGTTTTTATGATACAGAAATGTGTTCTAGGTATTTATTTTAAGGTCTTAAAACAATGCCACAAAAACACAGCATAAACATAGAAGCATTTTAACAAGACCTTTGCAATAGTTACCAGTGTGAAATTTTCTGTATCCAATTTAATGCAACTATAAGAAATATATAGTCTATGGTAAAAAAAACCTGCACTATTCAGAAAGTTTTTAGCAAATTAAATAAGCTTGGTTAATTTTTTTTATTATTGTATTTTTGCAAATAAATATATGAGCTATTTTCATCACCTTGGCATAGGCGTCTGTATTGGCATCTGCATCGGCGTCCCGTTAAGTTTTGTGTTTGGGTCTAATTTTGTCATAAAGTATCAAAGCTATTGCATTCTAACTTGGTACACTTACTAACTTTCATGAGGGGACTGGGCAGGCAAAGTTACACAACTAAAGCTGGCATTTTGACATTTTTTTTTCCCCTTTTTATACTTCGAAAATTGAATATTTGGTCAAGTTTGGTGTTTTGGTCCATTTTATTCCAAAAGTACCAAGCTATTGTTGAATTTTACCTTGACCTTTGGATGACTTTGACTCTCAAGGTCAAATGATTAAATTTTGCTAAACTTGTCATAACTTCTTTATTTATGATTAGATTAGATTGATAGTTTGACAAAACAACTCTTACCTGACATACCACAATTAAGATTCACCCAACCATCCCCCACGCACCCCCCCTCAAGAATCCCCCCCCCAAATTTTTATTTGGAAGATCATGTAATAAATAACCACACACCCACACTATACACCCCTCTCCACCCACCCCACCCCTCCCTTCTTTGTGATTGAAATTGAGATAGGTCCCTTCACCTTTAAAAAAAAAATAGATGAGCGGTCCGCACCCGCAAGGCGATGCTCTTGTTCTGTTTTTATGTCCCCCACTATATTAGTGGGGAGACATATTGTTTTTGCCCTGTCTGTTGGTTGGTTGGTCTGTTGGTTGGTCTGTTTGCGCCAACTTTAACATTTTGCAATAACTTTTGCTATATTGAATATAGCAACTTGATATTTTGCATGCATGTGTATCTCATGGAGCTGCACATTTTGAGTGGTGAAAGGTCAAGGTCATCCTTCAAGGTCAGAGGTCAAATATATGTGGCCCAAATCACTTATTTTATAAATACTTTTGCAATATTGAAGATAGCAACTTGATATATGGCATGCATGTGCATCTCATGGAGCTGCACATTTTGAGTGGCGAAAGGTCAAGGTCAGAGGTCAAATATATGTGGCCCAAATCGCTTATTTTATGAATACTTTTGCAATATTGAAGATAGCAACTTGATATTTGGCATGCATGTGTATCTCATGGAGCTGCACATTTTGAGTGGTGAAAGGTCAAGGTCATCCTTCACAAGGTCAAGGTCATCCTTCAAGGTCAAACGTCATATAGGGGGACATTGTGTTTCACAAACGCATCTTGTTTTGCCGTTGGCTTATAAGCAGCCAATAATCTCTTTTCCGTCTTGATATGGCCAGCCACTGTTTAACACACACTGTACAGCCACGATCAAAATCTTCTAAGCTTGGCCCACAAAACTAGTTTATTATATGTGTATTTCGGCTGCCATTTAAAAAGTGCTTGAAGATAAAAAGGTTTTTCCATAGTGCCACACCAGAGATGAACTGATAGCAAAAATTATATGCTTGAAGTTGGGCGATTCGGGTTTTATCGAATGTGATGTCAAATGTTTTCATCATAAGCGTATATCGATTCTCAACAATGCAGCGGGAAGCCCGTTTTGTCATCATCGGCGTTTATCGTGGGTCAAATAAAATGATACCGTTCTGACTGAAGAGTAAATTTGGTCGAAAACCACATTCTATACATAGATGGTGATATCCCTAAGTTTTTACCGGTGCGGACACAATGACCGAAACCAGTCATGTTTACATGAATTTATAAGCATGCATAAACGGCTAATACGCATTGAAATTGCACACGATGCGTAATCCGAATTTTGCCAGGAGTTTTTTTACTCAACAAATTTTTAGGTCATGCGTATTTTCTTTTTTTTCATGCGTATTTTACGCAAATACGCATCTTATCTGGCCCTCTGCCAGCCGAACAGTGGGGATGTTCAGAGCCTCAAGTCTCAGGTGATGTCACTGATCTTTTACTTGTCTTAGGCCAGAATATTTCAATTAACTGATTTTCAGACCCGCCGACTCTAATTTTTGACAAAACCAAAAACAAATTGAATCTCGATTATTTTCGGATGCCAAAAGGTGGCTTTTAAACACGAAACGGGTGCCGGGTTTAAGAAAAAGGTTAATTATGCTTGAAAGCTACGCCATTATTGTTTGTTCAAGAACTCTACAACGCTTTCACCAGCAAAGTCTGCTAACTCCATTCTATACATAGATGGTGACGTCACTACGTTATTGTCAATAAGACCGGTGTGTACACAATGTTGCTAACTCAATAATTATGCAACCGTCAAGTCAAATGAAATCCTGAATAGAATCGATTTGTAAGTAAATATTTCATTATTTCTTTACGATTTTATAAATGATGTATTAAAATGACTAAAAATTATTATGAAAGCAATAAGAAAAGAACAATTTTAATTCAACAGGTGCCCAAAATGCGAAACCAATTTACCCCTATTAACTTAAAATCTTCAATATTTTACGCACAAATACGGTCATATTTTAAAGAATAATACTGTATGTGTTGTTTAATGCAGTTGTAGTGAAGAATTTGTGCATACAATACGTGTTTTTTCGTTATTTTCAATGGGTACGAAATGGGTACGAAACTTGGTTTTTGTTCCGGACTGGTTTGTACCAAAAGTTCAAAAATCGCAAAATCAACAGTTTTTTTAAAACGATTTAAAATTATGAATGTCCAAATAAAAGAATTTAATTATTTGCAATATTTAAAAAAAAAAATCAGGTTAAAAATGGGCAGTTGTATCTAAAATGAATTTCACTGGTCCAACATGTCATGCACTTGGCATCCGCTGTGAACATTGCAAAAACTTGACTCTTTGAACAATGGGTTAGTGATGGAAATAAACTAATTTTTCAAGAAAGAAAAGCAGAAGTGTTTGTATGGCCGATCAGAGAGGATTCACAGACTGTAGAGAGAAAGTTCATTCTTGATGTTTCCGACCTACCATAGTGCATTACCTTAGGACGCTAGTGTTTTTGTTTTCTCCAAATTATGAACATTATGACATATTGTTCAATCTCTAGAAGACATTGTTCTTTTAAACAACACATGTGTTGCAAGTAACATTACTGTTGTTAAATACATTTAAGAGCAAAAGGGTTTTATTCTGTTGTTTGTATTTGTCTGAGGTATTGATTTTTACTGGACAATAAACTATTAAATGTTTTTTTTAAACCTCAATAGCTTATTTGTTGTTTGGTGAGATAAAGTATTTTGAATGCAAAAAAGGACTCCTTGTGAAAAAAATACATAGACATGGCAAGTTTTAACCAAATGAGACAATTAAAACACAAAAAAATAAATTCAAATGAAAGCAAAAAAAGATATTTTGTTCCAAGCACTAAGTGCGCAAAACGCACAGGTATTATGTTTAAAATGCTCAGCAAAAAAAAACACAAAAAAAATAATTTTGGACAAGTAAAAAAATTGCATAACATTTGAACCAATTAAGATATTTGTAAAATTCAAACTGATTTAAAAACTGCAAATAAAGACCTACAGTCTGATTATGATCATTACCAAATCAACATGTTTGAAAACAATCACTGCGGTTGGTAAGTAAAAAGAACTTAAAACCATAACATTTTTTAAAATGAGTGCATATTTGGTCACCCATCTTTTTTTCCCCTCCTCCTGCCCGACACTTTTAGAAACAAAATCCGAAAATCATTTTATAAAAAAATTCTGGCCGTACAGACCCAGCCATACAGTGGGGATGTTCAGAGCCTCAAGTCCCAGTTGATGTCACTGATCTTTTACTTATCTTACAAACACAGCCATACAGTGGGGATGATGAGAGCCTCAAGTCCCAGTTGATGTCACTGATCTTTGACTTGTTTTACAGACCCAGCCATACAGCGGGGATGTTCAGAGCCTCAAGTCCCAGTTGATGTCACTGATCTTTGACTTGTCTTACAGACCCAGCCATACAGCGGGGATGTTCAGAGCCTCAAGTCCCAGGCGATGTCACTGATCTTTGACTTATCTTACAGACCCAGCCATACAGTGGGTATGTTCAAAACCTCTAGTTCCAGTTGATGTCACTGATCTTTGACTTATCTTACAGACCCAGCCATACAGTGGGGATGTTCAGAGCCTCTAGTTCCAGTTGATGTCACTGATCTTTGAGTTGTCTTACAGACCCAGAAATACAGTGGGGATGTTCAGAGCCTCAAGTCCCAGGTGATGGCACTGATCTTTGAGTTGTCTTACAGACCCAGCCATACAGTGGGTATGTTCAGAGCCTCTAGTCCCAGTTGATGCCACTGATCTTTGAGTTGTCTTACAGACCCAGCCATACAGTGGAGATGTTCAGAGCCTCAAGTCCCAAGTGATGTCACTGATCTTTGAGTTGTCTTACAGACCCAGCCATACAGTGGAGATGTTCAGAGCCTCAAGTCCCAGGTGATGTCACTGATCTTTGAGTTGTCTTACAGACCCAGCCTTACAGTGGGGATGTTCAGAGCCTCAAGTCCCAGGTGATGTCACTGATCTTTTACTTGTCTTACAGACCCAGCCATACAGTGGGAATGTTCAGAGCCTCTAGTCCCAGGTGATGTCACTTATCTTTGACTCATCTTACACACCAAGCCATGCAGTGAGGATGTTCAGAGCCTCAAGTTCCAGTTGATGTCACTGATCTTTGACTTGTTTTACAGACCCAGCCATACAGTGGGGATGTTCAGAGCCTTAAGTCCCAGTTAATGTCACTTATCTTTGACTTGTCTTGCACACCCAGCTATACAGTGGGAATGTTCAGAGCCTGTAGTTCCAGTTGATGTCACTGATATTTGAGTTGTCTAACAGACCCAGCCATACAGTGGGGATGTTCAGAGCCTCAAGTCCCAGTTGATGTCACTGATCTTGAATTGTCTTACAGACCCAGCAATACAGTGGGGATCTTCAGAGCCTCAAGTCCCAGGTGATGGTACTGATCTTTGAGTTGTCTTACATACCCAGCCATACAGTGGGGATGTTCAGAGCCTCAAGTCCCAGTTGATGCCACTGATCTTTGAGTTGTCTTACAGACCCAGCCATACAGTGGGGATGTTCAGAGCCTCAAGTCCCAAGTGATGTCACTGATCTTTGAGTTGTCTTACAGACCCAGTTATACAGTGGAGATTTTCAGAGCCTCAAGTCCCAGGTGATGTCACTGATCTTTTAAGTTGTCTTACAGACCCAGCCTTAGAGTGGGGATGTTGAGAGCCTCAAGTCCCAGGTGATGTCACTGATCTTGACTTGTCTTACAGACCCAGCCATACAGTGGGGATGTTATGAGCCTCAAGTCCCAGTTGATGTTCACTGATCTTTGACTTGTCTTACAGACCCAACCATACAGTGGGGATGTTAAGAGTTTTAAGTCCCAGTTAATGTCACTGATCTTTGACTTGTCTTACACACCCAGCCATACAGTGTGAATGTTCATAGCCTCAAGTCCCAGGTGATGTACCTGATCTTTGACATATCTTACAGACCCAGCCATACAATGGGGATGTTCAGAGCCTGTAGTCCCAGGTGGTGTCATTGATCTTTGAGTTGTCTTACAGACCCAGCCATACAGTGGGTATGTTGAGATACTCAAGTCCCAGTTGATGTCACTGATCTTTGAGTTGTCTTATAGACCCAGCCATACAGTGGGGATGTTCAGAGCCTCTAGTCCAAGCTGATGTCACTGATCTTTGAGTTGTCTTACAGACCCAGCCATACAGTGGGTATGTTGAGAGCCTCAAGTCCCAGTTGATGTCACTGATCTTTGACTTGTATTACAGTTGTCGCCACACTTGTACATTGTGGGTGTTCAGAGCCTTCAGTCTCAGTTGATGTCACTGATCCAAGAAGTCAAGAAACAGTCCAGCAAATAAGACATGGCCTCAAAGACCATCGATAAGAAATCTGCCAGGTACACATTACAGTCTGCATTTTCTTATGTTTAAAAACTGTGCCTTTATTTATTTATTTTTCAAAGGTTTGCACATCAGGTTTTGATTCATGAACAGTTAACAGATTTCCTTTATGATAACTTTTTCTGCCTCACATCAAACATAAATTACTTCAACGCAACAGATTATCAAACATAAATTCTTAAACTAAATGGATTATTATCCTCGAGTGCCCAATTTCGACGCATCTAAGCAGTCGGATGAAGTTTTGTTGCTCTTAATATGAATAAGGTTATAAATATTGTTATTTAATATCAAATTTACCCTTTATTTACACAATTTAATTTCATTTGATTGTGGTATTAACCAAAATGTGTTGATAAACGAAATGAGCTAAGTCTACTGTAACGGCGGCCATCTTGTTGTGAGTGCCCGGTAACAATCCGTCTGATTGGTTACCTGATTTCAATGTAAACATCACTCCTATGGAAACTGAATGCATGCCTCATTAACTCAGGATTGTTGTACTTACATTTGTTTCGCTGTTAAAGCAACCCGGATCTGAAATTAATGAAATCAATCGGGGTTTTGAATTTTATTCATGTCAATTATAACAAGTTTTCAACAAGTTCAAGTTACTCTTCACTAACACAGTGAGGACACATGAAGATATCACCTCTCCTTACAACCCGGAGTTAAGTACAATAAATGAGATGAACCCAGTGTCCACACCCAGAACACTGCACCCATTTCCCAAAGACCAGTGAAGAACTCTGCCGTACAGCACTGGGTGTGAATAGGCTGCATACACAGCACACATCTGTTTCATTCTCATCCTCTTTTGATTCATCTACCGGTATAGCAGGGACAGGTGACACTGCCTTAACTGTTCCAGATGGTCCAGGTTGTGCGGTCAACTTCTGGGCCTTTTGTCTTTTTTTCCTTCCCTCTTCATGATCCTGAATTTTTAGAATTATTACATCCTTAGTAATTGGCTTTCCACTGACCACTGAACTTAGGTATTTCCTCTTTTTGTTGCTTGTTTCTTTGATATGATGTTTGCTTCTTTGATGCAGAAAAATTTGTCCACTTCCGTTTCCGAAGGTTGGATGATTGATTGAAGAGAACTGGTTTCTTGTTGAAGGGCCTCTGATGGCTTGAATACTGAGGAATCTATAGCATTTGGATAATATGGGTAGATGCCGGTTTTGCGAAAGGATGCTTGCACATTATTTGGTGAAAGTGCTTGCGAATATGCCATGCTTCCAAGTGCACACACATTGAAGCTAGTTATACTTTGCCCACAGTTGTCGCGCATGAACTTGTGACACACAGAGCTTTAGATCCTTTCGAATGGCCCAAAACAACCAACATATAGAGGCTGCAAAACATGGCTCGTGTGTGCTGGCAGAACAAACAGGATTATGTTCTGTGACTTGGCCCAATCAATCAACCCCAAATTAATGTGAGACTTATGGCCATCATAGAGAATCAGAACAGGATTGCCCAGACACTGTTCAGGTAAGTATTTTAGCAGGTGCTGCTCAAGGTACCTTTTGAACACAGCACTATTACTCCTAACGGACTCGGTGACTGTACCATCAACTCCATGACCACCACCATCTAATAATTCGGACTTCATCCGTAACCTTGGAAATGCAAAGAATGGCGGAACACTGTTACCCATGGCATTTCCGCAACCAATGACTGTGATGAGGGTTCTTGAACCAGATGCGACTGCTTGTGGCTGAGATTAGCAGCTTGCAACTTCTGAAGGGGGTTTATGGGAAGTGGACAAACCTTTCTCATCAACATTGCATATCCGTTCTGGCTTATGCTTGAGATCATACTTGTCCATGATGTTGCCCAGTTAAGTATAATATACTGACACGGATTCCTTGTTGAAGGCTTTGACATGTTGAATCTCAAGCCCACGAGGCTTCAACACTTTCAGCTCTGGACATCGTTTCATAAACAGCCTGAACCCCTCAAGTGTGAGCGGATTTTCCTTGTCCCGTTTTCCAAGAAATATCGCATATTCACTGGCCATGTCAACAACTTCTGACCGACTGTAACCATATCCACAGCTTGCCATTGGTTATAGATGGTCTGTCAAGTGTGCCTCTTCCACCTGAAATAATGTAGGTGGTGGTCCAGAATGTGTTACCTCCGGATTTACTCTGCCACTCAACCTGTGTCGCAGTGAGGCTTCTGGGATGCCATACTCTCTTGCAGGGGTTCTAAAATGGGCCCCTGTCAGCAACACCTTTTCATAGGCTGTGTTAATGGAAGTAGGTAAAAAGAACCTGTACTTCTTTTGTGGGACCTATAAATAGTAATAAATGAAAATAAGTATTACACCTGACATGCAATTACCAACATGAACACTTGCTAGTTACAATTATATTTCGCATAACAAAAAAAAATATCCGGACTTCACATCAAATTTAACGCGTACAACTTTTCCAGTGTGAAAATTAGTCTATTTATACGATGTTCTGTCACATGAGAGTCACGTGACTTATGCATGAAAATAGTGAGCTTTCGCAGACGATACCGATGCATTTTCCCACGGTCTTATTTGCAAAGAAAATTTGCTGTAATGTGTTCAAAAGTTTTGCATTACGTAAAATACACAAAAATACATCAATTTTAAACCAATCAACCATATCTTACCTTTGAACCAGCTATTTTCCACATTACGAAGAACAACTCTAGCAAAATCGTCGTAGCGTAAAGTCTGATAGTGTATGACGTCAACGGATGTCGCTTATCTATCAAACAGAGGCAAATCAAAAATGGCGTCGAATAAGGGCAGCGTCGATTCGGGTCACTCGACGATATAAGGTCATAGCGTATATCTCTCAGATGCCAGCTTATTGAAATGAACTATAATCAAAAGGTTTGCTCATGCAAAACAAGCTCTAACAAAGTTCAGTGTAAAATATAATTTTTGCTTGCGTTATATAAATATATATATATAAGAAAAAACGGTGGAAACCACAATTGGGACTTTTTTGCTGCCATTAGGTAAAAATGTATAATTTTTGATATTGGTAATGGGGTCGAATTTCGGCCCCAACTTTACAAAGAAACCAAGACTGAAGTGTGCCATATTTGAATTTCAGGATAAGAATGCTGGAGAAGGATATGGAATCCAAAGAGCAGGAGTGGAGGCAGAAATACAAGGCACTGTGTAACCATAGATGATTATAGTAATCTGTAGGCAAATCTTGCCATTTCTGAGGACACTTTAAACAAGGAGCGAAATGAGTTTGCAAAAAGGAATTGTTTCTGCTGTTTCTGCTTGTTTGTTGATTGGTTTTAAACCTATTTATTTTAGCTCGATTGAACTGAAAGCCTAAGGCATAGGGGAACGCTCTCAATTTCAGGCCCTCTTGTCATGTTCTTTATTTTAGCGCCATACTTACCATTAAAGGGACTGTCAACCATGACGACGAAGAAAAGAAAAGTTTTTAAATACCGTATTTTTTACAATTATTAGTTTATATTGATTAAAATATCACGACTGGTATAGTACATTACTTTTAAAAAGTTTTTTTATTTTCAGTATATTCGGTAATAAATTTTACTGGGTATGTCTACCAGGTAACTACCAGTTAACTATAAATAACGCCAGTAAATTGATCATCATCGTCACTTGGTAAACCCAGGAATGCAAATTGTGCATGCGTAGTGAATTGTATATATTTTATATATAAAATGATCAATCAACCTGCGTTTTTTATTGTGTGTGTGTGTGTGTGTGTATATCGTTATGTCACCTATTTTCGCGATGTACTTTCAATTTCACATCGCGAAATTTTATTACCGAATATACTGAAAATATGAACGTTTTTTTAAGTAATGTAATATACCAGTCGTGAAATTTTTATCAATATAAACTAATAATTGTGAAAAAAATACGGTATTTTAGAGATTTTCTTTTTCCGTCATTTATGGTTGACAGTCCCTTTAAGCTCCCTTTTTCATTCAAATACAAAAAGCAAGCCGTAACTTAAACTGATTGTAAGATCTTTTGCCAATTGTTTTTTCAAAATGTTTCTTTTTGAATATTAAATGTACTATAACAATTATGAATACCGTGCTTTATCATTTATTACGCACAACCATGTATAACGTGCACCCAATTTTTAGCTCACCTGAGCACAATTTGCTCATGGTGAGCTTTTGTGATCGGCTTATGTCCGTCGTCCGTCGTGCGGCGTCAACATTTGCCTTGTTAATACTATAGAGGCCATATTTATTGTCGAATCTTCATGAAATTTGATCTTAAAGACATCTTGGATGAGTTCGAAAATGGTTATGTTTGCTTGAAAAACATGGCTGCCAAGGGGCGAGGCATTTTTTCCTTATATGGCTATAGAAAAACCTTATTAACACTCTAGAGGCCACATTTATTGAAACTTGGTCAGAAGATTCTACCCAATTATATCTTGGACGAGTTTGAAAATGGTTTGGGTTGGTTGAAAAACATGGCCACCAGGGGGCGGGGCATTTTTCCTTATAGGGCTATAGTAAAACCTTGTTAACACTCTAGAGGCCACATTTATTTTCCGATCATCATGAAACTTGGTCAGAAGATTTGTCCCAATGATATCTTGGAAAAGTTGAAAAATGGTTTGGGTTGCTTTAAAAACATGGCCAATAGGGGGCGGGGCATTTTGCCTTATATGGCTATAACTGGCTTTAGTAAAACCTTGTTAACACTCTAGAGGCCACATTAATTTTTTGAAATTGGTCAGAAGATTTTTCCAAATGATATCTTAATTAAGTTTAAAAATGGTATCGGTTGGTTGAAAAACATGGCCGCCATTTATTTTCCGATCTTCGTGAAACTTGGTTAGACGATTGGTCACAAGGATATTTTGGATGAGTTCGAAAATGGTTACGTTTGCTTCAAAAACATGGCTGCCAAGGGGCATTTTTCATTATATGGCTTTATATATGGCTTTAGTAAAACCTAGTTAACACTCTAGAGGCTATATTTATTGTCCAATCTTCATGAAATCTTCAGAGGATTGGTCTCAATAATATTTTGGATGAGTTCGAAAATGGTTACGTTTACTTGAAAAACATGGCTGCCAAGGGGCTATAATAAAACCTTTTAAGCACTCTAGAGGCCACATTTATTGTCCAATCTTCATGAAACTTGGTCAGAAGATTTGTCCTACTGATATTTTGGATAAGTTTGAAAAGGATTCCGGTTGGTTGAAAAACATGTCCGCCAAGGGGGCGGGGTATTTTTCCTTATATGGCTTTAGTAAAACCTTGTTTACACTCTAGAGGTCACATTTATTTTCCGATCATCATGAAACTTGGTCTGGAGATTTATCCCTATGATATCTTGGACAAGTTCGAAAATATGTGTTTCCAGTTGTTTTAAAAACATGGCCACCAGGGGGCGTAGCATTCTTCCTTATATGGCTATATATGGCTTTCGAAATTTCTATAGTGGCCACATTTATTGTTCCACTTCATGAAACTTGGTCAGAAGATTCATCCTAATTATATCTTGGATGAGTTTGAAAATGGTTCGGGTTGGTTGAAAAACATGTACACCAGGGGGCGGGGCATTTTTCTCTCTTGCTGCCACATTTATTGTCCGACCATCATGAAACTTGGTCACAAGATTTGTCCCAATGATATCTTAGATGAGTTAAAAAATAGTTTTGGTTGGTTGAAAAACATAGGCACAAGTGGGCGTTGCATTTTAAGCTCACCTGATTGCTCAGGTGAGCGTTTTGTGATCGGTCTTTGTCCGTCGTCTGTCCGTCCATTCGTCCACATTTGTTCGTCAACACCAGAGGCCACATTTCTTGTCCGATCTTCATGAAACTTTGTCAGAAGCTTTGTCTCAATGATATCTCGGTCAAGTTCGAAACTGAGTCGTGCCGGGTCAAAAACTAGGTCACAAGGTAAAAAAAACAACAACAAAAAACTTGTAAACACTCTAGAGGCCACATTTATTGTCTGATCTTAATGAAACTTGGTCAGAAGCTTTGTCCCAATGATATCTCGGTTCATATTGAAACTGGGTCATGCCGGGTCAAAAACTAGGTCACTAGGTCAAAAAAAGAAAAACCTTGTATACACTGTAGAAGTCACATTTCATGTCCAATCTTCATGTAACTTTGTCAATATGTTCGTCTTAATGATATCTTGGTTGAGTTAAAAAGTGGTTCCGGTCCGTTGAAAAAAGATGGTCGCCAATGGGAGGGGCAGTTTCCTTATTTGGCTCTTGAGGAACCTTGCAAACACTCTAGAGGCCACATTTCTTGTCCGATCTTCATGAAACTTAGAAGAATTGTCCCAATGATACCTCGGTATAGTTCAAAACTGGGTCGTGCCGGGTCAAAAACTAGGTCACTAGGTCAACAAAAAGAAAAACCTTGTAAACACTGTAGAAGTCACATTTCATGCCAAATCTCCATGTAACTTCATCAAAATTTGTGTCTTAATTATATGTTGGTTGAGTACAAAAGTGGTTCCGGTTCGTTTAAAAAACATGGCCGCCAGTGGGAGGGGCAGTTTTCCTTATTTGACTATTGAGAAACCTTGTATACATTCTAGAGGTCACATTTCTTATCCGATCTAATTGAAATTTGGTCAGAAGCTTTTGTCCCAATGATATCTCGGTCGAGTTTGAAACTGGGTCATGCCGGGTCAAAAACTAGGTTAAAAAAGAAAAACCTTGTAAACACTGTAAAAATCATATTTCATGCACATTCTTCATGTAACTTTGTAGAAATGTTTGTCGAAATGATATCTTGGTTGAGTTCAAAAGTGTTTCCGGTCCGTTGAAAAACATGGCCGCCAGTAGGCGGGGCAGTTTTCCTTATTTGGCTGTTGAGAAACCTTGTAAACACTCTAGAGGCCACAATTCTTGTCCGATCTTCATATGAAACTTAAAAGATTTGTCCCAAAGATACCTCGATTGAGTTCGAAACTGGGTCATGCTAGGTCGAAAACTAGGTCACTTGGTCAAAAAAAAGAAAACCTTGTAAACACTGTAGAAGTCACATTTTATGCCCAATCTTCATGTTACTTTGTGAAAATGGTTGTCTTAATGATATCTTGGTTGAGTTCAAAAGTGGTTCCGGTCCGTTGAAAAATATGGTTGCCAGTGGGCGGGGCAGTGTAACTTATTTGGCTATAGAGTAACCTTGTAAACATTCTAGATTGCACATTTCTTGTCCGATCTTAATGAAACTTGGTCAGACGATTTGTCCCAATGATACCTTGTAAACGCACTAGAGGCCATAGTTTTGGTCCACTGATGATGGTACTTGACCAGGATGTTTTTCTTGATGATATCTATGCAAAGTTTGACATTGGTCATGTGGGGTCAAATTCTTGGTCATGCGGTCCAAATCTTACAAAAACATTGTAAACACATGTAGAATTAGCATTACTTGCAAATGTTTGCATGCAAAACCCCATGCAAATAGACAGTTCTCAATCAGAATTAATCATATGCTCACGCTGCAAAAGTAAACAGAAGAGAACCAATCTAATATGCTCTAGAGTACTGCATTTTCAACTAAGCAATGAATAAGGCCTTGTAAAAAAAGTAAGCTAACCAGGGCCATCTTGGCCCTCTTGTTCCTTATATGGCTATATGGCTATAATACAACCTTGTTAACACTCTAGAGGTCACATTTATTGTCTGATCTTCATGAAACTTGGTCTCAAGAAATTATCCCAATGATATCTTGGACGAGTTGAAAAATTGTTCCAGTTGGTTTTAAAAATATGGCCACCAGGGGGCGGGGCATTTTTCCTTATATGGCTTTTCAAAGAACTTGTTAACACTCTTTAAGTCACAATTTTTTACCAATCTTCATTAAACTTGGTCAGAGCACAATGTGCTCATGGTGAGCATTTGTGATCGCCTTTTGTGCGTCATGGGTCGTGCGGCGTGCGGCGTTAAAATTTGCCTTGTTAACACTCTAGAGGACACATTTATTGTCCAATCTTCATAAAATTTAGTCAAAGGATTGGTCTCAATAATAACTTGGATGAGTTCCAAAATGGTTACGTTTGCTTGAAAAACATGGCTGCCAAGGGGAAGGGCATTTTTCCTTATATGGCTTTGTATGGCTATAGTAAAATCTTGTTAACACTCTAGAGGCCACATTTATTGTCCGATCTGCATGAAACGAGGTCAGAAGATTCATCCCAATAATATATTGGACAAGTTTAAAAATGATGCCGTTTAATTGAAAAACATGGCCGCCAGGGGGCGGGGCATTTTTCCTTAAATGGCTATAGTAAAACCTTGTAAACACTCTAGAGTCTACATTTATTTTCCGATCTTCATGAAACTTCGTCTGAAGATTTGTCTCAATGATATCATGGATGAGTTCGAAAATTGTTGCGTTTGCTTGAAAAACATGGCTGCCAATGCTTGGGGCATTTTTCCTTATATGGCCATAGTAAAATCTTGTTAACACTTTAGGGGCCACATTTATTTCTGATCTTCATTAAACTTGGTAAGAAGATTGATCTCAACAATATCTTTGACGAGTTCAAAAATGATGCCAGTTGGTCGAAAAACATCGCCGCCTGGGAGCGGGACATTTTTCCTTATATGGCTTCGGTAAAACCTTATTAACACTCTAGAGGCCACATTTATTTTCCGTTCTTCATAAAACTTGGTGAGAAGTTTTGTCCCAATGATATCTTGGATGAGTTCGAAAATGGTTTTGTTTGCTTTCAAAATATAGCCACTAAGGGGCTGGGCATTTTTCCTTATATGGCTATATATGGCTTTAGTAAAACATTGTTAACACTCTAGAGGCCACATTTATTGTCAAATCTTCATGAAATTTGGTCAGAAGATTGGTCTGAATAATACCTTGGATGAGTTCGAAAATGTTTACGTTTGCTTGAAAAACATGGCTGTCAAGGGGCGGGGCATTTTTCCTTTAATGGTCATTTATGGCTATTGTAAAATCTTGTTAACACTCTAGAGGCCACATTTATAGAAACTTGGTCAGAAGATTTATTCCGATAATATGTTGGACGAGTTCAAAAATGATGCCGGTTGGTTGAAAAACATTTCCGCCAGGGGGCGGAGCATTTTTCCTTATATGGCAATAGTAAAACCATGTTAACACTCTAGAGGCCATATATATTTTCCGATCTTTATGAAACTTGGTCAAAAGATTTGTCCCAATGATATCTTGGATGAGATCGAATATGGTTTCGGTTGTTTTTAGAACATGGCCACCAAGGGGCGGTGCATTCTTCCTAATATGGCTATATATTGCTTTAGTAAAACCTTATTAAGACTCTAGAGGCCACATTTATTGTCTGATCATCATGAAGGTTGGTCAGACGATTTGTCCCAATTATATCTTGGATGAGTTCGAAAATGGTTCTGGTTGGTGGAAAAACATGGCCCCCAAGGGGAGTGGCATTTTTGCTTATATAGCTATAATAAAACCTTGTTAACACTCTAGAAGGAAGCCATAATTACTGTCCGAGCATCATGAAACATTTTCAGAAGATTTTTCCCAATGATTTCTTGGACAGGTTTGAAAATGGTTCCAGTCGCTTAAAAAAATATGGCCACTAGGGGGGCTGGACATTTTTTCTTATATGGCTTCATGAATCTTCATGGAACTTGGTCAGAATATTTGTTTAAATGATATCTAGTATGTGTATGAAAGTGTTTCTGGACTGTAGAAAAACGTGGCTGCCAGGATGTTCACTAGTCATGAAAGTTGGTAAGAACATTTTGTTATCATGACATCTTGGGCTGAACAGAACAGGTCAGTTCCTTTGAATCTCAGGTGAACAACTTTGGGCCTTTCAGGCCCTTTTGTAGTTGCACTTTTTGGGAGATGATTTTCTTGACCACATTCCGAAGTCACCGTGTCCAAAATTTATACATGTACCCACCAACAACACGCATTGTTCATTCATGATGTTTTAAAAAGGTATATATTGATAGAATTATACTGTTGTAATGATATCTTTCACCATAACCATCCTAGAGGCTTAAAAGCACCTTATATACCACTGTAGCACCTTTATTTTATGGTTATAATTTTGAGGTATCCTATGAAAAATCACCTGAATATGGTATACATGTACACCTTAAAATGAACACTTCATTTAGACAGGTAAATTGTAATTTGCTAACCAAGGTTGATGGTGTTGTATGACATATTATGCACTTGGAGACTTTTGTAAGGCAACACACACTCGCAGACTTATCTAATGCAACACTTTTCAAACTTGAATATCTCATTTATAAGAAGTGATTTTGGTTGTACATGTGATCACTTGTTTGATGTTGCATTTAATAAGACAAACAATTTAAAATTGCCAGGAATCGAAATGCTGTCTTTTTAGCTCACTTGAGCTTACCGTGCTCACGGTGAGCTTTGTGATCGCCTTTTGTCCGTCGTGCGTTGTCCGTCGTCCGTTGTGCGACGTCAACATTTGCCTTGTTCACTCTCTAGAGGCCACATTTATTGTCCAATCTTCATGAAATTTGGTCAGAAGATTGGTTTCAATGATATCTTGGATGAGTTCGAAAATGGTTACGTTTGCTTGAAAAACATGGCTACCAAAGGGGCGGGGCATTTTTCCTTATATGGCTATAAATGGCTATAGCAAAATCTTGTTAACAATCTAGAGGCCACATTTATTGTCCGATCCTCATAAAACTTGGTCATAAGATTCATCCCAATAATATCTTGGACGAGTTTGAAAATGATGTCGGTTGGTTGAAAAACATGGCCGCCAGGATGCGGGGCATTTTGCCTTATATGGCTATAGTAAAACCTTGTTAACACTCTGGAAGCGACATTTATTTTCAGATCTTCATGAAACTTGCTCAGAAGATTTGTCCCAATGATATCTTGGATGAGTTTAGAAATGGTAACCTTTGCTTGAAAAACATGGCTGCGAAGGGGCGGGGCATTTTTCCTTATATGGCTATAAATGGCTATAATAAAATCTTGTTAACACTCTAGAGGCTACATTTATCGTCCAATCTTCATGAAACTTGGTAAGAAGATTTATCCCAATAATATCTTGGACGATTTCGAAAATGATGCCGGTTGGTTGAAAAACATGGCCGCCAGGGGGCGGGGCTTTTTTCCTTATATGGCTATAGTAAAACCTTGTTAAAACTCTAGAGGCCACATTTATTTTCCGATCTTCATGAAACTTGCTCAGAAGATTTGTCCTAATAATATCTTGTTATCTCAGGTGAGCGACTTTGGGCCTCTTGTTTACACAAATCTGTGCACTTTGTGTTGTTTAAATATAAGGGAGTCTTTATTCTTTTAATACTTATGTCATAGTATTCAATATTCAGTGATTCATTTATTGAAAACAAGTCTGTATCTGTCATTAATGTTGCATTTTATAATAATGCTCATGGAAATGTTTCTATTTTATGATAAAATCTTGTAAATTGATACCAGCGTGAAATTTGGGAGGAAAATCAAAGTTAAACAGGCTGGTCTATGGCTACCCTAGCTGGCATTACACTCATTTCTTCATGATGCAACTCAAATTATGAACTACCTTACAAACTATGGTACACTCGCCTAACTCAATAACTTAAAACTTATAATAGGGACCTTTATTTTGATTTGTTGATCTGTTTGAGGTACACACATTTTATGGAAATCTTTTATCATACACTTGTGCTGTATGGAAACTAAAATATTGTTTTTGTTTGATATTTAGTTGTTAATTCATTTACTAGGGTTTTATTTTTATTTCATCTGTCAAGAAATCCATTTATGACATGTTTCTTGAATTCAAAAACAAATGTTTTGCAGCAAATACTTAACAACATGATGCAAATTAACTCAACGTTCTCAACAAATGTCTGTTTTCATTATGGCTTAAAAAGAAAATGTCGATATGAGAATTGCTTGTTCAGCATAACATTCTCAAGAGATTAACTACATTTGAATTGTCTTAACATTCACTTTTTATTTGTTTGCTAACAAAAAGTAATAAGTAATAAATAGTGAACTAAACTCTGGTCATTTGAAACTACTTGCAGTCAATATTTTGAAATAAACATAAGTTAGTTGATTTTAAATTATTTGCCACATTTTTGTTTAACTAAGTTTGTGCAAATAGGCATCATTCCTTCATTGTAAAGGATTTTTGTGAAAGCAGCAACATTTTGTATATTATGTACTACAAAATGTAGAAAATTATTATAAATTGTATCATTGCATATTGCATGAGGTTGTGGGATTTATTTGGAAACATGTATATACATGCAAAAATTAGAAGAATCCTTTGTTTATATTGATTTTCTATATTCATGTGTATTAATGGTGCATACATGCTGTTTCGGATAAACGGAATGTTATCGGAAGGTGACTGTCTTGTTTTGGTTTGGTGTTCCTTTAAGAAAACGGTTTTGAAATTGATTTGCCTATACTAAATTATTTAATGTTTAAAAATGAGAAAGTTCATTTAAGGTGGGTTCCCACTGTCGATCCGATCAACTCGATAATCCCGATCACTGAAATTTCCCGACCATACCCGACCAAGCTCGACTTAAAAGGGTATACACGACTTCTTCTCGACCTCTTGTCGATAACACACGACCCCCACACGACTCATTCACGACGTCCACTCAACCATCTTTCCGATTTCCGCTCGATCATCTCGACCTATACGCGAGCCTTATACGATCTCAGCTCGACCAAGTGGACCTCAGCTCGATCGCCACCAGATCTTCACACGACCAGATCGTGATGGTCGTACTACAGTCGTACAAAGCGATCTAAAATAACTCGGGTAGAGGTCGAGCGGATCGGGTACAGAGATCGTGTATGATCGAATAGCAATCGGAAAGTGATCGTGTACGGTCGAGTAGCCGTCGGGTAGCAGTCTAGTAAATCTGTACATAAAATCGAATAGAGGTCGAGTGGGTCGTGTTGCGATCTATAATAACTCGGGTAGAGGTCGAGCGGATCGGGTACAGATCGTGTAAAAGATGTTAATCCGATCGCCACACGATTGCTTCGCGATCAACTCGATCTTCTACTCGCCTAATACACGATCCATTTCCTACTCGACCGCTACTCAATATTTTTTGACATGTCAAAAATATCGGGTAGGAAGCCCGACCAATGCCGACCTACTCGACCGCCCACGACCACTCATGCCGACCGAACCAGACCAGTACCCGACCGCTTGGTTGGACTTGATCGAGTTGATCATATCGGCAGTGGGAACCCAGCTTTATTGCACAACTCTTGAAAGGAACAGACAAACTGAAGTTTTCAATCCCAAAGTGTTTTTAATATGTTTTAAGTTGCTTCCAACTTCATGCCTTGTTGGACTGCTAGAATTATGTGTATCCTGTCTTGGCTGTTACAACGTGAGCACATTTCTTTCTCATTGAAGTCGCGCAGTTTTTTTTTAATAAAACTTTTAGGGATGTTTCGTCATCCTCCCACAAAGGTTACTATGGTGACTTTTATTTCAATTTTTTTTAACTTGAATATCTCGGTTACAAATAAAGATTTTAATTTAAAAAATACACATGTGGATCATTTGCCTACATTTTGTGCAAGCTCACGATAAAATCATTTCATCCCTGACGATCGGACGCTTTAGCATGTGGAGAAGGTAGCCTGCAACATGCCAATTGCGCGGTTGCGCTACGGAATATTCATGCGAGCCATATTGTTACTTTATTTTATATTATATTTTCCTGGTGTAAGAACCTAGAATGGCTCACATGATAGTACGACCACACTGTCATCGAGGATGTCGCTTGAATTGTATTGGCTGTAAACATTGTCCGCCACTTGCCATTTTATAGATCTGCTGGCAATTAAGGTGTCAATTAGATTTCTACTTTCTATTTCAAATATCCGTTTGTAACAAATATCATCCAGTTGCACACTAACATAAAGTGCTAAACAAATAGTTGTGGGGCAGGTATCGTTTCGCCTTTTTGCACGTGGAAATGGTGAAACGCGATATAATTATATTTCGTTATTAGGAACGAATCGTCAACAAGAGCAACAGTTTTTTATATACAAAGCGGGGAGGCATGGCGTGGTCAGCATTCTTGACATGAATTCATTGGCTTTGGTGGTGGAAATGAAAGGTATGGACGTCTGTCTGGAGCACGGCAAGGAAATAGAAATATTACTGTGAAGACCACACAGAACTCTGCTGCACTACTTGTGCATTCAAAAACGGAAGTGTGCAAGTATTGATGAAATAGTCAAAATATGTGAAACAAAAGAACCGGTGTTTGGAACAAAAGAAACGGTGTTTCAGGCTATGAAACCAGCTTTGATGAAAATAGAATCTGAAACTGACTCTATTATTGTTGATTGTTAGCAGTCAGAACTTGAAGTGAATAAATCCATCTCTAATATTTCCGAAGAGGTAGGTAAAATGAAAGAACGTATTTTAAACCCTTGTGTGTTATTGTTGGGCGTTACGATTCCTAGACGCCACTATTTTATTGTTATTATTATTTATATTATTATTATGACACGAAACATTTACAGTATTAGACGCAGATAAATATCATGTTACATGAATATATAATAATTACGTTTGAATTATGGACAGCATTATGCCTAAGATACCCGAGATGAAGCTCGTAAAATATTTACATCATTTCCAAATTGAGTACGAAAAACGTGGTCGTTTAAAGTGCACTGCTTTTGCGGTGTATTGAAGGAACGGTACTATTGTATTTGAGATATGTTATTCATATGACAAAACTTGCGTGTAATTGTTAATATTTACAGCGGACCACAATGCAGACAATAAGTCATCTCAATTACGACCAATCACCCTCGCGCTGCTCGTGTATGCAGATATCACTAAGACTAGTGATGCTAAGGAGGAACCTTTCTTCACTGGACTGTACATTCTGCCGGACGGGAGACTGGTAGCCTTGGACAGCCAAAAACAAGAAATTCATCATACTGGATGAGCGGCTGCAAAGACTAGGAGCACCTTACACGTTCAAGAGATATCCACATTATGTTGCTTGGTTGCCTGAAATTCATATCGCAGTGACAATGACTAACGAGACTTTGAGTCTGCTTTCTGTTAGTCCTGACAATGCAATAAGTATAAACAGAGAAATTACCATCAACCCAGTTCTCTTCTGTATGCTGTGTAACGTCTTCAGACCTTGTTGTAAGTACGAATGACTATCCGATTCCTGCTAAAATCATATCACTGTTGCCTAATGATGTTATCGAGTCTGATCTTAAAAACATTGTTTTTCATAGGAAAACATATAAACAAGGTCAAAGTAAGTGTACCTAAGAACACGTTGGTACTGACTGACAGGATTGCTCACACAGTGTACATGTACGACACGGTGAATGGCACATCTAGGGCAGTCACTGATGAGAACATTAAGGAACCACGTGGTGCCTTTGTAGGGCCTGGTGACACGGTGTTGGTGTGCAGTAAGAACAAGAACTCCATCGTGCATTTGACAGTTGATGGGTACATAATCGGTACCTATCCTGTGGATATGGAGCGTCCTCATACATTATGTTTAAGCAAGAAAGCTTCTACGTTGGCTGTATCAAACAGCCTTTCAGGCAAGAAAAAGTTGCAGTTATACGAAATATCACGAACATAAAACGCTTGGTTAACATGTGGTTTGTCATACAATTTTATTCGTATGACATTAATTCAGATAATTAATATATTTTTGTGTGTTTTCGGCTAATCGAGTGGTAACGCCTTTTGATTTCAATAATCGGTTCGAAACCCGGTTGGATCAACCTTTCATACATTTTTATTATTGTTACAAAATTATAATGTTTGAGCTATGATAAAATCAAAATCAATCCGTATAGTCGTGGAGTGAGCGTTATGGAAAATATTTTCTGTTTAACGTGGAGCACATTGAGCAGGATTAAGAGCGACCATCGTCAAGGTAACATGGTTGTTTGACGTCGACGTAATAACAACATTGGACAAAGTAAAGTATAGTGTCTTAACCAGAGTGGCTGTTTTTGTATTTTATAGCAGTGATTTAAATAAAAATTAGCAAATAAGCTTGCATTAAATCAATCTATATTTTGTAGACATTAAAAAAGTTCTAAATAAATATAACGAAATGAGCTTTCCGCGGACTTTTACATTATTTCCCGTTTATAGACATACTAGATTCGCAAGTACAAATTATGTCAGATATTCGATCAAACTTGTATTAAAAGTTGTCAACTTTAACAAGGCAAGCGTTCTTAATAAAGTTATCAGCACTCAGTAACAGCTTCTCGTATTCCACTGCGCTCAAGGACTGATTGTTCTTTCGTAACCGAGGTGACTGCGGATCATGGCATTTCCTGTAACATCAAATGAGCCTCGCTCTGTGAAAAGGGGCTTTGATGCATGTGCGTTTAGTGTACTCCCTGATTAGCCTGTCCGCACAGGCTAATCAGGGATGCCACTTTCCGCTTAAACTGGATTTTCGCTAATAATAAGAGGAAACTTTAAAAAAAAAATATGAAAGCGGAAAGTGACGTCCCTGATAAGCCTGTGCGTACTGAACAGGATAATCTGGGACGACACTTGACGCACATGCATTAACCCCTCCCCCCCCCCCCCCCCCGTTCACATAGCAAGGCTAAAATACAACAATTGTATTCCTTGTCGAATGTGTACTTGGTAAAATCTTTATCTGAAGGTCGGCGACATTGAGTTGAAATAGACATTATTCATACGTGTACACTATCCGCAATTAAACTAATAATTATTTTTATCAAAAAGCTTTAGCAATTTTGGACCTGTATAAGTCTTAACATAAAGAATAATCTTTCAATTTGAATATTCAAGAATCGCCTCAGTTTTGAGTCAAACTTGACATTAACTGCCTCTATCTAAATCAATCTTTATATAGAAAATTATGTTTTGGACATTATCACCAGTGTTAGCTTCTCAATATTCTAACGCTGGACGTATTTTTCTTGGGTTTAGGTATACTCTTTATGATTAAGTAGTAGAATGGGTTGGTGAATACGTTCCAGAATAAAGAGACACGTGGACACCCGAATGTTTTTTTTTGCAGCGTACAGATTTAAACAGAGCTGAATACACTTATTTAATATCATAAACATAATGTCAACATTGCCATAATGATGATTACACAGAAATTACGTTACGCGAATTATATGTTGCGTGAACAAAATACACTAAGGAAAATACAAATACATTTTTATAGCATGCAGTAAACAGTTCATCTGAGTTATCTGGTCCGAGGTCAGAAAACGACAGAGATTTGTGATGCGTTGATAGTTTAAGCACGAAATCACTGTCTGTAAACAGCAAATATCTCCCAACGTGGTGTGCATAATGTGTGGTGTGGATCGTCTACAATAAATTAATTAGCCTCGCTCTGGTAAAACGCACAGGCTAAAAAAGGACGACACTTTCCGTTTTTTATATATTTTTTATTATTTTGGGGGGTGTTGGGGTTTAGAAGGGTCTTCTTAGCAAAAATCCAGTTTAGGCGAAAAATGTCGTTCCAGATTAGTCTTAGCGGACTGCACATGCTAATCCGGGGCGACGCTTTAAGCACACGCATTAAGCCCCGTTTTCCCCGCACGAGGCGCAATTTTTCAAATTCTATGTTAACATAAGGGAAGAGGTCCAGGGCAATTCACCAACATGGGAACCACGCGATTTTGAACTAGAAAAAAACCCTAATAAACAAAGGTATCCTACTAGATAAGTTGTTAACCGATGCATAATTCTAAAAATAAATAAAAGATTAACCACGATAAATGTAAAACTCATGTAATGACATAATATAGCGACTTATAAACAAGTATTTACCGGATGGTGTGGATAGCCGACTTTTCTGGCCAGTAATGAATGATTGGTCTGACTCCGGAATCAAGAAACGAAGATTGACCTTCATGTGTTTACACACCTACATAAATTAGACCGAAACAAAACTGCCCGGAAAATATGTTCCGCGTTCTAGGAAAAATGGGCTTATTGCAAGTGTGTTGACCAAGATTAGCCTGTTCAGTCCGCTCAGGCCAATGAAGAACGCCACTTTCCCCTTAAACTGAATTGTCGGTAAGAAGGCACTTCCTTAAAACGAAAACATCCATAATCAAATCCCTGAAGGCACTGAATTTGTTCGCTGTTGTATAATCTTAGACGCAATTCAGTTTTTAAAATTATGTTATAGCTTTTTATATCGCAAGTTTGAAATAACCACAACCCATTCACATTTATAAAGAGTGTGTCTTAAAACACAGGTCGAGATGTGTTTGTTTTTTAATCATTGATACAGCTAATCAGCGTGCACAGGCTAATCTTATTTGACATGCATTAAGCCCCGTTTTCCCTGAAAGCAGCCAATATGTACAGATTTCAATGATAAACACTAGACTGACCAACGTTGTCTTACATGCTGTTAAATACACACTATGTAGTGTACCAGTGACAACAGGCAGATGCGATGGTTAGAGCAGACGCTTTAAGCATTCGTCGTCTGCTTAATTTTACTGCAGTTATCCACACAGGCAGTCACGGGTTACGGTTCCTAGCGTAGCTAAGCCCACACTGATTTGCAAAATTGCGTCTGCACTATTTGTGAGCTAACGCTCACAAATAAAAACGGAAAGTGACGTCCATAGCTAGCCTGTGCGGAGTGCACATGCTAAACTGGGAGGACACTTTACGCACATTAAGCCTAGTTTTCTAAGAATGAGGATCATATACACTTTAAATGAAGTCTTAAATTGCAGCACACTTATTTACTGGTACTGACAAAGAAGGGGTTGATAAAACACTCTCTTCTTGGGGAGTTAAGAATTTTGCTCGCTCAGTGAACGATTTTATATGGGAACTTCTTTAATGATTAAATGTCGAGGTTCCCTTGACTACAACATAGAACCAAAGACAAGTGACGATAAAACGAATCCAGGCATTGATAATCAAACGTTCAGTATATTTTAAGAAATCAACAAAAGTTAGCATAACAGCCAACGAAACAATAGCGGATTCATAAAGACGCCTTTTGAAGTAAAGAAACAGCCAAAGCATCACTGGCAATGAATGTCTAAAAAAATATGAGCCAGTCTCGAAAAAAACAGGCTGAATGAAGTCCGCACGGGCTAATCAGGAACGATACTTTTCACATAGACTGGATTTTCATTTAGAAAAGACTTCTTTTCAACGAGAAATTCCATAGAAGTGGAAAGTATCATCCCATATAAGTCTGTGATTTTTGAATGACTAAACATAGTGTTTCATAACGAGAGGACCATGGCCACAAATGAGCTCACCTGAGCCTTAAAACACTAATCTTTTCTGAATGGTGGAGTTCAAAATAATTAAAGTTCTTTATGAATAAATATTGAATTTCTAGGCACATTTTAAATTTGGAACGAATCTGAGATATCGTTAGAACAAATGTTCTGACTAAGTATCATGTGGATTTTATTTGAAATGTGACTTCTAAATGTTAACAAGCTTTTTCTTTAATTTTACGCAGTCACTTAGTGTTTTTTTTCACATGACCCAGTCATAACCTAGGCCGAGCTTTTATTGGCACAAATAATTTGACAATGTGACTTCCAGAGTATTAACAGGTTTCACTATAAGGTTCATGTATGGAAAAATGTGTAAACAAGGTTTTACTTATTAGGAAAACCGCCTTGCCCCCAGGCGGCAAATTTTTCCACAACGGGCGTATTGTCGAACTCAGCTGAGATATCATAAAAATAAATGTTTTGACCAAGTTTCATGAAGATTGGAAACTGAATGTGACTTCTAGAGTGTTAATACCATTTTATTTGAGTCATACAAGGAAAACTGCACGCCTTCTGAAAACCGGAACAATTTATTTTTCAAACAGTTCTGACCAAGTTTAATGAAGATTGGACTAAACATGTGACTTCTAGAGTTTTGTTAGCAGAAATGCTAACCATGTGACCCCCGGGGCGCGCCCATTGGCAATATTTGAACAGACTGAGTAGAGGGCAATTACACGATGTTACATACTAACTATAACACATATGAACCTTCTGGTTTCAGATAGAACAAAATTTCAAGCTATTTTGTTCATAATTATAATATACATAGTTTTCCAATTTAATCTGCGTCCGTTTTTGGCCCTTAGTGCATTAAATAAAATGTATGGATATGTTGTATTTTATGACGACAATGATGGTCATGATGATACAGCTATTATTGAACACTCCATCCAACTCAACTAAACACAGATCACGCAATTAACTGTGTGTGTAGTGCAGCTAAATTTGCAGGCATTATCTAGAGCGTACTGTTACTAGCTTATCATTTGAATTTTCTACAAGATTTACCCATGATTTATTCAAGATCTTGTATGTATTGGATTTTGTTTTGCAAACGTTCTACAATAAGAATTGTGTAAAATTAGTCACAACGATATTCCGATATTATCAATTATTAATGTTTAATATAGAAACTTGATTTGGAGAAGTATTACTATATCTAGTTTTCATCAGATTTTGGCAATATGACAACATGACAACGACCATCCATGCTCATGCTTAGAGCGGATGTATTGTTTACCTATATAAGCAATCCTCGTAGTATCCCAAAATAAAACGACAACAACAGAACTTTCCAAATTTTTCCATCGTTTCGCGTCGCACGACGCTTGATAATTTTCAGGTTTTCAAATCATCAAAAGATGCATATAATAGATATTTAATAGCATGGTAAATGGTCGGTATTACTATTTCCTAAAAAATATCATAACTAAAACGAAAATTTGCGAATCTGAAACAACTTTTTTATTTATTTTGTCAATCTACCAATATGTTGGACGGCCCCTTTAAATGTTATTTCCTTTATTATTGCAAGATTGTGCAATGTGCCATATAAAGTTATAAAAATTACACATTCGACGTTTGTTTTTTAAATATCGGTTAAATAAATGTTACACTAAATAATATTACAGTACCGGGTAATATTATATTAGCTTAATAATAGTAATAATACATTATTTAGTAATTTTTATTTTACCAGAAATTAAATTAATACCACCCTTTTACATGTTTTTTTTAAGAATCATAACTTAATAAACCTCGTCTATAGGTTAGTGAAGGTAGGGGGCATTCTGACTTATTCCTTACACGTGTTGTTTTTAGTTTTAGGTTTTTACCCACACCTTTACTTGACTAAACGGTATACACGGTATTCAGGTCATAGAACAGATTATATTATATATTTAAGAATACATCTTATTTACTAGAAAACATTAACACACGCATACGCACATCAGATATATGTAAACACTTAAAAGGTAAAAGAAAAACAAACGAATATTTCGACAGGCACTACACATGAGCTTATTAATGAAGCAACATTTTGCCAGCTTTAAAAGTGTTGCTCAATAGCGGGCAGTTGTGCAAAATTTAGTTTATGACAATGCTCAATGATGACTTCGTGCAACCGCTGAATCATGGATACAAAATATATTAATCTAAATCCGGACATGAATTAACAACCAAAGCTATGTTTGTTGCGTTTTGTTTTTCTAATTTGATAAATAAAAAATGTCGAAGCGGAATCTTTGTGTTATTTTTGATGGACTCATTTTGCTCCTAACAGATTTCATGCCGGGTGATGGAGGGGACCACAACACAGAGGATTGCGCAGCCTTTTGCCTTGATTCTTATGATTATCATTGGTGCGATGTCCCCTGCTCACACCTCACATCTGTGCTGTGTGAAACCATGTACTAGACTTCATCACCCCAAATAAATGTGTATTGTCCATAAAGTATGCGAAGATCTATATTTTGTTCAGTTTTAATAGGATTCTTTGAACGTATACATTTAATACCTAAACGCTATTAAGAAAAGAACATTCTGTACATCAATTCCTTACTTAACAATAGATGTATACATTTATATTGTAAATACAAATTAATAATTATTACATATAAGTTATTATTTATACTATTTGATTTAAGAGAGCACGAAGAGGTATCAGTTATCGGATGAGGAGCACCATGCGCTGAAACACACAGTCCTAAGACTTTAATCAAGACTGTATTGGTTACTTGTTTGACTTGTAACATGGAAAAAACTGTTTTCATACGCATCTGGCTTTCTTGATTTTGTTTTTGTTCTATGAAACAAGAAAATAAGAACATCTGAGTGCTCCAAGCTCATTTTACTATTAGCAACGTATCTCGTAAGAAGCCATTGCAAGAATCAGGTTTTGAGTTACAATTTCACATTCTCTACAAACATCGTATTTGCATAGTTCCAAAACCACACAAGGAACAATACGTTTCATATAGTTTCTCCATTTCGTTTCAGAAACAACGCAGTATAAATTGTTTTGCAAGTTCGTTAATTCATTCGTAGGCTGCAACAGCTTGTCCCCGGACTGAAATTTTATCATTTATAAATCAATAAAATTAACTTGCCTCTAATTTCTATCATGTGTAAACGGCTTGTAGATAGTTATCTATTTAAACTTAACTTACAAACCAAGACAGTTTTTTCATCATTTATTATGTCCTTAAAAAAATCCACACACGTGTGTAAGTTATTGGTTAAACATCGCTTCAAGTATTTGCAAATTTATACCCTTAATGTTTGTAATTGTCATACGAATGTGAAAATGTAAACGTTGTCAATTGTTGTTAAATACATTAATTGTTTACGGTAGACTTTACTACTTATGTAAAAAGACGAGTACGAGTTAACCCGTTTCAATATAAGACTCCAATGGGTTTGAACTCCTTAATACCCCCTAGTGCGTTTGAAGTGGCACCAAGTTTGTGCGTGTGTGTGCATGTGATATGTACGTGTGTGTCTTGTCGATTGATTCCATGATATAACAAGGACCTATTTTTAAAAGACAGGTTATTCTAATGCTGGAGCAACTGAAGTTTCACTGTGTGTGTATTAGACATAGTTTAAACGTCCAGCATGCGAAAGTCTTAACATTTAAGAAAGCACACCCGTGTTCACAGTGTTATGACGTTATGATGAAAAAAATAAACAAACACTGGTGTGCAGTGATAATAACCACTCCATATTGCACCTAACTGTTGATTGTGTTATACTCGGTACCTATCCCGTTTGTATGCAGTGCTCTTAAAGATTGTGTATAAGCAAGAAAACTTCCACTATGGCTGTATCCAACTCCCTTGTCAGCAAGAAAGGGTTGCAGTTATACAAAATATGCGCATGAGTGGTCAGGTGGTCAGGACGTGAAAGTCTATAACGGACAATAGAAATATATTTTCGAGTGATTTAAAGTGGTTTTTTGTGTGCAATTTATCATAAAATGGAAAGCTGTTGTGAGGAATATAGTGGTATTAGTAGTGGTGATGAGGATTTTGACGTTTGTGAGGATATATCGCTTAAAAATCGTTTTGTGATTTCGGACAATGAAGAAAATGGCGGGAAATGGCAAGCCGTGACACATAAAAGAAAAAAGGCAAGTAGTAGTAGCAGCGAAAGCTTTGCTAACTTGTCTACTGATTAGAAACTAAACAGTATATTCGCTCAGTTAAACAAAAACTTTAAAAAGATAAGTGATGTAGAAAACGCGTGCAGGAGGGACGTTCAAAATGTGAACAAGTACTGTAGTGAACTTGAAAACAAAATTATCAAAATGGGACAAATGTGTGAGAGACAGGAGCATATGTCAATGGTATTGTGCTATAAATCAATAGACATTGAGGCACGGAGCATGAGAAACAATTTGATATTTTATGGAGTAACGGAAAGGTTGACGCACAAATTCGGAAATAAACACTTAGTACTTCGTTTTTGGAAAATGAGTTAGACATAAACACAGAAGATATCTTTATTGAGAGGGCACATTTGTTAGGACGAACGTCCCCGCAAGCATACAGAAATGGAAGTGACCAGAAACGTCCTTTATTGCAAGGTTTAGGGACTATAATGACACTGAAGTGATCATGAGAAAAGTATACCTTCTGAAGAACAGCGGCTTCAAAATTGATAGACAATACCCAAAAGAAATATCTACAGCAAGATCGGCACTGTACAAGTCAACAGAAGCAGTGGATGCCAGATCGAAGAGAAGAAATGTCCAGGTACGCTACCCAGCCAGATTATTTATTGACGGCAGGTGCGTAAAAGGTATGTTCCCTGACTGGTTCAACGTGCTAGGGACAAATAGACTCGTCGGATTTAATACGAAGTTAACAAAAGAAGAAGTCTTAGGCACAAAGTCAAAATCAAGGGCGTATTCCAATGAGACAATAGTAGACAATCTCGAAAGCAGCGTCTTTATTGAGGAAAACAAAGCATCATTCCAGACAAGACCCGCCCACACACATGTAAACAAACCGGAAACTAGGTCAGGCACGTGCGATGAAGTAATAGATTGTACAGATACTGCAAACTAACCCGAAAGTGCACAGCAATCCACATATCGTCAAAAAAGCACAAGTAAATATAACAAAACAACAAGAAATGATATCAATGAGACTTCTAAATGTAATTATCCAACACCTACAAAATCATCTGAAAACAACAATACGAGGAACAGCGAGCAAAACGTGCTAGCCATTGGCAGTCATTGTGATAAAAATAGCGTGGGGAGAAAGAAACTTTCTGTGGGATCCCAATCTTGTAAACAGCTTACGGCGGATGGAGATTCGAAACAAGACAATGTGAAAGGCCGCAAAACTGGAGTGACCAATCAGACACCAATAAACAAAAATAAGTAGGACAGCAATGAGGTCAACAACGAGATCAACCTGTGTTTACTAAATGTTCAAGGACTTATTGGTAAACAGTATAACAAACTTGACATTGCAGAAATAAAATTACTATTTAGTTCATATGACATTTTTTTAATTAAAATAAAAAGTTCCAAAAAAAGTAGTGGTGGAATAATTATGTATGTTCATAATAAACTGAAAAATATGTAACATTTATTAAAAATACAAGTGATTGTATAATGAGGATTAAACAAGATTGAAAATTGTTCTATTTGAACAAAAATTTATTGTTGTATTTAGTTTACAATGCACCACAAGGCAGTGGAAGTGAGTACCTTTAAGAAAATAATGCTTTTGAATTGATTACAGATGACATTTTTCATTTAAAAAATATGTCTGAGTATGAAATTGTGAATTCCTCATATGTGGAAATTGTAATGCTAGAGTTAAGGAAAGACCAGATTTTGTGTTAAATGACACTGTTCATGTCTGTGTAGAAAATTTGTTACCTGATGATTATGTACAAGATGTAACCTTGATAAAACTGTAAATGAGTATGGGAAGTTATTATCGGATTTGTGTAAAATGTCAGGTTTCAGAATAGTAAATGGTAGACTAGGTTAAGATAGATATATAGGAAAACACACATTTATAAGTTCACAGGGTTGTAGCACTATTGATTTTGTTCTCTGTAAAAGTAATAGGTTTCCATTGATTCATAAGTTTGAAGTTTTAGATCCTAACATTTTATCAGATCACTGTGTTGTAAAATTTAGTATTGAGTGTAAAACTGAGATAGAAACATATCCCAATAGTAATAGCCATATGGAAAATGATACCAAAAACCTACCATACACTTATAAATAGAATAATGAAAAGAAAATGGATAATATTAATTCGTTTACAGGGCCCGCAATCTATCAAATCTGCCGCCGAATTTCGGCAGCAGTCCCCCACCTGAAAAGTATATTTTTTTCCCCCCCAAAAAACTGATTTTTCCCCCTCAGAAAAAAAAATTCGCTGATTTATAGTTGAAAATTGACTCCAATATATCAAACTAGTATTTTAACCTTTTTTCACCCACTTTTATTTTGTGTTTAATCCGACATTCATAATCCAGTTTTGACCAGATTGTCTTTTTTCATTGTACATCACTTTAACACATGTGTACTGCGATAAACAATAACACCATTTGCCAAACATCACAGGTCATTTTGGGTGTTACCATTCTCTGTTGAATTTGCTTTGAACTGCCGAAACACACCAGTGCACACATGAAGGTGTATACAATTATAACTGTAAATTTCACAAGTCAATACTGACCTATCTCAACAATCTTTGCGCGTTAGATACAGTGTAAACTACTTGCTTTTAATTGAGAGGTACTATTAAAGCCCATGCTTTCCATGAGAACGAATGACGTCATTTTGTACATGGGTCTAATTTGTGCATGCTTTCGTGAACAATAAAACTTGACAATTGTTTTCGGATCACAAATTTAATTATACGCATTTGAAAATACTTACATGGAATAATTAATGTTATGGATATAACACATACTTCAATAAGGAAGGTAAATAGCGTGTTTTGAGATTGCCAAACTAAGCTAATACATACATACACATGCATGAGTAACCTGACAATTTGTGTCTTGTTCTGATAAAACTGGGCTTAATCCGTGTGCGTAAAGTGTCGTCCCAGATTAGCCTGTGCGGACGACACTTTCCGCTTAAATGGTATTTTTAGTTTCAAAAAAGTCCCTCCTTACCGAAAATCAAGTTTAGGCGGAAAGTGTCGTTCATGATTAGCCTGTGCGGACTGCACAGGCTAATCTGGGACGACACTTTACGCACATGCATTATGCCCAGTTTTATCAGAAACCTGACAATTTATATCGCGCGCCGGATATATCATGGTCGCGATCTTTGGTTTATGGCAGACTTTGCATGCAAATGGACGCAGCACTAGCTTGTTTAAGGAACAAAAAGGACATAATGGATTGGTGGACTTTAAAATAAGATTACTGGTATATAGATTGAGTAAAAGTCCACCTTTCTGTCCTATATAGACAGTCGCATATAAAGAAATATATGTTTATAACAGTTAAACATAGTTGTTGTTTTTTTTTTCGTTATAAAAATTCCCCCATTTACAAAAAATTTCCCCTTCCCCCAAAGTAGTGTGAGGGCGCTGGTTTCATTGTGAAGATGTAATAAATACCTTTGAAACTATTAGAGGCTGTATAGATCAAACCCAAAACAGTGATTCATTGAATAGTTATTTATACCAAGTTTGTGAGGTAATTGAAAATATGTGTTCACCATTATTTAAAAAAAAGATTGTTGACAATACAAAGTTTGTTGATAAAAACAATATTTTTAATGCTGCCTATGTTGATAATGAATGTACGTATTTAAAAAAATATTATTATATGTATCTTAATATGTACATCGGAGGAAAATAGATACAGCATGGTATAAGCTAGGAGCCTTTATAAAAGTACAATTAGGAAAAAGAAATATGCTTATGATAAAAATCAAACAACGAAATTAGAAAATGAAAAACTAACACATGCAAAACATTACTGGAAAATGTTAAAGAATAATACATGCAATCATAATAAGCAAGATATAAGTAGCAGGGAGTTTTTAAACTATTTTAAATCACTCTAGATTTTATCAAGCTGATGGAGATGTTTTTGTTTTATCAGGACCGGTACTTAAATGGAGAATTAAATATTATGTTTAGTGAGTTAAACATAGCATTTACTGATCAAGAAATTATAAGTGCTTGTAAGCAAATTCATAATGGTTAAGCAGTTGGCCCTGATTATCTGCTAAATACATTTTTTAAATTTGGAATTAGTAGTAAAATTTTCTTAAAGTTGTTTGTAATTTGTTTAATAAATTCTTTGAATATGGACATTTTCCGGAAGTGTGGTGTGAGGGTTTATTGTTCCATTACATAAAAAAGGTGATAAACAGGAATGAGGATGTTAATAATTACAGAGGGATAACATTATTAAGTACTTTTGGGAAATTATTTTCTAAAGTCATTAACAATAGACTTAACAATTGGGCTGAACACTATCATGTCTACATAGAGGCACACGCAGGATTCAGGCAAAATATGGGAACTGTTGACAACATTTTTGTGTTACATGGTGTAATTAATTATTTATTAAATGAACAAAAAAGATTGTATGCTGTATTGATTACACCAAAGCGCTCGATTATGTGGTGAGGGATATCATATTGTATAAACTGTTGAAGCTAGGCGTTAGAGGAAACATGCTTGATATCATAAAATATATGTATACAAATGTTAAATCAAGAATAACATTAGGTAATACAATAAGTAATGAAGATTTGTCCTGTTTTTTAGGAGTGAGACAAGGAGAATCATCATCACCTTTTCTATTTTCTATTTATTTGAACGACATAGAAGAACATTATATGTAAAATGGTTTTAAAGGAAATGATATTGGTATGCTAAAATTATTTTTGTTGTTATAATGCAGATGCCATTGTAATTATGGCAGAAACTGAGGATTAATTAATAAAAGGTATGTCTTTGTTAGAGGAATATTGTGATAAGTGGAAATTATGTGTTAACACAAATAAAACAAAGGTTATTGTTTTTAAAAAAGGGGGACAACTTAGGAGGGCTATTAAATTTTTTACAAATACCAAGCATTAGAAATTGTTAAAACATTTACATATTTAGGAATTATATTCACTACAGGAGGATCTTTTGCAAATACCTTTGAAACACTTGCAGGTCAGGCCCCAAAGGCTGATTTTAAGCTTAACTCATATTTAATAAATAATCCAACAATTTCAATACTTACCAAATAAGAGTTGTTTGATCAACTTGTTTAACCAATTTTAAATTATGGGTAAGAAATATGGGGCTTAACCGAGTCAATGGCACTTGAAAGAGTTCTCCTAAAGTTTTGCAAAAAACTAATTGGCGTGAAAATTCAAACACAAAAAAAACGTTGTATATGGGGAACTTGGAAGAACATCCTTGATAACTAAAAGAGCCATAAATGTAATACGGTATTGGTTGAAAATTATATAGTTAGAAAATCATAAGTATGTGAAGTGTATTTATAGTCACATGTGTGAAAATTTAATTAATAAACCAAATAAACATTCTTGGGTAAAATCTGTATGTAATCAGTTGCAGACCTTAGGCTTTCAAATGCATGGCTGAACCAAGGTGTAGGTGATGAAAAGTGTTTTTTAATCTTTGGTAAAGTCTAGATTAAATGATACATTTATCCAAAATTGGATGTCAGAACTTAATGATTCCTCAAGAGCAATAAGTTACAGGCAGTTTTGTAAATATGAATTGCAGCCTTACTTAAAATATGTTAGCATAAATAAGTTTTAATCTGATCTTTGAAGATTAAGGGTCTCATCCCATAGATTAGAAATAGAATCAGGCAGATGGCACAAACCTGAAGCCATACCATTTCAAGATAGAAAATGTCAACATTGTTCTTGAGGATGAATATCATTTTTTACTAGAATGCTCTTTATATGATGATATTAGGAAATTGTATATAAATAAATATTACTGGAAAAGACTAAACATGATAAAATTTATTGAAATAATGCAATCGGATAATACAAGTACCAACAGAAATTTAGCTATGTATGTACATAAAGCATTTAGTCAAAGAAACTCGTATAAATAGTATTATGATTAATTGTATATAATGCATTACCCAAACTTGACTTTTCGCTCTCTACTCTAGTAGATTCGTTTTTGTTGTTTTGATGTTACCGTTATAGCATTGATTGTGAAATAGATTCTAAATGTTGTAATCTCAAAAAAAGTGTCCTAGACCTTTTCATGTATTGATACATGTACTTTATTTAACAAATTATGAAATTCAATACTGATCACATGTCATGCCTTTATATATGTTACCATGTTTTGATCATGTGTACTCATGAACAGTTTAGTGTTTTTATGGCAATTTCGGGGTCGATATTAGGCCTCATTCTCCTAAAAAATAGTATATATTTTTCCCCAATTTTGTAGAAAAAATCCTCTCCAGAAGTTTAAAAAAAAAGTATTATTTTTTTTTTATTTGAAAGAACTCTCTAATGATAAATATATCTCAAATTAATTTAATAAACAACTAACAAAGTATTTAAAAAAAATAATATGATTTTGAATTATTTTAAAGATTTATATTAAATTAGTTTTTTCCACATCTGTGGACTTTTTATATGAATTGCATTTTTCTCAAAATGGCCAGGAAAAGACCTGATGTATCTATATTGTGTCAATATTTGTTGATAAAAACATTCCAACTTGGCGTGAAAATTCAAACAAAAAAAAACGTTGTATATGGGGAACTTGGAAGAACATCCTTGATAACTAAAAGAGCCATACATGTAATACGGTATTGGTTGAAAATTATACAGTTCGAAGATCATAAGTATGTAAAGTGTATTTATAGCCACATGTGTGAGAATTTAATTAATAAACCAAATAAACATTCTTGAGCAAAATCTGTATGTAATCAGTTGCAGACCTTAGGCTTTCAAATGCATGGCTGAACCAAGGTGTAGGTGATGAAAAGTGTTTTTTATCTTTGGTAAAGTCTAGATTAAATGATACATTTATCCAAAATTGGATGTCAGGACTTAATGATTCCTCAAGAGCAATAAGTTACAGGCAGTTTTGTAAATTTGAATTGCAGCCTTACTTAAAATATGTTAGCATAAATAAGTTTTAATCTGATCTTTGAAGATTAAGGGTCTCATCCCATAGATTAGAAATAGAATCAGGCAGATGGCACAAACCTGAAGCCATACCATTTCAAGATAGAAAATGTCAACATTGTTCTTGAGGATGAATATCATTTTTTACTAGAATGCTCTTTATTTGATAATATTAGGAAATTGTATATAAATAAATATTACTGGAAAAGACTAAACATGATAAAATTTATTGAAATAATGCAATCGGATAATACAAGTACCAACAGAAACTTAGCTATGTATGTACATAAAGCATTTAGTCAAAGAAACCTGTATAAATAGTATTATGATTAATTGTATATAATGCATTACCCAAACTTGACTACTCGCTCTCTACTCTAGTAGATTCGTTTTTGTTGTTTTGATATTACCGTTATAGCATTGATTGTGAAATAGATTCTAAATGTTCTAATCCCCCCCCCAAAAAGTGTCCTAGACCTTTTCATGTATTGATACGTGTACTTCATTTAACAAATTATGAAATTCAATACTGATCACATGTCATGCCTTTATATATGTTACCATGTTTTGATCATGTGTACTCATGAACAGTTCATTGTTTTTTATGGCAATTTCGGGGCCGATATTAGGCCTCATTCTCCTAAAAAATAGTATATATTTTTCCCCAATTTTGTAGAAAAAAATCCTCTCCAGAAGTTTAAAAAAAAGTATTATTTTTTTTATTTGAAAAGAACTCTCTAATGATACATATATCTCAAATTAATTTAATAAGCAACTAACAAAGTATATAAAAAAATAATATGATTTTGAATTATTTTAAAGATTTATATTAAATCAGTTTTTTCCACATCTGTGGACTTTTCATATGAATTGCATTTTTCTCAAAATGGCCAGGAAAAGACCTGATGTATCTTTATTGTGTCAATATTTGTTGATAAAAACATTCCAATTTGGTCCATTTTATTGATAAAAAATGCTCAAATTTGCCATTTTATCGATTAAAAAATCCCAATTAGACTCAAAATGGCTAGGAAAACTGAGACTGTGCATGAAGGCTGAACTGTCTGAAACTAATGTTGAAAAATCATTGATATATATTTAAGAAAAAGGACAGAGAAATTCAGCTGTGAATATTACATTCATACATACATGTGTATTCATATATTTAATATCATAACATATAAAAAAATAAATTTTTAATATCCCCCTTTTCCTAAAAAATGACGCGTGTTTCCCCTTTGGACGGGCCCCGCCACCATTCTCCTATTTGTAAAAAAACACTGCAGTTTGTCTATTGTATATATTGAATTAACCTCAAAAGAACTACAAAACCTCATCCACAAGTGTTGTCGGACATGAAATATAATTATCCTAACAACATGATCTAAGATAATTTCGATTAAAATTCGGGTTCCTTGCATTAAAGTATAACCTTCAACCAGATTGTGTCTGTCGGCATAGTCGAGTAGTTGCGCCTTTGATCAGGAGGAACTGGTAAGAAACCCGGTTGGAACAAGCTTTTATAATTTTTTACTGTTATAAAACTCGAATGTTTAAGTTTGTATATTTAAATCAATCAGATTAAGACTATAATGGTATACAACCAAAATCTGATGACTAAAGTATATAATTATCCAAACTTTTTGTATTGTATTTTATGTGAATGGCTAAAACATGATGAAACAGGTATTGGACAATCAACCAATATGGGTACCACGCAATTTGAAATTAGGAATACAAGGACGTCTAATTTCCAGTCATTTCCAGTGCTTATGCCGAAATAAGTTGGTGTGCATCATCCACATTGAATGAATTAATGATCTGGGAATAGACTCTCTGACTGTCTGGGCTGAATAGATTGCCTCGATGTGCTCTTGTGTAAATGCCACAGTCCCTTTAGGGGTATTCCCATTGCCTCGTTATTTCAGCCTTTTGTTTTCTTGTCAGCACTTCCCGGACTTTTCTGAATTTTTATTTCATTTAAATGCGTTAAAGTCAAATATATCCGAAAGCATTAAAGTAAATTCATCATAATTATAATACCATGTCATCCATAGTTTCAGAGAAAAGGCTAGTAAAAGCAGACGAACATTACAGTAATAAACCACTGGAAAGCATACCATAAATTCAAATATTACTTCACATTATGTTAGCCTGTGGAGTTAATTGGGTATTTATAAACTTCGTGTGTTTGAATAAATGTACGTATCATCATACCATTAAGCACAAATGCTGTCTTGATGGTCCAACCCAGGGCTTGTTTCAGAGAGGATCCAACTAGGGTGGGGGCGGGGCACAATATTCCAAATTACAAATGTTGAGACAGGGCTGCAAGAATTCTGTGTAAAATGAATGGTCATACATTAATACGTTGATACTTAATAGTGGTGCTTTAAACATAAAGACGTTCAATAAAACGATGCTTATTAAATATGTTAAATTTTCATTTAAATTGTGATTGACATTCAACAGTGCAGCAAGTAACAAATACATGTATAAACAAAATTTCAAACTTTAACAACAAGCATTTACAAACGTATCACTCTTTTTACACTGAACGCAAGTCCTTATTTTCATTGCTAAAATCTGACTAAAAATACAAGGCCGTTTATTTTTTCTTGGATTATGTCTGACAAACTGTTTAACGATGTTTCTAAGATTCACATCCATGTCCCTGTGAACTGACATGAAACACAGACCAGTGAACCTCTCCTTCCCCATAGTTGAACGACAACTGGTTTGTTACATTCCCTAACGTCGAATTGCTCCTTTCACATTCACATCTAGTCACCGGAAATGTTGCTGCAAGTTTTAAAATTGTATAAATGTTTGTGAACATTTGTCTGTTGTATGCTTTCGATTCAGCACTTATAGTTAAAGGAGGGTTGTTTTAGATTATTACCCCACTTACATCTCCAGCGCCCAATGTCTACCTGAGATGAGGTAATCCAGAACGTAATCAAAACTGATTTTGTCTTGGCCCTGTCAAACTGTTGGAATTAGAAGAAGCACAGAAGAAGCCCTCTCACGAAGATTCGTAAAGCGCTCAATAAACTGCTGCAACAGGTGGTCCAGGAATGGAATTGATAAACTTCTCTCGCAGTATGTTTCTGAAGTTTCTGTTGGTTTCGTGTCTTCCGTCTGCCACATCGCCGTGGAATTGAATGGTCGACTACGCCATTGACTACAGCCGCATCCTTCTAAAACAGACAGACGCAAAAGTTGTCGACAGATTCACGCTAGTGTTGAATGGTGCCCTTGACATGGCGGACATTCTTCAAGGCCTCTTCCCCATCAAGTTGTCTGCCTGCAAATTCAAACATCATGTGTAAATTAAAGAATTAATATTTGGGAAACTAAAAATAATACTATGGAAAAAAATATGAAAGTAGAATTGGTATACATTACATTTATTTTAAATGTATACAAATAATAGTGACACTTTAATAACTAAGGAAATAGATATAAAACTGTTTTGAATTGTAACTGAAGTTTATATATCCCAAGTGTATTAGAGTTTTGTGGAAACTATCTATGAGAATTCAATAGAAATATATTTCGGAAATCAAGCTAATTGAAAGGGTTGATGATTAGAGAAATCTTAAGTAAACGAAAGCTTACCCTGGAGAACAATGCTAAGCGACTTGATATACGCCAAGCAACACAGTACAATCACCAGGGTAATGATAAACTGGAATGATGTGATGGCGATTAGAACTCCATTTGCATCAGTGAGCGAGTCCGATCGACTTTCATTTTCCAGATTATTTTGAATGGCATAAATAGTTGCTGGGAGGAAGTATGGGAAGATCATGAAGACATCATGGCGCTGTACACAGCGGGTCCTACACAAGTGTATGAGATTTCTTTTTAAGGCTGGCCAAGCATCTGTTCAAGAGCTGGCTCAAGGTAGTTCTTTCTATTTGGTGAGTTATTGAAGAACAGGCAATAATGAACGTATGATTAATCCCATTTAGAAATTGTAATCATTAATGAACGTATGATTAATCCCATTTAGAAATTGTAATCATTAAATCGCCAATGCTCGTGCTTTTAGTTTTCTTAGCCTCGCATGATAAACCTGATCTATAATCAACACTAACCGGTTATTCTCTATATATCTATTTTAAGAAAAAAAACACGTACACACTTATTGTTATGCGCAGTCTCAAACTGGTGATGATAATCAGGAGTATCTCTGAAAGCGCCTCTCCACTTGTGTCACCACTGATTTCTTGCAATGAAATAAAGCTTTCTTGTACATCATTTGTACAATACAGAAGATGCAACCAACCACAATGCAAATGTAAATGAAGAATGAACATGATCAGTTTTATGAAAATCAAGGTTAAATAAAGTGCAATGCTTGATTAATGTTGTGAGGATTTTTACATTGTTGTCACTGCTAATGGTAAACAATTTAGATGGAAAGATTTTCCGCATACCATCATCATTTGAAAAGCGAAAAAAGATAACCAGTTGTTCTTTGTTGGATGAATCTTGCACTGCGTTAGCAGAGACACTTAACCATCCGGAAGCTTTGTTTATGACATGCACACTGTTCTCATGAATCTTTGATCTGTCAATCAAAATTATAAAAAAATTCTAATGTCTTTGATCTATAGGCAGCATTTTTGGGAGCAGCTTTATCGTGTTCCTTCAAAATGTCATAACCGATATCGCCTGGAAATTACAAGTCAGTTTTCATTGACCAACGTATTAAGATCATCTTTATCTCCTCGAACACACAACACTGCCTTTGCCACGGATTCGATGACGTTTGCATTATTCGATACGCGATCGGCTAGAGCACAAATATAATCTCTAAGTGATTGTTTAATTGGCTGTTCTTTTTTCAGAAACTCATCACTTAGTACATTAACTTGCAGTTGTTTGATATATTGTCACGACTCTGACTTTTGTGAAAGTAAATATCTTCGGAAGCGGTTGCGAATCGTGTCAAGATAAATTTCTTTTAGTTAAGAAGTGAAAAATAAACACTTTTTATAAATTTTGTCAAACGTATCATTTATTATTTTCATCATATCACACATTTATGAACATAATACATTTATGTCAATGATAACATTACATGAGAAAAGTAAGAGTTATAAGTTAATAATTATGTTAAAATTCTGCAAGTTTTCTGTTAAAATTTTGTGAGTTTTCTGTTAAAATTCTGCAAGTTTTCTGTTAAAATCCTGCAAGTTTTTCTGTTATATTTGTATGTTTTTATTTCTTTTTCTTATGAGGTTGTCAATTAAAAACCATCAACTTTCAAAGCCTTTGTCTTTCTTTTATTCTCATATTCTTGCGTTATCACCTACCGACCCAACCGTTCTGGTTAGAGTGATTCAAACTCAGAACTCACGGCCTTTTATACTCTCAGAAATTATGTTACCGGAGAATTCTGCTAAGTATTAGAATGTCATAACGTGAACAGCAGAAGACTGACAGAATCACCAATAACTTTGGATTGTTCAATAAAAAATATAACATTTCAATATGTACTAACAATAGAATATATACTACTACATAAATTACCTGCATATTTGCTATTTTAAATGCAAATAGTATTTTAAAACAATAAAAATTGATGCAGTATAAAAACAGTTTACAGCAGACCGTTTACGTAATAGTGACGTCATTCTCAGCTACAACGCCACCTAGGGTTAAATAACACTAAGTGAACATGTGTACAATAACTTTACAAGAATCTGGATTTAAACTCCAACAATCGCGTAGCTGGTAATCCAGGTAAATTTTCAAGTCTGTTATAATAAGAGTCTCATACAATACTATAGCTTAACTGCAGACAGCATTCGAAACATAGGTTAAATATCAAACAGTAAATAAACATTACCCCACCCACTAAGGTTTACATGTGTTACATTACCCCCATCTTAAGATTGTTTGTGTCCTCACAAAACTATTAAGTTCATAGAATCATTTAAACAATCACAATAAATAAATAACTCCTTTTCAATAAATAAAATTTATTAATTTAATGTCTAACTATCGACATTGAACAATTAATACAATACAAATTAACAAATGGATAATATATTCAGCATACACAATTTTCCGATAATAACAATACTTATCACCTAGTGCTGTAAAACACAAGTGACAATTATAGGAACAAACATGTTAGCAAGTAAGTTATGAGCAAGGGTTTTAAACAAATTATTTTAAACATTGTGATGCTCATGACATTTTACTTATAACAACAAATTAAGTACATATATCAAAATTGAGCATGGATAAGACTAGTATGTTTCCTCCTCTATCACAAGCATCTCAAACAAAAGAGCATGTCAAAAGTGATTAAAACATTTGGAGGAAATTCCGATCTTTTTAAAGATCAATTTTACAACAATGCAAAGAGCCAATGCTCTTTAAATTTACCTTTGAACATCAACATTAACAATAAAAACTACAACAACAGTAACAACACATCAAATGTTAAATAAACTCTTTGACTATCATTAATCTTGTTATAATGCAGCAAATTTTTAATAAATAAAATGACTATGTTTACTTCACATTTCATAGTATCAATTATTGGTTGCCAAAAACAAAAATGACAATTAAGGTTGTAACCGTCGGAATTATTTAGTGCATTACGACCTTTGCTGATCCGAGTTTTACACAGTTTGCATGGTGTAAAGAGTTACTTCCCTTTACCAGCCATGCCGTTAGAATTAATATTCAACTTTCGATTCGTTTTTCTATATTATTTACATGTAATGGAAGGAGAGATACCAAAACTCGGTATGTTAACAATTCATTAGTATTTAATGTTTAAGTGCGTTAATTGTTTCTATGGCAATATTCTAGTTATTTCTTGAATCTGTTTCTAAATGTACCCGACCACTAAGTTTGTAATTTTGGATGTAATTTTGGATGCATTTGCATATTCGGATTTAAGACAATGAAAATTGGTATAAATTTATGATTTTTTTAAATGACAAAGAAGTTACTTATGGTTAGCTTATTATGTTTTTCAGGAAACCAGTGCAAAATAATTGCTGTGCAAAACACGTTGTATCAAAATCTTATGTGGGTATTCACTTGCTTTGGCGGGAACAGTGGTGGCCTCCATATTTGTTGCCGGTAAGGATGATACCCTCGACCACGTGAGCTCGCAGGAGATGGCTGGTAATGACACCTTTCAGTGATTGTTGGCCTTCGAACAATGACTGGTTCATTCTCCTTTCTATTTTGAACGGGAGGAACAACAGCAGCTGGAACAACAGCCCTTTTCTCCGCTTTGAACTCACGGAGTTCATCAACTAATTGGCCCAGCGCTAAGCCCATCGTATGAACCGCTGATTTCAGTTCAAGAATTTCAGATTTGAGATCATTTATAAAAGTGTCACAAGTTGACGTCGACGATGAAGAAGAAAACAACCTAAATTTAAATCCCAGTCAGTTTGATTATCAGACAGATAAGGCCCTGTTCATGCGTATTTATGTTTTATTATATCTCTCAGTTTGACCATTGCCTTTTTGGTTTCTACTTGTTGTTCTCGTTTTCTTAATTTCAAGCATTTCACATAATTCTGAGAAAATTCTACTTTCATAATTGCTTCCTTGATCACTATGAATAGAAATAGGGCATCCAAATCTTGCAATAACTTCATTTAGTATCACTCGAGCTGTTGTCTCAGCTGTTTGATCAGGTACAGGTATTATCTCCACCCACCTCGAAAAATGATCTGTCACTGTTAAAATGTACCTATTACCCCTTGGAGTATAAGGCAGTGGACCTAAAAAATCAGTGGATAATCTGTCTAAAACATTGCCTACTGTGAGTGTTCCTAACGGAGCTTTTGGATTTATTGTAGGTGTCTTGTTAGCACCACAATTGTCACATGGTTCAATCCATAAATGAATATCTTCCCTAACACCATACCAATAGTATCTCTGTAACAACTTTTCTTGTGTCATTTTGCGACCAAGATGACCAGATAAGATACTGCTATGCATCTGATACAAAACATCTTTTTGTAATATCTTAGGAATTAATAATTGTAAATATATTCCTGAATTATCCTTCTTATGAAAACGCCTAAAAATTAAACCATCCTTTATAATCAATGCATCCCAGCAATGCAAATAGTGACGTGTAACCACACTTTCTAAATTGGACATATCCCCATTAGGTTTGCTACCCAATGACAGCCATTTTAATATAGGCCCGATATCTTTATCTTTCATTTGCAAATCTATTATGTCTTGTATAGTAAAACTGTTTGACCACGTAATGCAATCATCTAAGGAACCAGTTTTTGACCTTGTAGTCATTGATCTACACACTGAACGATACACAGAATTGAATTTCAATCTGTAAACAGTCACTGTAATAAGTACTGTTAAAACAAGACTTATTGTCTCAAACATTGACCTTTTCATTAGGCCAAACAAAAAATATATTCCATTCAGACAACAGCTGAACAACAGTAATAATAATAAACAATCAACACTTCTTGTTGATTCTATATTTGTTCCAGTATCTGTAACCTTGACATTTGACAAAGACTCATTTACTACATGTATGTCGTTGACCTTTGAATCAGTAACTGAACAATTCTTTAAAGGCTCATTGTATATTTTGTTTGTACATACATTTTGACTTGAAATATCATGGATGTTTGAATCCATTTCTAACGCTCTTTTTCTACACTTGAAACATGGTCCACATTTAAGCATTTCCTCTGTATCAATATCTTGACAATTACAATCTTTTGGATTGGGACACCTTGACAAAGCATCAGCATTGCCATGTTTTTGACCTTGCCGGTATTCAACTTGGAATGTGTATCCTGATAGGATTTCTATCCAACGTGCTATTCTGCCTGTAGGCGATTTCAGGCTAAAAAGCCAACGTAACGCCCTGTGATCTGATCTCACTCTAAATTCTCTACCAAGTAAATAGTGACGAAAGTATTCGACAAAATATCGAATAGCAAGTAATTCTTTATCTGTCACACAAACGTTTCGTTCTGCTTTACTCAATGTACGACTAGCGTATGCGACTACTTTTTCTTTTCCACCTTGTATTTGACATAATACAGCACCTATACCAAAATTACAAGCATCACAATCTAAAATGAATTCTCCATCATTTATTGGTAAAGTCATGAAATCTGGATTTGTAAGACAATGTTTCAATTTGTCAAACGCTATTTGACATTCATTTGTCCATTTCAAAGAACTATCAGTCTTGGTGAGATCAAACAATGGTGTTGCAATAGTACTGGAATGTTTTACATGTTTACGATAATACGAGCAAAGACCAAGACATTGTTTAACCTCTGTTACATTCTCGGGGACCTATCATTGTAAAACTTTACTTACATTACATGGATCTGGTTTGACACCTTTAGCAGACACCCTGTATCCAAGAAATGTAACCTCATCTTTCAACAACTCACATTTTTTAGGGTTGAGCTTTAGATTTGCCTGTCTAAATCTGTTTAAAACCTCAGATAACCTGTTTATGTGGTCATCCACTGTGCTTCCAAATACAATACAGTCATCAATATAGATGATACATGTTTGTCATTGTAGACCCTTTAAAGCAAGTTCCATAACTCTTTGAAAAGTAGCTCTACTATTGGTCATACCAAACGGCATAGAGGTAAACTCATACAACCCATACTTTGATGTGAATGCTGATTTGGGAATGTCATTTTCATGCAAAGGAACTTGAAAATAACCTGATGTAAGATCTAGTGTTGAAAAATATTTAGATCCTGCTACTGTGTGAATACATTCATCCACTTTTGGTATTGGAAATGCATCTACTTTAGTGACCTTGTTTAACAAACGATAATCTATGGATGGCCTTATTGTGCCATCCTTTTTGGTAACTAAACAAAGCGGTGAAGCCCAAGGGCTGTTTGATGTCTTATTACCCCTTGGTCAAGAAGTTTATCAATGGCCTTTTTTTCTTCTTCTTGATAAGCAATTGGAACCCGCCGAAAAGGTTGTTTGATTGGCCGTGCATTGCCAGTGTCAATAGTGTGCTGAGTTAAATTGGTAAGGCCAATGTCATTTTCATTTTTTGAGAAAACATCCTGGTATTCTATAAGAACATTTGCAATCATTTTAATATCAGACTGATTTTTGTCTTAAACTGAGTCAGTGTACAGTGTTTTTTAATGTTCTGGTATTTGCTCACTTATGCTGTTATCATTTGCTATTTTAATGTTGTCCTGAAAAACATTTCTTAGGACTTTGTTTTCAGGTGTTTGAACAAATTGTAATCTCCTTATTGAATTTGTATTGAGGTCCTGCATATTTTCTGACTCAAGTAATTGTACTGGGTCATTTGCTACAAATTCTGCTGTACCAATTACTGTGTCTTGATTGATTGAAACATCATTAGGAAATGGATTTATCAGTCTAACTTTAACTGTTGGGGCACTATTGATATTTGCTAAACTTGTGGCCATCATAACAGGGAAATTGTTTTTAAAACTAGCTGATGCCTCAATTAAAATGTCAGCACACTTTCTATTGTCATCCATTTCATATCTGTCTACACATGCATCAATTATTTGTTCTGTATAGCCATTAATAACATAATGATCTGCAGACTTAACTTTCCGTACAGTATTATCACTGTATTGATGACATGTCATTTCTGCGCCATTGAGTAAAATTTTGTTCTGACTAAGTATAATATCAGCAGGTTTGCCGTTACTTCCTTTTAAAATGTCCATACCCAGTAAAACATCATCTTTTATATCTGCAATAATGACTTCTAATTTTGTTTTATATCCATCAATTAGCAATTCTAAATTACATTTTCCAAAATCTGTCAATTGTTCCCCACCTGCATGTAGTAATTTGCCTTTTTTTGTAAAGATGGTTTACATGAATCATCAATTCTATTATAAATATTTTTGGAAACTACAGTTTTTTCTGCACCAGTATCAACAACGTAATTAACGTTCACTCCTTGAACACATCCAGCAATATATATACTTTCTGATAATGGGAAACCTCGCCTTATAGGATTATTTGCTTTCAAAATTTGGCCTTCAAAATTTTTGACTGTCTCTTGGCCATTTAAGTCAGTCCTATCTAGTTTAAACATGAGCCAGGGGTAGCATAACTGTAGCTATTGGTGTTGTTTTGATGGTGCCATTGATTTTCACTGCCTTTATTGCTTTGATTTTGACTCATCAGTTGTGTGCCATTGGTGTAGGCATGATTTTCTCTCCCTTTGTGCATATTACTTTGGAATGGGAATGCGGATGGCATTTTACACTGTTCAGTTATTTGACTTTGCATGTTTTGTAATTTTGGGCAATTTCTTTTTATATGCGAAGGGTCATGACAATAGAAACATTTCCTGTCATTGTTCATTCTGCTTTTAATGTAACTGTTTGTATGTGACCTATCCTTCATAAATTGGGCTTTTGGTGCGGTGTTGCAACTTTTGTGAAATTCTAGTTGGTTGTGTTGGGCAGTCAATGCATTTAATTCTGCTCTGACAATTTCTCTCAATTTGTCCATGTCATTGGTTTCTATTTTATTTGATAGGTTATCAAGAACACTGTTAACCTCTTTCTTAATGAGCCTTGTTTTATTTTTACCTGGTGCAATTCTTGCAACATTACATTCTATATCACTGTTATCTGAATCAGTTAATATGTGTCGAATATTTTCATTATATGACCTTTTCTTCTGTTTTGTTTCTTGGAAACATACTGTTTGAAAAACAGCTTCATCAATATTTTTGTGGTTCTTTTATGAATTCTACATGAAAACGAGCCTTATCATCAATTAAACCATCAAGGAATCTTCTTAAAAGATCCTCTTTTGTTGTTTCTTTATCACGATTGACATGGGCTTTGTCATACAACATTTTTAATTCAGCAGCATACTCTTCTGCTGTCTCCCCACATTTTTGATTTCTGTGACTGAATTGTACCCAAAATGTTTTAGAGGTTTCAACTATCCTGAATCTGTTTGAGAGTTCTTTGCATAAAGATTTGTAATCTGACCTAGTGTCACGGTTCAATTGACCATAAACACATTCACCAGCTATTCCCTGTAATCTAGGTAATATTTCATCTAATATTTCATCAAGTATCCATCTTTGCCTCTTTGCAACATCCTCACATCGGTTAAACCAAACATTCCATGATTCTTTACCTGTGAAGGGAGGTAATTTCGGATAATGTTTGTTTCCCCTGTTAACATGCATTGATGAATTGGACATAAGATTATCTGGGTCAGGAATACTATCACTATCAGTATCACTCTGACTGTATGCCAACCTGTGACTTTGAAGTCTGTTTTGCCTATGCGAGTCAAGAGATTTATTCCTATTATTTTGCAAATCTATATTTTTTAAAGCATTTGTTAACTCCTGGGTTACATGTAATAAAGAATTCTCAAGGCTTGCAACTTTTGCCTCAATGTTTGAAATACTTTGACTTATTGCTTTATTATCATGAGTGTCGCCAGCACTCATATGTAACTTTGAACTAGTCATACACTGTGACTGTCCATTATAAGAAGAACAACATTGTTTATCTGTGTAAATAATTTGTAATTCTTCACTATTTGAATGTTCAACATTCTGTCTCTCATTCCTAATTTGAATGTTATCATTTTCTTCACGAGCTCTATGTCGTGTTAACACCATATCTCTGTCCATAGTTAAAAAACCCCATTGAGAACGGTTTTTAAAAAAATAAATAATTTTCCAAATATAATTTATCCATTTATTCTAATGCAAATCCATTAAATCTGAACATTTCAATTCTGCAGAAATGATACAAAATTGGTAGTATGGAGTTTTCGCTGCCACCAAAATATGTCACGACTCAGACTTTTGTGAAAGTAAATATCTTCGGAAGCGGTAGCGAATCGTGTCAAGATAAATTTCTTTTAGTTAAGAAGTGAAAAATAAACACTTTTTATAAATTTTGTCAAACGTATCATTTATTATTTTCATCATATCACACATTTATGAACATAATACATTTATGTCAATGATAACATTACATGAGAAAAGTAAGAGTTATAAGTTAATAATTATGTTAAAATTCTGCAAGTTTTCTATTAAAATTCTGTGAGTTTTCTGTTAAAATTCTGCTAGTTTTCTGTTAAAATCCTGCAAGTTTTTCTGTTATATTTGTATGTTTATATTTCTTTTTCTTATGAGGTTGTCAATTACAAACCATCAACTTTCAAAGCCTTTGTCTTTCTTTTATTCTCATATTCTTGCGTTATCACCTACCGACCCAACCGTTCTGGTTAGAGTGATTCAAACTCAGAACTCACGGCCTTTTATACTCTCAGAAATTATGTTACCGCAGAATTCTGCTAAGTATTAGAATGTCATAACGTGAACAGCAGAAGACTGACAGAATCACCAATAACTTTGGATTGTTCAATGAAAAATATAACAGTTCAATATGTACTAACAATATTATATATACTACTACATAAATTACCTGCATATTTGCTATTTTAAATGCAAATAGTATTTTAAAACAATAAAAATTGATGCAGTATAAAAACAGTTTACAGCAGACCGTTAACGTAATAGTGACGTCATTCTCAGCTACAACGCCACATAGGGTTAAATAACACTAAGTGAACATGTGTACAATAACTTTACAAGAATCTGGATTTAAACTCCAACAATCGCGTAGCTGGTAATCCAGGTAAATTTTCAAGTCTGTTATTATTAGAGTCTCAAACGATATTATAGCTTAACTGCAGACAGCATTCGAAACATAGGTTAAATATCAAACAGTAAATAAACATTACCCCACCCACTAAGGTTTATATGTGTTACAATATTCTATGCGACCATTTTTTTATGTCTGGAGAGGTGGAGCCATACCAAAAAAATGTCAATTGAATTAAGATTCGGCATCTTTCCAGTCTGTTTCCAGTCCCAACTCATGATGAGTGAGTGTTTAGAAATGCGAAACTCAGTTAAATTTATTATGCAAACATAATAATTTTCAAAATTTACATTTATAATGTTGGTCTGATCATATTGAAATAACCGTTATTATAAATGCGTATATATAAAGCGTGATAAAATGTAAATGTCATTAAATGAAAATACAAAAGCTGAAAGAATGTCGATAAAAAACAGTAACTTTTATTAAGGTTCATGGGAGGGATAAAATTCATTAAAACTTTGTTTTGGTTTTTCTTCATTCAATGTGGTACAATATGGTCAAACTATATATCATTTAAAGGTAAAGACGGATAGAATAACATAAACACATTTTTGACATTCAATATTTTTTTGCTTTATTCATATTTTTTGTTTAAAAGCAATACATTTTTACACTAATTTACAAAATCTCAATCTAAAGTTAGGAAGGATATGCACGACCGTAAGTTGAATAAATACAAAACTATATACATATACAAGGTCAAGTTAGCAACATTTCACAGAAAATTATTGTCGGAAAACAACAAATGAGTTATTATTCAACTGCATATTTTGAATAATTTTCTTTAACAAAGTTCTAAAAATAACTAAACTGAATAATAAGAGTCACCATTCTATTTCAAGGGCTTAATAATTGTGCTATGACCAAATGGAAAATTTTAAACATCTCAAATTGAAAGAAATTGCAGACGACATATAAAGTTGTAAATAAATATAAAGAAATAGGTTTGGCTGGGTAGAAATCATTGTGCTAAGAGGAGATATTGCTCATCAATAACAAGATTTTATGAGCTTTGTGCAGACGACTCTAGAAAGCATAGTTTTACATAGAAATACACAGCTAGGTATCATGTTTTTTTCTTTCTTCCTTCCTGAACAACTAAAGTCCTTGTACCGTATTGAATAATGTGTTCCTTTTGGCAAACCGACTCTTTTTATACATTTGTATATCGATGCCTTCTACCCTTTTTGAAAGCGTGGCACTCGCTGTGCTCCGTAGAAAAACGTGCATTACAAATCGGTCGAAATTACGTTAAGTAGTAAGAAAACGTGGTATGTATATACACATACCTGAGAAAACACATCATTTTTTTGACATTTGGGTCGCGCCTAGTAAAACAACTGTTACATTAATCAGGAAGAGATCGCGCTTAATAACAGAAATGATCACACAGAGATATAATCACTTACCCCATTTCAAATATTTTCCAGCTGAAAATTTTCCCCCACACGTCTTTTTTTAGTGTATTTGTATTGTTTATCTGGAGCCGAAGTGCATCTCACAGAATATCCATCCGACTTCCGTTGTTTTCACTTTCGTTATTAAAAACTCCGTTTAAAAGAATTATTTTTACATTTAGGTTGTTGAAGCGAATTATTATTATATATTATCGATAAAATAGTATACCGTGATGAATTGAACGGCGTTTCGAATCGATCTTTCTGTCAGTCTGTAAGCGTACTATTTTGTGCGCAATAATACAAGTGCATGTGATTCGACAACAATTGTAAACATTGGTGAAATGCTTCTTACAAAGTTATTTTTTGGAGTGTTTATGAGGTCTGATCATGCAGTTTGCACACATCAACGGAAAGATTACAATTCAATGCATTTGTCATCGTCAACCGTTTGGAATGTCAATAAGACGATGAGTGAGTTCTTATCATGTTTATTTCGATTTTATTAATTTAAAAATGGCTGCCCCCATCGTCATGAAATGACATGTGTTCGAGTTTTGATATTTCTAGATATGTAAACTTTTTTGACTATTTAAGCGTAACTTGCCCTCATAAATGTCGATATTTTTAATTAGTTATATAATTTTCCGCCGAAGTACGTTGAATAGACATCATTCAGATTTTTGAAAATAATGTCTATTTTTGTGTTAAAATCGCTTTGTATTTTGATTGATTATGTCGATGGTATGAGACGTTGCTGCAGAAAATTGGTAGCAGTTTGAAGGAAAACCATCCTTTTAAGCAAATAAATAAACATTTTCAATGTGGCTCTTTTCGTTTAGTCAAATTTTAGTTCAATGCTAGGGGTCCCACATTTTTCAAACTGAAGCCTCTACTTGAACCTTAAATAAATATCTACAAGGCTTATATAGAGCGGAAAATGGATATTTGATTGTATGGCTTTTATTGATTATACAATCAGTTAAAGGACAGTTGTCAATACATTTAAACTTAATAGTTTTGTTTTTATTGCAACATTTGAAAGTAAAAAATATAACATACTGACTAAACTTAAAGCTATAGCGGTTATAATTTTTAAAATAAAAAAATCGTAATACATCTACCATCTCCGAGTATTTAGAGTAAATGACAAACGGTCACTGTTGCCTTGACGCTTAAAATCTACTGCTGCAAATACGCTCTTTGAAAACGCATAAATTACATGCTTCATTCTAATCGTGATACATGGACTATCTCCGGAACCATCCGTAAGAGTGGTTTCATTTATATTTGATAACATAAAACGCGTCTCAGAATCATATCGCACTTAAGAGATAGTTGCTACGGTGATAATCGAGTGTTAAAGTTAGGTGCTCCCCTGTTGATAGTAGACAGTAAGACAGTTAAACGAAAAAAGCAGGGAGTGGGACACTTCCTCTCTCGGACATCGGGGAAATTAGAACATCTGGTTTAGCTGGTTTCCCAAAAAATATAACAATAGAAGGTTTCAACTGCCCATAGTGCCGTACCACCCGTTAAATCCGTGCCTGTGGTCTCAATCACTTGCGACTGGATTCTAAAATAAAAAGCCATTACATTGATAATTAGTATGTAGCTATATTTAAATTAATCGCCCCTTAAACGGTCTTTTTTCACGTTTTGGTAAATATGTCCAGCGCTTCTACTAGCTTTTCAAAATGGCTTTAATTTTGAAAGTCTTACTCATTAATTTGGAATTCCCACCTTTGGCTCAGTCCATTTTACTGTGGACATTAGAACCGTGTTGCGTGTTTTTTGTTTTGTTTTACTTTATATGATTGTTATTATGCAACAAGAGATAAAGTTTATATTGTATTTATATGCGTCAATGTATGTTAAATAGTTCGATAAATCAATAACATAATAATAAACATACAATTTCAAACACATATTTACATGCAAGGGTGAAATATGGAGCTGCATGAGTTACTTAAGTCTAACAAAGGCCGTTTCAACATGTAAATTTAAATTCATATTGAATGCAACATCTATCAATTTTTTTCTAAAAATTCGGCGTGAGTGAAAGAGAAGTTCTTTTTAAGAATAAATTTTTTTTTAGTAAATCATACGGAGTACTAATTAAATACTCTACACGTCCACATGTGAGAAAATTTACCATATAGATTTTTAATAATAAAATAAAACTCTTTTTTTGTTAGAATATACGATATCGATACTCTGCAATCAGCTGCGCCTGTACACAAGTCTATGTTAATAATTGATACAATTTATCTAAATCAATCAAAGGAAGCCGTTGAATAAATTAACTGTCAGCAAAGATATAGATATCAAATCTTCAACGTCCGACCTCAGTAGTAAAGTTACCGTGAAATTTTACTTGTCTGTAACCTTAACCCGTTACAAGGTAGCAATCGTGATACATCGGCTATCTCGGATTCCTCCGTAAGATAGGCCTCGTGGCTAACGGTCGCCATATTGCCTTGTATTACTACTTAACTACCCAAAAGGTTGTCAGTCTATTGTTATGAGGCTGTATACGATGCGCGTTGAACTAGCGCCAAACTTTTTACCGAAACTTTGATATTAAGAGCACTATTAACGTTCATTTGTGTTGCATTTTGACCTATTATCCAAGTGATTTACTTTTCCATTATTATTTAATCACCCTATCATCCAATTTTTAAGATGAAATTACGGTGTTTACAAAACCAACCAAACCGAAAGTGAAACTGGATGCAATACGTTTCGCGATGTAAACATTAAATAGTTGTTCAGTTTGAGGAAGCGAATCGATAATAGACGGTGGAATATGTATGCAATACAGACTATCATTGCCGATTGTAGTACTGGCTAAAAAATACCTTTTATGACAGGTCATGTTTAGAACGTTAATCAAAATAGTGACCATAAATCACTACAAATGTCTGGGTTGATCATTAATATAATTAATGCACGTTTCTCATCTAATTGCCTGTATCTAGTTGTAATTACCATGATATTGATAAGATTAAAACATTTTTTTCATAAATTAACATTACATGTTTTATTTTTATCATTTAGGTAATATATAATTGTATCATTATCATCATTAAATATTCTGAAAATAATCTAAATTATCATGATTACTTAAAAGTAGAATGTTTAAATTTTACTTATTATTTGAATTTCCACATTTGCTTGATTCAAAATAAAATGTATTAATAAGGGTTTCAGTTGTTAGTTTTAACACATTTTTAGTTCGATTAAATTTAAAGTACTAACTACGTACATGTATGTGAAATGCTCTTGAGTTCGTTTCCTGGGCCTAGAACCAGTACTTCGGTGTCTCTGGGAGATTTCTTAAGAATGCTCCCACACTGGGGATCAAACCAGTGACCTCCAGATCATTAGGTGGACACCACATCCATTACACATCAGCGACCTTTAATTAGTAAATTACTTTAGTATTGCAGCATTATATAATATAATGTTGCTACATATTTTTGGAAAATGATTAATGTGCAGTACTAAATAAATCTGAATGCATACAATTTTAATTGTGCATATTGTGTGATTATTTGTTACAAATTCACTTTTTACAAGTATACTGGATTATGAAAGACTGATAAAAATAAAATTGACAACTCATCTCCCCAACGATACTTTGAGTGGCTCATTCTCAGAACAAACCTATAGTCAGTGAGAAAACTACAGTGTAAAAATACCACTTGATTGTGACAATTATGGCTGACCAAGCAAATGTTATCATTTAAAATAAAGAAAACTTCCAGTTCAATATACATTTTATACCAATTATGACATTGACCAACACAGAAAATAATTATAAGGTTGATTTTCCCAAAATTGACTGTTACAATTGGATACTGTTTTAAGCTTCACTCTACTTTGTCTGAAAATAAAAGTCCTAAATGATGTAATAGAAACATACATATTTAATTTTAAGTTTTACAAGTATATATATATATATATATACATATATTATAATATCTTTTTATCGATGGTCAATCAATTTAAGTTTAACTAATATATATATATATATATATATATATATATATATATATATATATATATATATATATATATATATATATATACATTATATACATGTGTATGCTTTGATTTTTTTCTGTTGAAGCCAAATTAATATCCCATTAGATAGATAGATAGATAATATCACAGCAGTATTCCTAGTTTGTCTGCAAGTACTGCAGCAATCATGGATTATTATTTTACTGAGTCAGCCTTAATCTTTATATTATAATTGTTAAAACAGATTAAGATGTGCATAATACAATTGAGGATGCATTAAGATTTAAAAATGGTACATGTATAAATTAATAAAGAATCAATAACAATCAGAAACTGTGCATTTTTTTCAGTATTGTGTCAAAGGATTTGAAGTAATTATGTGTTTTTGAAATATGATTTATGTGAATTTGAATAAATATATAAAATTTAGTGATTTTCTCAGACAAAACTGTTAATTACATACTAAAGTATTCAGAATGTATTATTGTAATATTCATTCAATTTTTTTAGTACAAAAAGCACTTTTCACTGGCATTTGTATTTATAGTAATTGCATATTTTATAATTCTGACAGCATTTATAAACTGTGTTCATGCAAGCATGAACACGGTTTCATTTTTTGAGTATTTAAACAAGAGGGCCATGATGGCCCTGTATCGCTCCACTGCTGAAAAAAAGGCTGAAACAAAATTCTCTGCATGTGCAAATACTTAAATATAGGCCTTATTTAAGCACATGTACACTTTTGTGACCTTCTGGGCTGGGTCAAATTTAACCCCAGGGGCATAATTCGAGCAAACTTTGTAGAGGACTACTAAATCTCACTACATACAAAATGTGGTAGCCCTAGGTCCTAGAGTTAAGGACAAGAATATTTTAAAGTTTTCAAAAAATAAGCAAGATATAAGCGTATATAATGTTCAATTTTGTGACCCGCGGGTCAGGATCAAATTTGACCCAAAGGGCATAATTTGAACAAACTTGGTAGAGGACTATAAGATGTTACTGCATACCAAATTTGATAGCCATAGTCCGAATGGTTTTCGACATGAAGATTTTTTAAAGATTTCACAAAATAGGCGCTTTATAAGCGTTTATTCAATTTTGTGACTCCCCGGGGACCGGGGCAGGGTCAAAGTTGACCCCAGAGGCATTATTTGAACAAATTTGGTAGAGGTTTATTAGATGTCACTACATACCAAATTTGGAAGCCCTAGGCCCAATGGTTATGGACAACAAGCTTTTTAAAGTTTTCACAAAATAGGCCCCATATAAGCGTATGTTCAGTTTTGTGACCCCGGGCAGGGTCAAATTTGACCCAAGGGGCATAATTTGAACAAACTTGGTAGAGAACTATTACATGTCACTACCGTTATGTAGCCCTATGCCTTATGGTTAAGGACAAGAAGAGTTTTAAAATTTTCACAAAATAGGCACTATATAAGCATATAATTGATTTTGTGGCCCCCGGGGAAGTGTCAAATTTGACCCCTGGGGCATAATTTGAACAAACAAAATAGAGGACTATACAATGTCACTATATAACAAATTGTGTAGCCCTAGGCCTAATGGTTATGGACAAGAATTTTTTTAAGTTTTCACAAAATAGGCATTATATAAGCATATGTTCAATTTTGTGACCCCCGGGGCAGGGTCAAATTTGACCCTAGGGATTAAATTTGAACATATTTGGTAGAGGACTATTAGATGTCACTATATACCAAATTTGATAGCCCTAGGCCGGACAAGGAGATTTTTGAAGTTTTCACAAAATAGGCCTTATATAAGCATATGTTCAATTTTGTGACCCTCGGGGCAGGGTCAAACTTGACCCAAGGAGCATAATTTGAAAAAACTAGGTAAAGGGCTATAAGATGCCACTACATACCAAATTTGGTAGCCCTAGGCCCAATGGTTTTGGACCAGAAGATTTGTAAAGTTTTCACAAAATATACCCTATTTAAGCATATGTTCAATTTTGTGACCCCCGGGGCAGGGTCAAATTTGACCCCAGGGGCATAATTTGAACAAATTTGGTAGATGAATATTAGATGTCTCTACATACAAAATTTAATAGCCCTAGGCCCAATGGTTATGGACGGGAGATTTTGAAAGTTTTCACAAAATAGGCCTTATATAAGCAAATTTTCAATTTTGTGAACCCCGGGGCAGAGTCAAATTTTACCCCAGGGGCATAATTTGAACAAATTTGAAAGAGGTTCACCCCAGTAACATTCCTAAGAAATTTCATCAGAATTGGACCAGTAGTTTAGGAGAAGATGTTTAAAGGAAAAGTTAATGCACGGACGCACGATGGACACAGGACCTTTGGCCAGTGGCAGGGTTGCAGGCTTTTTCCGCCCTATGCCACGGGTCCGAAATTCGGCCCCATTCCCAATGCAAATCTGGTTGTTTTTTTCCCAATTGAATTTTTTTTTTCCAAATTCCAAAAAAAAAAAAAAAAAAATTTTTTTTTTTTTTTTTTTTTTTAACCTTAAAATATATAAGTTTACCTGATCCGGTGTAGAAAATAGAAAGTATTGCATAATTAAATTATCTGCTGCCTTTAATTTGTTTTAAAAACTGTAAAATATGTTAATGATTATATAAGACTTTCCTTATTTTCCTCAAAATCCGGGATTTTTTTCAACTAAAAAAAGGCCAAGCCTTTTCCCCAAATTCAGATTAAAAAACCTGCACTTATCACACATGTTCATAATATTTTGTCAAATTTTAATAATAAGTTATCAAAATAGTCGTTATTTACCAGTTAACGGCTTCTTTGAAATATAAGAAACACTATTTACATGCGATAATTTTTCCCAATTGAGCCAATTTTGCGATTAATTTTTTCCCCAAAATTGGGGTTTTCACGACGCGAAATTCCCAAAATTCCAGTGTGGCGTTTTCCCAAAATGGAGCGGAAAAAGCCTGGGTTGGCACAAAAAACCCGCCCCGGGAAAACCCGGTGGGAAAACCCGGTTTTTCCCGCCCGGGCAATACTCTGAAAGTGGGCAATACTGGGCAATACTATTTTTTCTTCATTAAACATGCAGTTGTAAGTGTTTTGTATCATCCTTACTTCTCTGCTAGCCTCTATTGTAAAGAAAAAAGAGTTAGCAAATGCTGTTGGCAATAATATTGAAATAGAAGTAACATATTGTCACTGTATGATATATAAAATTTTACTGCAGACTTCAAAGTGACTTTTGTTTTATTAATTACAATAATATCATTAAACTTTAAAGTCAGAATTGATAATGAGGGATCATTGGAGAAATACTTTTTTATATTGAAATACAATTAACAGGAATCTGTCACTAATACTGTAGCAATCAAAGCAATCAAAGCATGTTTTCACAGTTTATGGGAGGGCCCTAATTGGCACTAGTCTGTGTATCTTTTATGGCCCCTAATAAACAGTTAGAGGGCCTTTGTCTGGCCCTAATAGGGCCTTTATGTGGCCCAAATAGGTCCAATGTTTATCCAAGTGGCCCAGTGTTACTGTTAGTTGTACAAACTGTGTTTCATAAATGATGACACAAAACTGTGTCAATGATTTAAAACACTAAATTGGGGCATGAGTCTTAATGCAACATACATGTAAGATCAACTTAATTATTTGAAAGATAACAAAAATATACATTATCAAAAATAATCAAAAAGCATTAGATTTTTGTAAAATTTCTCAAATATTTACAAAAAAGGAAAGATAAAGAGAGATAAATAAACAGTACTTCAAAGAAACATCCTATGATGATGAGGATATAGGCAAGATTTTTTCAAGGTGTTGCAAAGTTGTGCCATTTTCTATTATGTTGATAAATTTTTCTACCCATTTCCCTTTTCCTGCATTAATACCATTCTGTTACATATCATTTCATATTTTTAGAAAAATAATGTAAGTGAGTTAATAAAACGTAAATCAGATAAAACACAGATACCAAGTTATACCCAGTATTGTCCATAAAGACCATTAAATTGAATTTCATTTATGTAAAAATAAGAAAGTATTATTAGGATTCCAAACTTTCCACATGATGTAGATGGTTAAAATATAACAAATGGTTTCTAATTATTAATAATTAATGGATATGTTTTTATAGAGACTAATAATTATATAAGTTATATAATTGTGTAATATCTTTATTACCCCGAGTAAAGCCCATCCAAACCATCCAAAACAAACACAAAATGAATTGCGCTTTTTTTGCAGAAAAAAAAGTAATTATTAATATGCATCCACATGAAGTAGAAGTTAACAGTGTAAATAATAGAATAGAATTGCTAAAATTAATAGTTATTTTCTGTTATGTACTAATTTATAATCATTAATATTATCATTATGCAAGTTGTGCTGTTGTATAATTGTGTAATATCTTCGATACCCAAGTAATGCCCATTCAAAGAGACAAAGAAAAAGAATTTCCATTTTCATGAAAATGAGAAGGAATTATGAATATCTTTTCACATGCATTAGAAGTTGACAATGTAACTAATAGTAAAAAATTGTTAATAGATATGTTCTTTTAATATGTACAAACTCATTATTATCGTACAAGTTATACAATATTGCAATATCTTTATTACCCAGTATTGCCCAGTAAAACCCGGGTTTTCCCAGTATTACCTGCCCAGGCCGGTCAATACTATAAAACCCGGGTTTTATGCCAACCCTGGCCAGTGGAGCTAAAAATCAAATTAAACATTTAGTTTTGATGTAAAATCAGTTTTTATATGCAAGTGTCTATTTCACTTATAAATTAAAACAGCATATTATACATTATTGAATAGATATTTCCAAGCTTGATGTCATATTTCAACTTTGCATAGTGTAGTTAATTGATCATTGTATTGAACTGTATGGGCAGCTATATTTTTTAATTTATGTATGTTGTATTATACAAAATGCATTATTTCTACCACAAGTAGACCATAATTAAGGCCTACTGCTACTAAATAGGCACTGGTATGAATTTGACACTGTTTTTGATGCTCATACAAAACTTTAATTATTACTACACTTTAGTATATTAAATATTTTCAAGTTTTTGTTAAACATTTTTTTGCAAAAGAGTGTCTTAATGTATTTGAAAATATACTTAAAACAAACTAAAAATGCATTTTAACATACCTTTTTCCTGGTAAAGTTTTTTCCTGGTAAAGTGAATTTGGGATGATAAAAAATACACTTGAAGAGTATTAATGCTGGAAAAATGCAGAAAAAAAATACATTTGTTTCTGTTAGAAGTGTGTCTTGTCTGCATTTTTAAGTGTATTAAATGCACATCAAATGCAGATAAATACAATGCCAATACTGTTACATGTAATGGAAATAAAATGCACTTGTTCTTGTAATTAAATGCTTAGGTGAATTGAAATAACCTTTTATAACGTTTTAACAATTAATAATACCTTTTTATATAAATTTTCTTTTGAAATGTAACACTTAAATGATTTTTGCACCACTAGTAAGAGATATAATTTGTGCTCATAATGCTTAATCATTACACTATATAATATCATTTGTTGTATGAAAATTACCCGTAAAATTCATGTGAAAGCTCAAGAGATCAATAGCAGCGTGCTATACCCTGCTCCTTTTTACATGACTTGATGGTATTTAGTCCCCAATTCTACATGGCCAATGTGCAGATTTGACAAATAAGTCTTAACTGGGATCCAATAGGCAGGCTTTCATATTACTTGTATTTAATTTAAATCATGATCTGAATTGCTCTTTGGCAAATCTTCGTTGGCCACAGTATTCAACTGAATTTTGTTCACTTTGTAGTGATTATATTTTCATTATTTATCAGACAACATCTTTCTACACAAGTTAAACATGATTGCTTGGTAAATTTAGAAACAAGATCAATGCATCATAACATAAAATGAAAACATGTGTAATAGTAAAAATGGCAGCAAAAAAGCACTAGATTATCTGCCTTAAATCTGAGATGATATGTTGATGTATTGGAATTTCTCATAAATAATGTGTCCCATAGTTGTATAATTGTATAGTCGCATGCATGAGTGGTGTCAATGTCACAATACCAATTAAATCCTATAATTTACTAAAACAATTTGAAGTTTGATGTGTGTTTTTTTCAAGATCTGTTATATATAATTATATAGATATGTATTGTTGAAAAGTTAACATGCAATAAGCAGGGGTCTAGCTAGGTTCAAAAATTCGTGAGAAGTCACTTCTCCCAAAGGCCAAAATAGGGAGAAGTGGCAACTTTTCGGGGAGAAATAATACTTTTACATCCAGGGGTCAAGCTTAGCTCAAAATTTCGGGAAATGTCACTTCTGTACAGTTGCGTCATAGGTCTTCATTTTACATGTATTTTGCGGCAAATTAAAGGAGAAGTATTTCCGTTCAGCTTTCAATCAACTCTTTACTAGTCTTATACCCCTAATTAAACCGTGCCAATTATCATTAATCAGAAACAACTCTTATTTCACACTTTGGGGGACAACATTCACAAATACAAACACACACTCACTTAAGTGTTCATTTTTGTTATTGATGTATTTAACTGAGTTTAAGTAATATATTTAACACTTAACATGCTATTTATGTGATAACTGATAAGCTATTTCAATAATAGAGGCTGAAATGGGTGATGGAATTCAAAAGGCTGCATTTCATTTATAATAAGAGATGTCAAGTGTATGAAACCTACATTTTTCTTATTTGTAATTGATTGTAAATTATTCTGGTACTATTTATTATTATTTTTCCTGTACAGGTGTATCAAATAAAACTTCAATTTTAACAAAACCAGTAATATTCATAATCTTCTTACTTCCTTATAAATTTTAAGAAAATCAAGATTAAATCGAATTTATATTGTGCTACAATTTTTTAAAATAAAAATTCATTTAAAGTCTCATTTTACAGCACAGATTCCAAATCTTACCCGTAAATGAGCCCTATATTTATTGCCAGTGTGCTAGGTTAACTCTTCCCATTTGATCATTCCTTTGTATTGTTTTAATGGGCCATTTAACTTTGCTGAAGTATAGTAATTGGTAGCCAGCACAAGGCAATTAATCAAGGCTTCACCTATGAACAATTATAAGAACTCTAATAGCTCCCGACTGTGCATTTGAATGTTCAACTTTGCATGACCTGTAAATGGGGCAACTTCTGGCTGAGAATTCTCCTGTGTCCAATTCTCCACATCAAATTGATTTTAATGGTCAATGTGTGGCACAACAAATAATTAAAAGGTGGAGATGTTATGTCGCCTTCATGAAATTAATTAGCGACATAAATATTCTCTTGGCGAGCAAATCGCCCACTTCGCCCACTAGCGAGACCCATGCAATAAGTTTACTGTAATTAAGTGACAAATAGTTTTACCGATTTGGTTGGATGCATATGCAGATATATCATGGTTGTGCAGAGGACAGTAGCAAAAACAAGAGCTGTCTCTGTAGGATGACATACGCCCCCGATAAACGTTTTGATAGAAGTTATGAGCATTTTTCAAAACCTAAACGCCGACCCTAAGTTCAAGGTCAAAGGGGTCAAAATTTGTGTGTGTATGGGAAGGCCTTGTCCATATACACATGCATACCAAATATGAATGTTACATCTGAAGCGACATAGAAGTCAGGCTTTTTCCGCTCCATTTTGGGAATACGCCACACTGGAATTTTGGGAATTTCGCGTCGTGAAAACCCCCATTTTGGGAAAAAAATTATTCGCAAAATTGGCTCAATTGGGAAAAATGATCGCATGTAAATAGGGTTTCTTATATTTCAAAGAAGCCGTTGACTGGTAAATAACGACTATGTTGATAACTTATTATTAAAATTTTACAAAGTATTATGAACGTGTGAGATAAGTGCAGGTTTTTTAATCTGAATTTTGGGAAAAGGCCTGGCCTTTTTTGAGGTGAAAAAAATCGTGTGAAGCGCCAGATTTTGAGGAAAATAAGGAAAGTCTTAAATAATCATTAACATATTTTACAGTTTTTAAAACAAATTCAAGGAAACAGATAATTTAATTATGCAACACTTTCTATTTTCTACACCGGATCAGGTTAACTTATATATTTTAAGGTAAAAAAAAAAAAAAAAAAATTATTATTTTTTTTTTTTTTGGCAATTGGGATTTTTTTTTTTCAATTGGGAAAAAAACAACCAGATTTGCATTGGGAATGGGGCCGAATTTCGGACCCGTGGCATAGGGCGGAAAAAGCCTGGAAGTTATGAGCATTTTTTGAAAAGTGTGACGGATAGACAGACGGACAGTGCGATCACTATATGCCCTCCTTTCGGGGCATAAAAATGTGTTTCACATTGTTTTGGTAAATTAGTAATGTAGTTAAAAGAACAGAATCATCAATTATAAAGTTATTGATTTTAAAGTGTTGCTTGCATATTTGATGCATTTATCTAGCTATAAGTAGGTCCCTGTTTTATCACCACTGGCACTGAGAGAGGGTTCTCAAAATCTTTAAACAATATGAATAAGTACATATAGGGTCGAGAAAGCCTTGTTGTTGATATGGGGGCTAAACACCTGAAATCAAAGCGACCCAGGTTAAAGGCTGAGGCCAAATAAATAAACCAGAGGCCGCATGAGCCTGCTATACTCTGAACAAGTATTGTTTCTTCTCAGAAAACTGGCTTAAGTGTCTTACTAAGCTTTAGACTTTGAGTTTCAGTGCAATCTATCTAAAATAAATTGGTTAAATTAAATAAGAATTTGTTAAAAATAAACATTCTGCACAAATTCAATTATTTATTTTACCTGTGTGCATGAATCATTTCAGTCTTGATGGTTAGTGAACTATGTCAAAAGCACCATAGCTATGAAACACTTGAATATTGCAATGTTCCACGGAAATGATGCTGATGATAATTCTACACGATGATGAATTATTAGATATATTTCTAAATTCCATTTCCACCAACAATTCGGTTATTCCACTACCAGTTCAAATGCTTCGTACACAGTTGAAAATAACACTATTCCACTCAACAACCGTGACACATGTACTCAATTTTTCAACTTTTCGCAATTAAAGTTGTCTTCTACTGTTATTGTTGTTGTTGTACTTTTGAAAGTAGTTCGAAAGATGGCGACCATTAACCCAGAGATTGATTTATGAAATAAATCGTCTGCTGATCCAGAGTGACAAGGTAGCTCAATGCGAACATATTCTGGTTCCCGTTGTACTAATACTTTAGTATTTCAGGCAACCTTGGAAAATTGCGGCGCACTACGTATGCATTAATTATCGTAAAAATATTAAAGTTTGGAGTAAGTGAAAATCATTCAAGCTTTTGTTAAGGTTTAGTTATAGGTATCGATCCGTCTATTTTCTTTTCTAATCACTAATAATTAATTTAAAAAATGATATTATGCCATGTTTACCCAATTCGGAAACAGCGTCTTTCGGATAATTAATGTGTACACAATTGCACAAGAGAATATCTGTTCAATGTACGTAATGTATAATATGTTGGATATTTTTTGGTCAACAATAGAAAATGCGAATTGTATATATATATATATATATATATATATATATATATATATATATATATATATATATATATATATATATATAGATATATATATATATATATATATATATATATATATATACATCATATATCATTACTGTCTTATTTTTTCAGCATATGTCCGAGAAATTGGACGAGCTGGAAGAACGGGCACAGATGCACAGGCCATCCTGTACTTCAACCAAGGAGACTTGGTGTCAGCAGCAATGAGGAAAGACAGTAAAGAATATTGTTTAAACAATTCAATGTGCAAACGGGAAATTATTAATTCTTTCTTCTGATTCCACACAACGCTTAAACCACGTGTCTGTTGCAGCGTTTGTTGTAATTCTGATCTGGAACTGGAATGGCAGTTTGGAAATTAGTTTAAACCTATTTATTTTAGCTCGATTGCATCGAAAGCCTGAGGCTTATATAAACGCTCTCGAGAGTCCGTTTCCTGGGCCTAGAACCAGTACTTGGTGTCTTTGGGAGAGATCTAAAGAACGCTCCCGCGGTGGGGATCGAACTGAAGACCTCCAGTTTGGAAATCTAAGAGTTTTTTTAACAATGTACTGCAGTTCTCTACTGACTGGATACGCTTAAGTGTGCCCATTAAGATATTTTTGTATATACAAAAAAAAACCAGAAACATTCTTAATAATGATTATTTGTTAAAGATGCTGTTATATTATATTGTGAATTAAATATTTTCATCTTAAAATATTGACTTTAACTTACCGGTCCTGGGAGTCGTTTCATCAAACATCATGTGACAGATTTAGAATATGAGGCATATTTCAAATAAACATTATTACTAAACACGAAATCATAGTATTGCTTATTTCGGTTAATTGATACATGTCATAATGTTCTTACCCATGGTCCAAATTTTGAGTGCATTATGTTTAACAGCTTATATATGTTCAATTGTCCAGTTTTAATTGTATATTTGAATTGTCGTACGACCTTTGATGAAACAGTCCCCAGCATCTTTAAAGTTTTTGCTTAATAATGATAAACCGGGAAATATGTACCAACTTTTTTCTTAAATTACGTGCTATAAAAAGAAAAAAAATGATTTAACAATATCTCTTTCTGATCGTTTCCAGGTAAACATAGCCATGTAATCAATTAATAAGTAAAAAAGACTGTACAAATAATAAGTTGTATCCTATATGACACCTTTAAAGTACATGAAATTACACCAAGGGAAACTAAAGTCTACAATTCATAGAAAAAGTTTACTTTGTGATTTACTTAAAGAATAAATTATGTATAGATACTACATTTCAGTATATGTGAATCATGTAATGTAAAATTATATTATTTCAGAGCAATAACTGTTAAAGGTCAGTTTTTATATATTTATCGAGCCCCATAAGCTGATCTGGAGTCCTATGTGTCGTTGGGTAAACCATCAAACAAGCCAACTTTAACTGTCATTTTTTATCCTTGGCTCCAAGAGTCCTTCGTACTTCGCTACAAACTCAAGTAGGGAAGCAGTCAGTTGCTTGCACAAAGTGGTCAGTACTTTTGATGCAAGAAATGCTGGCTAGGTGGTCTTTTCATGTGTATTTTGTTGTTTTCTCCGTCCACTTATATGCTTAACAGTACGTTGGAGATTATGTACTAACATAAACTAGATCTAAGGTATTACAGAAATTCTGTAGTGTTTACTATGCATCATGCAAACTAAACGACTAGTAGAAAATTCTACACTCCCAATATGGAAATATCTCATGGCACATGGAATAATTGTCACACATGTGTCACTAAGATAAACCAAAGGGATTGTAAATTATAACTTACATTGCGTTATAAAACTTTATCCGAAATCCGTTCTCTCCGAAATATAGCCATATATCATATGTCTATGTATTTAGGTTATGCGTAAAAAGCAAGAAAAATCTATATCGCCAACATATTAATTATGATAAAACGTACCGATTATCACAATGTGAACTCCTTGCTCCGAAAATAAATTAATTGTCCATTTTAAAGAACACACTGGCTGCCGACATGAATCATGTATGCCTGACCAAATACAAAGTGTCAGGGGCAGGTAATCCAGACTTTTAGCAAGAAAGCTTCCGTATTGGCTGTATCAAACAACCTTTCAGACAAGACAAGATTGCAGTTATACAACATTTCATCAAAATAAAACGCTTGGTAAACGTTTGGTTATATATTATATTGAATTATTATTATGATATGATTTTAGATAAATGATTTATTTATTTGTAAATTTGGTTTAAGGTTAAATCTACAACTACACACTGTATGTCGGCATGGTCGAGTATATACATGTATACATGTATGTATATATATATATATATATATATATATATATAAAATATATATATAGAGAGAGAGAGAGGAGAGGAGAGAGAGAGAGGAAGAAGAGAGAGAGAGAGAGAGAGAGAGAGAGGGAGAGAGAGAAGAGAGAGAGAGAGAGAGAGAGAGAGAGAGAGAGCGGGAGAGAGGAGCGCGAGAGGGCTGGACCGAGATTCGCTTGAGCGCTAGCCCTAGCTCCACGGCGCGAGAGAGGAACGAGAGAGGGAGCGGGGAGAGAAAAGAGAGAGGGGGTGGGAAAGAATGTGTCAGTCTGTATGATCAAATCAGTCAAATTAAGACTGTTAAGGCATGCTAATAAAATTCTTAAACTCATTTCGTTTAACACACCAGCACTGATTTGTTTAATGTTTTAATTATAATAATATAAGGTCCATATCAATACCTAGATCGGTTAATTAGGATCTCTTCCTGACGCATTCCGTGAGTACTTTGTATGCTCTTCGTGTGAGCGATGAAGAAAGTGTTCTTTTAAGCTCTTTAAGGAGGATTAATAGTGGAGACCATTATCAATGTAACATAACGTTTAACATAGCCACCAAAACATTGGACCAAGTAAAGAATAGTGCTGTGATCAAAGTGGCTGTGGTTTTATTGTTATCAGTGATTTTAATGAACCATTAAATAATCCTGCATGGAATCAATCTATAGTTGACAGGAATTTCACAAATAGTACAAACAATGAAGCCATGAGCGAACATTTCCGAAAACTTTTTAATCATCTCTCATTTTTAGGCACTATATTCGCAAATACAAAAAACTAAACTTGAACTTTGATCAAATTTATTGAGTTAAAAGGTGTCAACTTTAACAAGGCAAGAGTTCTTAATAAAGTTATCGCACTTAGTAACAGCCTCTCGTATCACACTGCGCTCCAAGATCGGATGTTCTTTCGTAAACAAGGTGACTGCGGATCATGCCGTTTTCTGTAACATCAAAGACAACAAAATTTAAGACATATCTTGTCGATTGTGCACCTAGTTAAATCTATATATATGAAGGCTGGCGACCGAAAGGACATAAAAACATTGAAAAATTAAATAATATTGAAAGGTAAAGAAATAGCAATTTGTAAATGTTTGTAAATTGAATGTTTGAATTGTATATCAGAATGATTTAGCAATTCAGAAAAGCAGCGTAAACACAAACATTGACATCTTTTTCCAGCGTACAGAGTTAAACAGAGGTGATGAAAATAATTCAAAAATCATCATTGTTATATGTTCACAATGCTGCTATGATTATAAGACAAAAATACGTATCGCAGATTATCTGTTGTGCTTTCAAGAAAATTCAAATACCCTGTAGTAAACAGTTCATCCGAGTTATCTTGTCCGAGGTCAGAAAACGACAGAGATTTATGATGCGGTGAAAGTTTCGGCACAAAATCACAAGCAATCAGTCGTCTGTTGGATTGTATCCCCCCCCCCCCCAAATATCTTCCAACGTGGAGTGTAGAATTTGTGGAGTGTTTAAAATAAAATAATTAGTCAAACTGTATGTATTGTATTTTATGTGAATGACTCAAACATGAGGATCCAGGTTCAGGGCAATCAGCCAAACTTGGTACCACACAATTTGAAATTAGGACAACAAGGACGACTAGTAGGGCGAATACAATACTTAAACATATCCTACCAGATAAATTGGAACCTGATACGGAATCTGAAAAAAAGAACCACGATACAAGGTTAATTCACAAAAGTTCTAAATAAAGCGACAATTTAGCAAGTATTTTACCGGACTGTGTGGATAGCGGGCTTGTTTGGCTAGTCAAGGTGGATGCATCTGACACAGGGATAGAGTAGCGCAGATTCACCTTTGTTTACACACCTACAAAAAGCAGACCGAAACCAACAAATATATATATATGCTGCGTTCTGGATAAACTGGGATTAATGCAGTCCGCGAAGGCTAATCATGAAAGACACTTTTCGCCTTAACTGGATAATTTTTGTTAGAAGAGACTTTCTTGCAACGTTAACAAAAATATCCAAAACGCGATAAGTGCTGTCCCTGATTTGCTTGTGCGGACAGCTCTGGGACAGAGCTGTCCACACATGCATTAAGACTAGTTTTCCAAGAGTGAGGCTCATAGCCAAATATAAACGTTCAATGAATTCTTATAAAAAAACACAACCATTTAATTGTTCTGACAAAGAAGACATTGGTTAAACAGTCTTTTCGGGAGGGGGTGATATTACTCGCTCACTGCAAGATGTCATATGGGAAACATGTAAATGATAAGTTGTTGTTGTTCTCTTCAAAGCCCATAAAAACTGAAAATCAACAAATATTTCGTACAATATTTCCTAAAATAACGATAACACATAACAGAATCAATGTTCCTTATAGCAATAGCCAAACTTTCGATGCTAAATGTGGTCTGGTAAAATACATTTAACGCGATAAAAATGCTCGTCTTTATTTTTTGTCACAATATATTCCATGTAAATTTCCGGCTACGGTATCCGAATATTTAAGAGCGAACGCGAGATTATCTTCGGAAGCACGACGAAGTTCTCATGAATACATCGTTCTTCCGACACTGCTCGAAGCCAGTCTTACGTTCGTTTGTAAATGTTCGGATATCGTAGCCGGAAATTCATTAATTCTGGCTTTCCCTGAGACCAGCTCATATCGTTCAAACAATTCATGCTTTGATTTTTAATGACTCGACATAATATTTATCACATACCAATATAGCATGCTAACCTCGTATAAGCCTGAGCGAAACGCCCTGAAGATAACTTTTTTTTAAACCTATTTATTTCAGCTCGATTGCGTAACAAGCCTAAGCTTATAGGCGGCCACCATAACCACTACGCCACGGCGATCTCATAGTGAACTTTGGCTTCCATAGTCTCCCCAACCTGACATGCACTTGGAAGAAAACAAAAAGAATCATTTCAAGTGAAACTTTAATCGTCTTTTGGCATCAGGATCCAGCCAGATTCGCAAGTGCTGTCAGGATTGTTTACATGCAAGAATATCGCAAACTGAATTACTGCAAGTACATTCATTACATCTAGTGTATGCACGTTCTTAATAGCCAAGTAATCCTAGTACAACGCTCACAAACACGATGGCCATGAGACCTTAGTTCGCTCTCCTGAGAAACTAACCTGTTATGTGTAGATTTTGTTATGTTTGTATAATCACTTTGGTTTTAATCATGGTATTTTACTCTTTCTGACTGAAAGACAGTACAAGAAATATATCTATTAACATTAAATCCAATTTTTACCATAGAGAATTATTTGAACAAACTTAGTGGAGAAATACAAGGTCGCTCATTTTCAGAGAATAAAACTTTTAAGTTATTTACAAAATAAGTCAACATAAACCATGAGACCTTGATAATGGTTAGTTTTGACCTCAGAGACATGATTTTGAACAGACTAAGAAGAGGAAAACTATACAATGTTACACACTGAATATCAACCCCTGACTCTTGCAGTTTCGAAGATTTTTACATTTATACATTTTGAATGTTAAAATCTCTTTAATTCATTTTACCCCCGAGGTTGCCATGTTTTAACCTAAGCGGAAGAATTAAGCTTAGCAGAGGACCACTACATTCCAATAACAAACATCGTGGCCTTGATTTGTTCTAAAAATTTACTAAATACATATACGGAAAACAAATAACCCCAATATCAGTGCTTATTTCGACCCTTGAGTTGTGATTTGAACCAACTAGCTAGTGTACCATCATACAATGTTTAGCACCAAATATAAAAATCCTGACCCTAGTGGTTTCAGACAATAAGATTTTGAAAATAATTTACTATATAAGTCTACATAAAAATAATTAATGTGAACCTTGGGCGTGGTAAGTTTTGACCCTGAAGGAATGATTTTAACAAACTTGGTTGAGGACCACAAAACAATAATTAATTCCAAATACTTAACCTCTTTGAATTAGAGTTTCAAAGAAGTTCTAAAGAGTTTGTACGATGAATCATGAAAGGGAAACAAGGAAACTCCACGGCCTGGACAATTTTGACCCCAGTTGCATTATTTTAACATCATTTTTAAATGACCACCATACACTATTACACACCAAATATCAAAACCTTTACTCTTGTGGTTTAAGAGAAGATCTTTAAAGTAACTAACTACATGTATACTATGTAAAACATGTGACACCTAGGGCCTGATCAGTTTTTACCCAGACAAATGATGTGGACAAACTTAGTAGAGGAACTCTAGAATATGCTACATGACAGATATTTAAGTCCTAACTCTTGTGTTTTAAGGAAACAATTTATTTTAGTTTTCATTCTTTTAAATCTTATTTAGCTCCAGTGACCTACATACCATTAAATAATGGGCCGAAAGGATTTTAACAACTTTTAAAGAGGGTCACCAAATCTGTTAAGTTTCATTAAAGGCTGTCATGGATTTGTGGATAAGAAATTGACAACTGACGAACAACATATAAAACATTATCCTTAACGCTCCTTATGCGAACTATTTGCTCAGGTATGATAAAAACAACAACCAATTTTTTGGTGTAAACAACAAACATGTCTCAAACACAAAACTAGAGCTTTGTCACAGACGTGACGAGTACCCCCACATGCCGCATTGACACAAAATATGTTGCATGTTGTCTTCACAAAAAACACCAGACACCATGCTTAATGTTTAAAACGCACTAAGTGACCCCATGATCTAGTTTTTGACCCAGCATGGCCCATGTTCGAACTTGACCTTCACATCATCTAGATACAACTTCTGACCAAGTGTGGTGAAGATCGGATGTAAAATACTTGAATTAGAGAGCGGACACCTTGCTGAATGTGTAAAACGTACTTAGCGACCCCGTGACCTAGTTTTTGATCTGACATGACCCTGTTCGAAATTGGCCTTAAGATCATCTAGATACAACATCTGACCACGTTTGGTGAAGATCGGATTAAAACTACTTGAATTAGAGAGCGGACACCATGCTGAATGTTAAAAAACGCACTTAGTGACCCCTTGCCCTAGTTTTTGACACGGCATGACCCATATTCGAACTTGACCTAGACATCATCTAGATACAACATCTGACCAAGTTTGGTGAGAATCGGATGAAAACAACTTGAATAAGAGAGCGGACACTTAATAAGGACGGACAGACAGACTGACCGACCGACAAGCTCACTCCTATATACCCCCTAAACTTCGTTTGTGGGGGTAAAATTAGAAAAGAGTTATTACTATGAAATGCTAAAGAAAAAGTTATGATATGTGCAAACTACACAGCCTCTCAGTGGTCCTTATCATTGTATGAAGTTTTGTTACATCCGTTACAACACTTATAGCATAATATCGAAGATAAACAATATTTGTGATCTCTTTGTGAACACTTACAGGTACTTAATGAATGTATGCTCCAAACAACAAAAATAAGCTAAAGACACACCTCTGTAATAATAAAGAGAGATTTATCGGCTATTTCCACTGTATTATAGGTATTCAACCTTCAAGACTTCCAAAGTTAGGCTTTACACAAGAAACAGACTATACAAAAAATGAGCCAAGGGCATTAACTCATATAAATACTGACAACACAGTTGTTCTTTTTGAACTCTTCACTTAATCTCTGTAACCTTATTCATTGCACATAAAGTTTTTTTTAAATACCTTCAATTCTAAAGGCATTATATTATGCACAAGAATCTCGGCATTTACTATCCATTTTATTTAAATAATTTTAATATAAAGTGAATTATGCTCCGCATATGAGCATTTGCCAAAGGAAAATAAATCTGAAAATTTTAAACAGAGAGTTATGGTACATGTCCACTGCGCATCCCCTTGAAGCCTTCTATCAAGATATATAACTTACATGTGAATATCTTCAACACATCCTTAGATATGCTCTGCAAACAAGAAAAAAGACTGCACCCAAATTTAACAAAGGGCAATTTCTCCAAATTACTGATATGAGAGTTGTTATCTTGCACCCTTCCGCTCAATATCCTCTACAAATGTCTTTTTGTTTGCAAGGAAATTGACCTACAGAAATAACTCTGAAAATCACGTTTGAGTTATATCCCTTGCATTATCCACTGCCCCTCAATTACTTGGGGAGCATAACCACCAAAGATTGTGTCACAAGTTTGCAGTTAATAAAAATTATCAGTTTCCTGAAATGTTCAACAAAAATACAAATCTATTATAAACAAGCAAATTCGTTGAATTGATATCCCCCGCCTTTATACTTCTGGACACAAAAGTGTTATATTTGACACTAAAAAGCATTTGTTTGAAGATACAAAGAGCCATAACTCTGTTATTATCAGAGGGTGTACAATGCCATTTGGCGTGCATCATCCTATTATCCATATATATACTCATACCAAGTTTCAATGAAATCCGCAAAAGCACTTCCAAGATATGGCTCCGGACACAAAAGTGACTGATGGACGGACAGCCAGACGGACAGCGCAAAAACAATATCCCTGCGCCTCTTGCGGGGGATATATAATCATATCAAGCTTCAATGAAATCCGCCAAAGCACTTCCAAGATATGGCTCCGGACACAAAAGTGCCTGCTCCGGACACAAAAGTGCCTATAGTAAAAAGCATTTTTTCAAGATACAAAGGGCCATAACTGTTTTTTCAACAGATGGTGTACAATACCATATGGCGTGCATCATCCTCTTATGCATATATATACTCATACCAAGTTTCAATGAAATCCGCCAAAGCACTTCCAAGATATGGCTCCGGACACATAAGTGCCTATAAAAAAAGCATTTTTTCAAGATACAAAGGGCCATAACTATGTTTATAACAGATGGTGTACAATGCCATTTGGCGTGCATCATCCTCTTATGCATATATATACTCATACCAAATTTCAATGAAATCCGCCAAAGCACTTCCAAGATATGGCTCCGGACACAAAAATGCCTATAGTAAAAAGCATTTTTTCAAGATACAAAGGGCCATAACTCTTTTTGTAACAGATGGTGTACAATGCCATTTGGCGTGCATCATCCTCTTATGCATATATATATATACTCATACCAAGTTTCAATGAAATCCGCCAAAGCACTTCCAAGATATGGCTCCGGACACAAAAGTGCCGGACGGACGGAAGGACAGCCGGACGGGCGGACGGACGGACGGACAACTCCAAAACAATATCCCTCCGCCTCTGTCGGGGGATAATAAAGAACACTAACAGATAATGTTGGAAGTTATTTTGCGAAATAAGGCTATATGAATCATCATCATGTGAACACTGAGGTATGGGAAATTTTGTCCACCTGTGTTTGATAAGAATCAAACTCTGTAGAGGACCACTGTACGGCAGTCCATACTGATTATTAAACCTCCTAGTCTTGTCGTTTCAGACGAAAATATTTGTTCCAGTTTTATAACCTATTTTAAAGCGCCAGTGAACTATTAATGTGGCGGACCAGAATGATTTGGACATTTGTGAAAGAGAAAAACCTTAGAATCATTCCTATGTAAAATGGTATTTAAATCTGCATACAATTTAAAGTGGAGAACAGTTTTGATCGCGGACATGACACTTGACAGATGCAGGACAGACATCCGCCGCACTTCAAGCTCAGCTGACCTGTCGGTAAACACAGCATCTGACAACATCATGAAATGACAACACCGTACAAAAGAAAAGTACTGGTTTTACCCCAGCAGGACTGACGGTTCTTCACACACTAGACCGTATGCAGTGTGTGTGGTCATCAGTTGTCCATTATCCTGTTCATCTTTGTGCATGCATATTACAGACCAGGAGTTTCATTCAAACAATTTCTTGAAAGTCTTCCTTCTATTAAACACAAATGACAAGAAAAATAGAAAAATACCTGTTTTTTTGTGTGTTAGGGGGGGGGGGGTGTAAGAGTATCTAAAACAAGTCTTTTATCACTTAATCTCAATAACAGAACACATGAAATTGTGTGAGGCATACACATCTATATAGACATTTCATATAGGTAACAATTGGTTGCACTTAACATTACAAACTCTGATACTTTAATAATGCATTTAGTGTTTATTACATGATAGTCTTGATACATACAGCTTATTGTTAGTATGAATGAGCTGCAGTCTGGAAAAACTGTGTTCAATGCATGAGTGTAAAGCGTTCTCAAACATAAGCCTGCGCAGTATGCACAGACTTATCAGGGACAGCACTTTCAGCCTATATGGATTTTTTCATTTAAGGAAAATCTCTTCTTAGCAAACGTGCTGTCTCAGCAGAAAGTGTTGTCCCCAATTAGCATGTGTATGGTGCAAAGGCTAACATGAGACAACATTTTACACACATGCATTTAGCCAAATTTTCCCAGATGAGGCTCAATAAGTCACAAAAAGCACACATTTTATGCTTACATGTTACACATTACCATTAACTATTCAAACATACGCATGATATGTTGGGTTATATCTTTTATTTCGTTACATGTTTCGATATATTAAAATTAACAACAACATAAAATTCCTACCTGCAGATGGAGGTTGCCAGGACAACCGAATTGACAGAAACTTATGAAGATTATTCTGTATAGTAAACGTTACACAGACGCTGAAATATATTCAGAATAGATCATAAAACAAGTGTAAATATATCGTGGACATTTTTCTTTGTTAACCTTCCTTTTACAATTTGTCATCTTAAAAATCCTAGCAATGTACATAAGTTTTGTTTCGCCCTTCGAAGACACATTTCAAAACAAAAATGTTGATATTATAAGCTTAAAGAGGTTTAAAACTTGGACCTTTTTGTATGTGCCTAATGCCACGTGTGTTTATTCATATATAGAGGATATGTGTTGATGTCAGTGTAAGATCGTTTGTTATTTCACGAGTGATCATAGAAAATATATGCGCCACTCGTGAAAATATTATTTTTCTATGATCACAAATGAAATAACAAACGATCTTACACTGACATGAACACATTTTATGTTTCTTTTATGCCCCTTTTACAAGAAAATAATTTACAGCTGTTTCCCTTTCTCTGAAAAGTTACCCTTTCTCTCGTGGCGTGCCTTAATATATTGCAATACACACAATTACGTCATTATACCAGCGAAATTCTCCGGTTAAACTCTTTTATAATGTAAACAAACAGTGGAAAAATCATAAAATAAAAAGAAAATGTGTTGTATTCGATGGAATATCGTTTTTAATTCACTCGTGATCATAAAAAAATATATAAATCTTGAAGTAAATATTGATATGATAATCTTAAAATAGAAAAAGTAGTTCCGAAAAATTGTTATTTTCACCGGTGAAAATAACAATTTGTTTATTTTCACTGCTGTTATTTCACTGCAGAAATGTCATATATTATCGTTGGGTATAAAAGAGAACTTGTATGTTTGTATTTAATGGGAAGAACATTTTCTTTATATTTTTATTTTCATGTCTACATGTAGAAATAGTATTATACTTACCTTTCACCTTTCTTGAATGAAGATTTGTTGCAACATGTTGACATTATAAACAATCCTTTCTTCAGCTTTAAGTTAGGCAACCTAAAATTATAAATGCACCATCGTAGTGTTTTTTGTCGAAGATCTATTAACTTAAATAATGTTTTGTCATAACAAAGAAGAAACATATATGACTTCGATTTTCTAGTTGTTCTCCAGTTAGCGTTACCATGATGATGTTAAATCCATTTAGCGTCACAGTTCAGTTATTTAAGGTTGTATACTGTAAAATCATTATTATTGGAGGGACATAAATCATTATTATTCAAGGGACATAACTCATTATTATGCAAGGGACATTAATCATTATTATTCAAGGGACATTACTCATTATTATTCAATAGACATAAATCATTATTATTCCAGGGACATGTTTCATTGATTTTGTGGGTTGACTGATCCCAGAACTTAACACAAACACAAAATCATAAATGCATGAATTAATGTGTACACGAAAAAGTCATGCTTTGAAAAACAATTTAATTTCATGCGAACAAATATGAATGATTTTACAGTATATCATGGCTTTCATTAAATTAAAAAATTAAAAGTCTGAACTTCTTGGCTTCTGATTTCTTAAGTCTTGCGCAGAAACTTGGAAAAACTCAGTGGTTTCAATACTTATTTTTAAAGTTATTTAGCTGTACTAAAGGTCTATATAAATCATATAATTACTTTGGCAAAGCAAGTTTTGACTAAAACTGATAGGGTAAGAGGTCTAACATAGTATAGTGGTCCTGTACAAGGTTTGTCCCTTCAGAGATTTTTTTTATTTTGTGTATCTATTTTAGCTGTTTTATTATTCCTGTGTAAAATAGAGGAAAATATTTCAAAGTAACATACTTATGAACAACAGAAGACAGAAAAAAGTCAATCATAAAGGCTCACATTGTGCAGGTTGATCACAGCTGACTACAAAACAGCAAATAATTGAACTCAATACAGGGGCTTGAAAAATATTCCAATATTGTTCACTGTATTGCATAACAGATTTTGTAATATTGTTATTTTATTACATAAAATGTTTGTGAAAGTCAGAGTTGATTTACATGTCCCCTCAGCGTCTTTGCTACTGCCTTATGTCCGCACATATAATTATATACAAAGGAAGATTGAATAAAATAAAGGATAATAAAATATATTAAAGCAGGGCATTAACTTGAAATAAACCTGTATGCTGTAGCAATCGTAAACTGCTTCATGGAATCCTTATAAATAGCCCATGTCAACTGTGCTTCCCAGGACAGCTCCTGCAACATCAATCATTAGAATTAACTCTGCACCACTCAAATATGTACTTTCACTTAAACACATTTCAAAGCCTTCATTTCCAACCCGTTAACACTATACTATTAGAAAATGCACTAAAACACAGTTCAAAGCTTTCATTTCTAACCCGTTAACACTGTACCAGGCACTTTAACACGTTTCGAAGTCTTCATTACCAACCCTTACACACTGAGTATCAAAGCACACAGCATTAAACCTGAACAGACTGTAAGTTACTTGCAGCCTGTTGTGGTTTTATTCTGGTTGCATGTAGCCATTTTCAATGTGCTTTTGAGTGGAAGGGTTAAAAGAAAAGGTTTGATAATGGTAATAGCTGTTCATTCAAATTAAAGATTAAAAAAACAGATTCCTATTAGTTTAGGTTGCAATGAATTGTATTTTTTAATAGAGCATTTGCTATCTGCTAGATCAATCCAAGAACAGTTTAAACATGGAAGAAATAAACATATTAATAGCATTCTGTTTGCTGCAAATATGGGATTAAAGACAAAATTATAAACTAAAATCAAACATTTTATTGAACAATATATATAAACAAATGTTTTTGCAAACCGAAACATGCACAAGACCCATTTTCTACAAATGTATAATTTGTACCATGCATTTCAAACATTTCACCATGCAAATTAATTTACTTTAGGTGATGATTCTTATTGTTCAATAATTGTTCAAATGAATTATAACTTTCACGGTATTACAGCTAAGTAGACAGCAACCAAGCAAAATATTGAGCAACATTACTTCACATATTTAACACTTGAAACTTACAACTTTTAGACAGCTATAACGCAGTGCATTCACATTTATATTTGCAGCAAGTGAAACTCTTTCCCGAGGTAGTAGACATACAGGAAAAATAGTTCCCTGGTCATTCATCAGTGTCGCAATAGTGTCACTATGAAGCAAGCATGGTCTGGAAAAACAAAGAAAAAAACCTTCAAGAATATTTTATCCTGCAGATAGCAGCAAAGAGGAAATATACTTCAAAACAAACCATTATGTGATGTTTAAATAAGACATTAACCTAGGAATAAACTGTGTTTTTTTCGACAATTCATTATACTGGTGTATTTATTTATTTCGCCAATTATTCGTCAAATAGTCACTTGCATTATTCAAACTGATTTTACTTCAAAACATGAATTTTTAATTCCTTTTCTTTTCAATCCTTATAAATTTTAATTCTATCCATATATGCATCGACACATAACAAAAATACAGTTAAACTAATAAACAATACAACCACTGTTAATGTAAAAGTCATGGAAAAGTTCTTGGTATACTTAAAGTGTAATTTGATTATTAATGAAAATAACTTAGAACACAAAATGCACAGTTTTGTTTGAAAAAATCTCCAACATGATGTCAATGCAAAGTTTGATGTTAAGATTGTTATTTCATTTCTTTAACATTCTTTGGTCAAATCCATACATTAATTTAAGATTGCTTGAAAAAAAAGTATGAAATCTCAAAATTCAGTATGTTAAACAATTAAATATATGTAGCTTTGAAAGACTTAATATACATTTGCCATTTTGCTCTAAAAATAGCAAACAAGAGAGATCATATAAAATTATTCAAGTGATATATTTGCCTCGATTCAATGTTACATATTTGCATTTTTGACACTGTGCACTATATGAAGTTTGATCAACTTAACGTTTTATCACTTATTGTGAAAAAAGCAAGATGGATGATAGTGTTCATGAATGTTCATTGAATAGTCAAACAAGAGGGCCTGAGAGGCCCAAAGTTGCTCACCTGAGATACAAATGAACTGACCTGCTCAGTGCAGCCCCAAGATATCTTTAGAACAAATGTTCTAATGTTTCATGAAGAGTATAAATGTAACTTTAAGAGTGCTAACAAGGTTTTACTATAGCCATATTAGGATACATTCCTGACCCCTGGCGGCCATGTTTTTCAACAGACCGGAACTATTTTCGAACTGATCCAAGATATCATTAAAACAAATGTTCTTACAATTGTTATGAAGATTGGACAATACATTTGACTTTAAGAGTGTTAACAAGCTTTTACTACAGCCATATACGGAGAAATGCCCCATCCCCTGGCGGTCATGCTTTTCAACACACCGGAACCATTTTTGAACTTATCAGAGAGATCAATGGGACAAATCTTCTGACCAAGTTTCATTAAGACCAGACAATAAATGTGCTTCTAGAGTGTTAACAATGTTTGACTATGGTAATATATAGCCATATAAGGAAAAATGCCCCGTGCCATTGCGGATATGTTTTTCAAGCAAACCGAACCATTTTTCGAACTCGTTCAAGATATCATTAGAACAAATGTTCTGACTGATTTTCATGAAGATTGGACAATAAATGTGACTTTTAGAGAGTAGGTAAGTTTTTTCCTAGTATTTGGATGTACATGACCCAGAATCAGAATAGGTCTATATATTTTTGAGATTGAGACATGTATTTGGCTTCTAGAGTGGTAACAAAGTTTTCCTATGATTTAACCGTGTGACCTAGTTTTTGAAGCATGTGACCCAGATTTGAACACAGCCTAAATATTGCCAAGATATGATCAAGATAAACATTCTGAAAATGTTTCATCAAAATTTAGTCATAAATACGGTCTGATGAGTGGTTACATGATATTTTTAGATTCAATCAGATTATCTAGTTTTTGGACAACATTTAATCCAGATTCAAACTCGGTCTTAATATGGTCAATTTAAACATTTTCACAAAGTTTCATCAGGATTTGATGAAAAATATGGCCTTTTGAGTAGTAATGAGCTAAATGTTGACAACAGACAACACACGACGCATGACGGACATATGGTGACCACAAAAGTTCAGTATTAACACTTCATACTCAAGTAAGCTAAAAATTATAGAGAAATCGGGTTCTTCAAACATGTTACATGAGCCTTAATTTGAAGTTAACATAATATACTTCAATTAACTGATAACACAACAGTGTCATAATATTTAATGCCTGATAACATGAAAACTAGGAATTAATATTTAAAATTTGGGGAGGAAGAAACTTAAGCCGCATGCATGAATAGTGTATGTTTTAGGCTAATGTACTAGACCCAACTTCCAAAAATACAGTTTTCGGACAACCAACACTGATTTGCTGAAACATCATAAATGGAGGAAAAATCACATTGAATTTCCTAGAAACTGAAATACAAATTAATTTCATAGAAAAAAAAGAAAATTTAACTGAACACTGATTAATTTCATATTATTTATCATACGTTTTTGCAACATTTGAGGTGTGAATTAAACTAGTAGTGACCAGTCGTTTAGTTGGACTTTTAATACGATGTTATATTCAGTGTCACACTATCAATATGTCATAAACCAACATTTTTCATCACTTTGACAAAAATAAATTATGATATTATATATATAATACCAGATTTTTTTTGTGTGTGTGGGGGGGGGGGGAAATTGATTAAAACTCTTTTTGTATGGCAAAATGAGTTTTTTAGTGGCTTGGCCACGCGCCCAACATCTGTGGAGTGTGGTCACTTTGTTTGATACTGGGAAGGAACCAAATTTCGACCAAAAGAAACCCTGTCATATAAAGGCTTTTGATGAACAAGGCTTCTCCGATCAAACAAAATTTAATAATAACTGTTCCATAATAGATTGCTACATCAGATACAACAGTTTTACACTAATACCTAATTTTCCACCTTCTGCTTTGTCATGCGTGTTCTCTTGTAGGGTGTCAAAGGTGTCTAACTTTGCTGGACTGCTAAGCCATCATGGAGTGTGTTTACAGGCTGGCTGAATGAGGATGACAAGGCTGGCGAGGCTGGTTTTAAATGGTAACTCTGGTATAGTCACCCGTACTGGTTTATGGTAGAATTTCTTGTCACGTGAAAATGTTGACTCCAGTGACTAAAATAAAAAAAGTCGCTTATATTAGTCTGACTAACTGTACTCAGATGGGACATTCCACAATTTCGGGAGTTCCTTACAAATACAGAGCTGTAATGCTGAAAAAGGGGGTGAGCTGCTCCTTAAGACATTGGCTGGGAATTGACAACTAAGTTTGTAATTCAAAAACAAAAATCCAAAACACTTGGTATATTTAAAGAAAAGTTATTTTTATACCATCAAGTTATTCTGGTTTGAATTCACAAAAGATGTAATGGGTTTTCCACTTGGAGTCAGTTATTTTTTGGGTCTTTGATGTCTTTTTAATATGACACTCTGGCAAGGACAATCAGGTGCGTAAGTACACATCAAACATAAGTTGCATTGTTTTTACCTAATTTTTAGTTGTAAAAATTGTTACTTTCTTAATTTTAATGTAATTCAGCGTTATTTCAATTCACTTTTACGTGTAAGTAAGGCTTAAAATTTTGGTTAAACATCTTTACTAACTTTATTTCAATTTAATTATAAGTTTATTCCCATCATTTTAAACAAAAGTACATTGTATCAAAGATCTTTGCAGAAGGCAAAATATCATTTTAAATCAAGCACAAATAATTGTTAATAAATAAAAGCTCTTATAGAATGGGTTAAATGTAAATTCCTTTATGTAAAGTGCTGGGTCAATTTATAATAGTTTGAATTATTCTTAGTTAAGTCTACGCTACTTCAGCTTATTTCTTGAAAATTAGCTTTAAACAAGAGATGTGTTTGTCAGAAACTCAATCCCCCCTATTGCGCTGCTTTGAAGCCATATATTTGACCTTTGACCTTGAAGGATGACCTTGATCTTTCACCACTCAAAATGTGCAGCTCCGTGAGATACACATGCATGCCAAATATCAAGTTGCTATCTTCAATATTGCAAAAGTTATGGCCAATGTTAAAGTTTTCGGACGGACGCACAGACTTACGGACAGTTCAACTGCTATATGCCATCCTACCGGGGGCATAAACAATACAAATGATAATTAGACTACATTCTGGGCAACCTCACGATACAATCATTCATTGGTTTCGCTTGGACGCTTTAGCACGTGGGGGTATATATGTTTTCATCCTTTTGCACGTGGAAGTGGTGAAACGCGATATTATTCTAAATGTTTTTCAATGTCATCATTTGAGGTTAGTTATTTCACCAGGAATACATAACAATAATTAAAAAACATACTGGCTCATATGAATATTCAGATGCGCAACCGCGCATTTTGGAGAATACCCCACGTGCTAAAGCGTCACGGATGAATGATTGTATTGTTAGCTTGCACCGAATGTAGTCAAATGATCACATGTACGATTTTAAATAAAAAATCTTTACTCGTAAGTGAGATATTCAAGATTGAACAGCGTTGCGTTAGAGAAGTCTCCAATACACTTGCATTCAGCCTTTAGAATACCAAAATGTGCGGTTGCGCTCCAAAATATTCATATTGAGCCATACATTTTTTAAGACGTCCGATCGTCACGGATGGATGGGTTTTTTTTTTTTTTTTTTCGATTTTCGCCAGCTTGCGCAGAATGTAGTCAAATGATCACATCTAAAATGTTGGATCATAATCTTCAACTCATAAATGAGATATTCAAGTTTGAACAGTGTTGCGTTAGAAAATTCTCCATTTGTATGATCAATGCTTTTACAAACAGATAAAGTTGGTACTTGATGTTTAATAAAAAATAACCATTTCCGTTGAATAACGTCTCTGCAATATTTGAAAAGTTTTACTTGCATGTAACCTGACATATGGTTTACTGAGTTACAAGGGAAATCACTGCGCAAGCAATGTGAAATATTTGCGATGTAAACATCGAATCACAATTAAACAAATAAGAGAAGTAAACGCTTTTTAATATCGCCGATCAGATGGAACTATTGTGTTTACTTAATGCAATGATATTTTCTTGAAATGACAAAAGTATTCGGTCACATCACTGTGTTGCTGATTAACTGGAGAAAATTCGCAAAATTCTGATTTTTGAAATCGAAAGTAGAATAATAAATTTACGCCCAAATTTTAAGTATAATGGCAACGGGTGGACAGATCGTTTCCAACCAATTCAATTCAAGCGATGCCATCGAACCAAGTGTTGTCATCCGATCATGTGAGCCGTGTAGCAGAGACGGCTCCGCAACAAAAGCAACTGTTTTCTGCAAGGTTTGTAAGGAGATACTTTGTGATGAGTGCAGTAGACCACACACAAAATACAAACCTGGGAGGCATGACATAGTCAATATTCAGGACATGGGTTCAGCCGCAGTGATGGTTGATATGAAAGATATGGACGTTTGTGAGGAGCACGGCAAGGCAATAGAATTTTACTGCGAAGACCACTCGAAGCTGTGCTGCAGCACGTGTACATTCACGCACCGGAAATGTGACAATGTTGAGGAAATAGCGAGCATGTCATTGAAAAATGAACCAGAGTTTCAGGCAATTAAACACGCATTGATAAAAATAGAATCTGAAGCTGCTTCTATGATAGCTGACTGTGAGAAGTCAAGGGGTGAATTGAATGAATCCATCGCAAATGTATACAATGAAGGAAAAAAGATTATAGACCGTATTGTAAAACTTTTAGAAGAAGCTCAACAGAAGATGTTTACTGAGACAAATCAATTTAAGGCCAAAGTGTCTATTCAACTTGACGAAAAACATACAGCCGCTACAAAAATAAAAGAACGAATAGATCAGATATTACCGATGTATTCTGCTATTCTAGAACACGGTACACCTGAGCAAAAGTACATATTTTCTCAGAAGACCAAAGAACAACACAACGCTATTGAAACACTTATCGATTCAAAAACAAATGCACCAGTTACAACAAACATTTCACTGTCGTTTTCATGGGAACTGCAAGCACTTCTTGGAATGGAGAACCCAATTTTTCAAATGAATTTCGATCAGCAATGTGCAGAGATAGGTTTGTATTTTATTGTCTCTCGACGCATTTAAATTCATAACAAAGCAGTAAGAAGATATTACAAGCAATTTACTAAACACTTAAAAATGTTAAAATTACTCGGCGAGTTATACTACAGGCTCTTGGCATTGGCTGTTACCCCTCCTCCCCCCAGCTGTTACCCCCTCCCCAAAATCCTCATAACATAAAAATCCCTCCAAATCTATTATACAGAATATATTCAGTCTGTGCACCATATTTGACGCGGAAACAGTTTTAAACACAGCTGTGCTCTCAAACACAGCTGTGCTCTCATTGGTTAATAAGGTGGGTCTGTCCTGTTTTTGATTTCAATTCGAAAGTGAAAACAATACGGATAATAGTTTAAAAGCTGATACTTGCAGCATATTCGATTTGGAGAGATATATTTATGTAAGTGTTAATTAAGTTTAATTCTGAAATTTATTAGATGTGTAATAACATTGTGAGATGACTGTCAAACAAAATTATGCATGTGTGAAACAAATTTTTAGGTAGCCAGATCGATTCTAGTAAATGTTTTTGCAAGTTTGCAGGGGGTAATAGCTAATGCAGAGTGCCCGTGATTTAAACAGCCATTTTTTAAATACCGCATATTGAAAGATGTAAATGTCACAAGAAGGAAGAATAAATGCGTTATTCATCTTTATAATTACATTTTACAATGAAGCAAGTTAATTAATGATGATGTTAATAAATGAAAATACATGCAATATGAAAATACATGCAATATGAAATATATCATTATTACACTAGAAATGGCGCGGCAGAGGCCGACGCGTATCCCCACGCCGAATGTTTGACCTAGGTGTGCCCCAGGGTTGGTAATGGGGCCATGTATAGCTGAGATTGACCGTATTGTCATAAGAGAAGTTCATCATCAATTAGAAGTGAATTGGTGTAGAAATGAAGAAGTTATAGTAAAAGGCAATTTTGGGTGGGTGTGACATATGTGGGCAGGGCGCCCCAGGGTTGGTAATTGTGCCATGCATAGTTGAGATTGACCGTATTGTCATAAGAGAGGTTCAGTATCAATTTGAAGTGAATCGGTGTAGAAATGAAGAAATTATAGTAAAAGGCAATTTTGGGTGGGTGTGGTCTATGTGGGCGGGGCGCCCCAGGGTTGGTAATGGGGCCATGCATAGTTGAGATTGACTGTATTGTCATAAGAGAAGTTCAATATCAATTTGAAGTGAATCGGTGTAGAAATGAAGAAATTATAGTAAAGGCAATTTTGGGTGGGTGTGGTCTATGTGGGCGGGGCCCCAGGGTTGGTTATGGGGCCATGCATAGTTGAGATTGACCCTAATGTCATAAGAGAAGTTCAGTATCAATTTGAAGTGAATCCGTGTAGAAATGAAAAAATTATAGTAAATGGAATTTTTTGGTGGGTGTGGCCTATGTGGGCGGGCGCCCCAGGGTTGGGATTGGGGCCATGCATAGTTGAGATTGACCCTAATGTCATAACAAAAGTTCAGTATCAATTTGAAGTGAATCCGTGTAGAAATGAAAAAATTATAGTAAATGGAAATTTTTGGTGGGTGTGGCCTATGTGGGCGGGGCGCCCCAGGGTTGGGAATGGGGCCATGCATGGTTGAGATTGACCGTATTGTCATAGGTGAGGTCCAGTATCAATTTGAAGTGAATCGGTGTAGAAATAAAGAAGTAAATGTAAAATAACCTAAAAAAATGAGTGATAATTTCTGACGCGGCCCCACCCCAACCCCTATAACTTTTGACCCAGGGGTCAGATCAAAATTCCAAATAGTGCAGGGTCGCACATATGCTCATAGCTACCATGTGTGTAAATTTCAAGGTTCTAGTGCTTTTAGTGTAGGAGGAGATAGTGGCCAGGACGGACGGACAGACAGACGGACGGACAGACGGACGGCGGAGATCACCACAATATCCCCACCTTTTTTTCAAAAAGCGTGGGGATAATAACACATACTATGAATAGTGCTCAATGCTCACACATAATTATACATGATTTACGCACGTTCAATACGAATTCTTCTGTCATGGCGCATATCATCAATATTTTCTATGTTCGTGAAAATAAAAATCATGATTTTACTGGATTATTGGGTAATGGATAGAGTTGGAACATGTATATACGCAGCGATGAGCACATATCACACTATAAAGCATTTAATGACAAACTTCAATAGATGCCAAAATATGTGAAAAGGCCCCTTTAATGAATTACTCCACAAAATATATTTTTTTGTCCCCCAGTGAGTCTATACTGGCAGACATAATTGTTTTTGCCCTGTCTGTTTGTTGGTTGGTTTTTTGGTTTGCGTCAAACTTTAACATTGGCCATAACATTTGCAATATTGAAGATAGCAACTTGATATTTGGCATGCATGTGTATCTCATGGAGCTGCACATCTTGAGTGGTGAAAGGTCAAGGTCATCATTCAAGGTCAAAGGTCATATATATGGGGGGGACATAGTGTTTCACATACACATCTTGTTAAGTCTTAACATTTTCAGTGTTTTTTCTCACAAATAGGGGAATGGTGATGGACCCGTAGTAAGGGGAAAAACGCGTTGTGTTTTAAGAAAAGGGGAAAATTAAAAATTCACTCTTTTATATTTTCTGAAATTTATTATATGAATACACATGTATATATGAATGTAATATTCACAGCTGAATTTCTCTGTCCTTTTTCTAAAATATATACCAATGATTTTTTCAACATTAGTTTCAGACCGTTAAGCCTTCATGCACTATATACCAATGATTTTTTCAACATTAGTTCCAGACACTTAAGCCTTCATGCACATTCTCAGTTTTCCTAGCCTTTTTGAGTCCAATTGGGACTTTCTAATTGATAAAATGGCAAATGTTAGCATTTTTTTATCAATAAAATGGACCAAATTAAAATGTTTTTATCATCAAATATTGACACAATATATATAGATACATCAGGCCTTTTCCTGGCCATTTTGGGAAAAGCATGAAATTCATATGAAAAGTACACTGATTTGGGAAATACTAATTTAATGTAACTCTTTATAATAATTCAAAATCATATAATATTATTAATTTGTTATATACTTTGTTAGTTGTTATGAAATGAATATTTATCATAAGAGAGTTCTTTCTAAAAAAAAAAAAAAAAAAAAAAAAAATTATTCTGGAGGGGATTTTTTTCTACAAAATCGGGGAAAAATATATACTCTTTTTTGAGGGGAATGGGGATGAGTATCGGCCCCGGAATCGCCATAAAAAACACTGATTTTGTTCATCTCTTATAAAGATCTACATGTATAATTTAAACCCTAGTAAAATGCATTATTGAAATCACTTTTATTCTTAATTTTAAAGTATTGTTAGCAAAAAAAAAACACTAATTTTCCAATTTAAGTCAAAACAACGCAATTTTCCAATTCCTCAGGTACCCCGTCCCACTCTAAAAATGGGAAAAAATTGTGGGTTTTCATGACATTATTGGAATCAAATTTTAGGTCCGTTTTGCCTTTTCCTTATTTTAGTTGACTAATACTTTTTTAAGTTTAACTTAAAAATTAATAGTTTTGCACAAAATCAGACAAAAGATTGGCAAATGTAATGTTTATCATCACTAACATTCAAGAAACCCATTTGGATGCATTTCAAATATGTATTACAAAAATATATGTATACATGGATGTATAATAGAAATCATTAATGAATAATTATATGTATTATGATTTTACACAGTTCCAGAAAATTCCATATTTCACATTACAATTGAATCATTCTTAATTAAATCTATATATGGTTTTCTTTCTAGTTATGTCACATGCTTTGGTCTTCAAGGCTGGTAATTTCACTCAGTGCTTAGACATATGTACCTATTTCTTACAGATTCTGAGGGTGTGATATTTGGTGAGATATTGGATGGTGGTGCCCAGACTGAGCTTATCCAGGATACCCAACAGTTCTATGACAACCATACTCCTCTAAGGTAATAACATCAATGTTTTTATGAAGTCAAATATGCATATATTTATGCAAATGTTAATTGGATTGAATTTATACAATTGTCCAGCAAAGATATAGCCAGAATATACAACAAAAAAGTAACAATTTCATTGTGTCATTTATGCGGATATGTTGTCATGCTAGCCTGCACATGTCATTTGAAGTTATATGTTATATAAAGTCAATGTCAAAAAAGGAACTATATTTGTTATTTTTATTCTGTTCATTATCTTAAAAATGACAGTGCATCTCTTCAAACAGGCCAAAATATAACACTTTTATTTTACAATATATCCTTTACATCTTACTTCCACTTACCTGTATTGGGCAGGACCGGCATAAGTATTTCCACTTCCAGAATTTAACATGTTGATATAAATCCCCTGTTCTTGCAGCAATTGCACTGCTCTTCTTGAAGAGGAGCAGGTGGAGACACCATACAGCCCCAAGTCTGAGCCCGAAAAAGTGGTTGATGTGAAAGAGGATGTAGCCCCCTATGACACGGTGGTCCACAAGGAGGAACCCAAACTGGAAACTGTGCATCTGGAGAAGGAGCCACAGCACACCCATGGTATTCATAGTCAGATAGGGAGTATCTTCATACATTAGCAGGGTTCTGTGAATTTAATTTGTATGCTTACAGTACAATTATATTTTTCCGTTGTTTTGCTTTTCAATAATTGTATGATTATCATCCTTTCTAATTAAGCAAGAGTTGAAGACTAGAAAAAATTCTTATCCTTAAAAAAGAATATCGATCAAATGCTGTTTTGTTTGAATATTTTTCACACATTTAAACTAATAATGATTAAAATATAATTGGCTTAGCTTACATTAGAAGTTGAAATGGTTATCTTTTTAATTGAAGATGCTTGCTGTTGCTATTAGGTGCAGAAAATATGCACAAAACTGTACATGATTGATGTGTTTTAAAAATGTATCAACAATGTCAAAGACTGATGTTGATAAATCTGACCATTTTTGTCCCACATAAACTTGTGTAAAAAGTGTTTGTACTTTCTCCCATGCTAATGAAGTACGACCATATTTATCAGAGAAGCCTCAAATGCCGCCATTCTCGTGGGCTGCCTTGGTCAGATTGAACACCAACAGTGCAGCCCATGTGTCTCAAATGCCTGGTCAGCCTGTAGCTCAGTCAAAGCCTGCGCCGGGCTTTAGGACACGGCAAGAGGTGAAACAGCACTCAAGTCCAACTCTGCAGGAACACAGAGACCCAAGGTATTGTCAAGGAATTGATAGGTGAACTTAGTGTTCATTGAAGTTTTCATATCTTTGTGCGTATCCTTTTAAAGGTAATGTTGCCATATGCTTGTTATATCAGGATACACAAATATTATATTAGTGGTAGTTTTGCAGTTTTTTAACCTGGGCTGTTTTCGGAGAAAACCCGAGGTATTGTCATAGCCAGCTCGTCCGCCGTCCGCGTCGTGTTAAAACCTTAATATTGGCTCTAAAATCAAAGTGCTTCCACCTACAACTTTGAAACTTCATATGCAGCTGCACCTTGATGGGTTCTACACGCAACACCCATTTTTGGGTCACTAGGTCAAAGGTCAAGGTCACTGTAACCTCTAAAAAAAATAAACTGCACCTGAAGCCGAGCGTTGGCACCCGCTATGTGGTGCTCTTGTTAATGAATATTGAAGTACCCCGTCCTTGTTTAATTGGAATGATTTTTTATTTGACCTTAACTTGTGTTAGTAATGTTGTTGCTGTGGTTGTTTGGAACAGGCACCCACCGCGAGTAGTCATGTACAGCGTTGTTTTAGAATAAACTATGCTCATCAGATTGTATTATTTTAAAAGCACAATTTAATACTTCATATGTATTTTATCCTGGGCTTATTTTTTTGTTTCGACTTTTCATTGCAAGTGACATTAGGACTCGCGAAATTTCATTGCACTGATCCTTAAAGCTTTTATTCAACTTCTTACGCATATTGGTGATTGGTAATATCCATTGCATGTAAACAATTCCTACTAAGCCTGTTTGCTCCTTTCTGCATTAGATGCCATTATCCCTTTGCAATCGTAAACAACTCATTTGCTTGAAATCACATTTTTGTCTGCCGTCAGCCATCTTACTTCATGTTCGAAACAGTTGAATTGTTTGAAGTCAAGGTTATCGGCTATGAATTGAAAAAGCCCATGTCATTTCATGGTATTATGCACCGCTCTTGTAAATTGTCATAATTTAACTGCGCTCATGTTTAATTCTTATTTAAAGTCCAAGATGGCTGCCATTTGTCTGTTTTACTCAGTCAGTTGTTAAGTTGACGTTCGAATTGTGGGCAATGTAGTTTATTCGTCATGATGTCATTGACCAGTTATTTCGTCACTGACCACTTTTTGCCCATGTATTCTTGGTCATTGGCAAATAGTTGGTCAATGACCACCTTTTGACCATTTTTGGACCACTTTTCTCCCATATTTTTGGTCAATCCCATCTCAGAGTATACAAGGATCCGATTTTTTACTCCGAGTCAGTCTCGCTCAGTTTTTTTATTGGAACCATTTCCACGTCATTTTAAAACAGAAACAACTTAAAATTCTTTCGAGTGCGTGGTTTTGAATGTTATAACTTTTAAATGGTTCATATCTGAATACTTGAGAGTTTAAATAACAGTCTAGCATAAAAAGTAACTTTTTAAACGTAATCTGCATGTATTATATTAATGCTTTTGTGTGAATTGATCTGTCTTTGACCAGTTGAATATAATGAAGACTTTTAATATCGCTAGCTATATTGGAAACAATCTATAGGACTGTTCAAAAGGATCAGTGGAAATAGTACGCATAATTTGTTTGCCAGTGGGTGCCTGCATACATGTAATATTGTCTTTAATTATATAATGTTTGAACACAAGAAAAACGGAAATAACGATTAAATAAGCAGTTTGAAACGTTCATTGTCTTAAGTCATTTTATTAACAATATTCCTTTAAGCAATGATGTTTGTAATTTGCGTCAGATGGCAAGTAAGGTGACAGTTGCCTACTGTCATATGCCTTCTTGTTTGACTGATGACAACATTGTACTGAGCTAAGAATCTAATTAGAACCATTGTATTAGTATTTGTAGATTTTAAACCCCTCAAATAAAGTTTGAGAGCTGATATATTGGAGTCACTCTGTCAGTCAGTAAGTTGCTTGGTTTGAAGCTTGAAATATATTATCACTATGGACAGAGTAAAAATAGAAGACGCAATTTTTGCCCATGCCTATGACAAAGTGGTGCGGGGGTATTTTTAGTAATATTTGTGACAAAGCTCTTGTTATTACAGCAATGATGTTTGTAATTTGAGTCAGATGACAAGTTAGGTGACAGTTGCATTCTTTCATATGCCTTAATGTCTAAATGATGATGACATTGTACTGAGCTGAACATTCTAATTTTATCAACTTTGTACTTTGCGTACATCGGAAATGGTTTTCATATCTTTTTGTGTATCCTTTAAACGGTGATGTTGCCATATTTATTTTGTTACACTTCTGTTGTACAAGTATGATATAAGAAGTAAATGTGCAGTCTTTACTGAATAAATGTATATATTAATGAATTTGAGAATAATCTCTTAAGCAATGATGTTTGTAATTTGCGGCAGATAACAAGTGATGTGACAGTTGCCTTCTGTCATATGCCTTCTTGTTTAACTGATGAAGACATTTTACTGAGCTAAGTATTGTATTAAAACAACTTTTTAAAAATAGTTTTTATACCCCACAAACAATGCATAGGGGGGACAAAGCAAGTCTTCTAGATGGCATTATCAGTGGGTGTGTAACTCTGCCTGTCTGCAAAGTATATCAAATGTTGGTGTAGTGAACCACTTCCATATTTTTTAAGCGATTGAATTGTAACTTGAAATATGTCATGGCTATGGAATGTAAACATACAAGACCTTTTGATCCTACCTATGACAAAGTGGTGCAGGGGTATTTTAAGTTACGTTTGTGACAAAGCTCTAGTTCTTACTGCTATGATGAGTGTAATATGTGTCAGATGACAAGTAATTTGACAGTTGCCTTCTGTCATATGCCTTCTTCTCTAAATGATGACGACATTTAACTGAGCTAATATCTAATTAAAAAACTGTATGCACTTTGTGTACATGTTTTCATATCTTTGTGCATCCTTTAAATGATAATTTTGCCAAATGTGTGTACAATTCTTTTGTACAGGTATGATATAAGGCGTAATTTTGCTGTTTTTTTCTGATGAGTATATATAACTGCTTTGAGTTTACCCTAAAAAGCAATGATGTTCGTAATTTGCGTCAGAAAGCAAGTAAGGTATCAGTTGCCTTTTGTCATATGCCTTCATGTTTAACTGATCATAAATATGTTCTGAGCCTACCGTTATTCTGATGGAATTTACAATGTTAATGTAGAATTTGTTTTGTTATTTGCCAAACGTGAACTAAACACTAACATCTTATGATCATAATTAATCAGAAAAGCAAAAATTGTACTGAGCTGACATTCATATGAAAAAAGCCTTTATATTTATTGTTGCAATGAAGTTTGTTATCTGCGTTAAAAGGCACCTAAGGTGACAGTTGCCTCCTGTCATATATGCCTTCTTATGTAACTGGTGTATATGTCATCACCTAGGAGAATTCGTGTACCTATGGCAAAGTGTTGAAAGGATACTTGGGAGTTTTTCACAAAGCTCTTGTTCTTACTGCTATGATGTTTGTAATTTGCGTCAGATGACAAGTAAGGTGACAGTTGCCTACTGTCATATGCCTTCTTGTCTAAATGATTGAAAATCTTATTACAACAGCTTTAATACTATTTATTCCCCCACCAACTGGGACGCACAAAGCATACATTTGTACTTCCTGAAGCTTATATTGAACTCCTCTTTAAAAACCAGGTGGATCCTGCTCAAACTTTTCAGTGTTGACTAACGATATGAAGGGAATTTTGCTGTGTCGAGTTTTGGCTGAATTATGGCCCTTAGTCTAGTGTAGACTATGTTGTGGATTTGTCTGTGTACAGATATGGGTCATTCCGTATTTAAGTATTAATCTGCTATGATGTTTGTTATTTGCATCGGATGGATAGTAAGGTTACAGTTGTTTTTACTGAGATAAAAAGTGACTTTAAACATCTGCAAAAGTAGCTATAGCAATCATGTTTTCAATTTGTAATAGATTACAAATTTGGTCATGATTGTAAACTTTATTTCTGTGAAGTAAACACACTTTGTTCAACTAATTTATAGTATCATAAGAATCATGGGTGTCTGTTTAACTGATGGTGACAATGTTACTGATCCTAAATTTGATTTAAACAGCTGTAATATTTGTAACTGCCATGATGAATATAATAAACAGTTTTATTTTAAAAATTAATATAAAAAATTTAATTAATTATTGTTGTTATTTTAAGACCTGGTCGCGATCGTTCTGGTCGGGGGCGTGATCGCATCAGCACAGGCGGTGAGGATGGAGACAGAACTATGAACCGCTACTATGGTAATCGATTTCCGGACAGCCACCAGTTGTTCGTTGGCAACTTGCCACACAATGTCGGAGAAAAAGACCTGAAGGAATTCTTTGAAGGTTTGTAAATGAGAACAAGATTTGTTTTGACATATTTTGTCATTTAGATTAGGAAAGCATGAACTTCATTGTTTTTTACTAAAATGTGTTTACTTATTTTGGTTGTCCGAGATTGACCTGTGTAGTGGTAATAAATCCATGCCATCAGTTCAAACCACAGTAGTATGTCTAACATTGTTAAACATTTACACTTTTGAATGCTTAATTTTGAAACTAAAGTGCTGATTTGAATGCTTATATCTTTAATATAACAACCAATAATCATAATAAGCAAGAACAGTTCTTAAAAAATCACTGTTTTTCAGCATATGGTTCAGTTGTTGAAACCCGCATCAATCAAAAGGGAACATGTGGAAAAATTCCGGTAAATCATTATTTTAATCTAGTTATTTTTTATTTAGAAAAAGATGATATTATATTGCTCTGGCATTGGTTTGTACATCCAGATCCAAACAAAATAAATGTGTATGAATGGCTTCACATCGAATAATAGATCTAAGAAACAAAGTTTAAATCCAATATATTGTTGGATTCTAGAGTATTTGTGTGATTTTATGTAAGCTAAAATCATGTTTAAAAAAAAGTATGTTTTGCTATGCAATCCTCATAAGTCACTGAATCGTTGTGTTCCTTCGCAGAACTATGGTTTTGTTGTCTTTGAAACCAGAGAGCCAGTGGAGAATATTCTTAAAAAAACTTCTCAAGGACAGGTAATATATTTTTTTGAATGTTCAACTAGATCTTGTTGCAATAACTTCTTTATTTTCGCTAACATTTCCAATTCCGGTCGCAAAGCGTTTAGGTAATTATAGCAACAAGTCTGTCATTCAGACGGTCTGTCCCTCAGTCTGTCTGTAACAATATGTTGCTCTATACTTCCTCTACCGTTTGGCTGATTTTGATATACTTTACTGAAATGTTTCGGGCATTGAGACGATGTGCAGAACAATGAGTCAGTCATTCCAGCTCCAACTCAAGGTTTTACTAAAAGGCCAAAGATTTTGTCATTTTTGTGTCCTTTCCATATCTCTTACTTTTGAAGGGTTTTCATGAAACTTGACTAAAACGTATAGTTCATTGAGGCCATTTGAAGATGGCATGAGTCAGCAACACTTGGTCAGGGTCACAATTCAGTTTCATTCCTTATTCCAATTTTTGTGTCTGCCCCATATATTCTATACCTTTTGAAGGATTTTCATGAAATTTTACTACACGTTTAAGTGCACTGTGATGATGTGCATGAGTCAGTCATGCCTGATCAAGGTCAAGGTTTTAATATAAGGTCAATGGTGGTTTGAACCTTCATTTTTGAGTCAGCTTCATACCTCCTGTATGCTTTGATTGATTTTAGTAAACTTCAATACATTTTTAAGGTCATTGAGACGATGTGCAGAAGCCATGAGTCAGTTGCGCCTGCTCATGGTCAAGGTCATACTTCAAGGTCGAAATTTTGATTCACTTTTTTCATGACTGGTTCTTAACTTTTATAATTGAATGATTTTAATGACACAGGATTACAATGTCTCAAACATTAGACAATGCAAAGGGCATTGCTTTGCCACGCAAGTTCAAGGTGAAGGTCACATTTCAATGAAAGGTCAAAAGCTTTGGCGCTTTTTTTGTCCAGTCTCCTTTGCCCAATGAAGGGTTTTGATAAAACTTGGCCAAGTTTTAAAGGTAATATGAATGATGTGCTAAAGGCATGAGTCACTTGTGCTTGCTAAAAAATGAAGGTAAAAAATATATTGGCTGGGAATCTAGCTGTCTCTTGGACTGCGGTGTTGAAACTTTTTTATTCTGCCTTTTTGTCAGCTTCTCTTTGCTAGATTTGCAAGTTTTAAATCTTTGAGGCCAATAATAAACAATTTTTCCATCTAGTTAGCTTGTGAAAATATGTGTTGTTTCATCTCCAGAAAAAAACTTAGTTTCTGTATTTTGTGTGTTAGGCTTAAACACGCTTTTTATTGTAAGAAAAAAGTAGAATTTTGTTAAAGGATTTTTATTTGTGTATAACATTACTAGTGCCTTGTTGTATAAAAATGTATAATAAGTATTTAATTTAATCCACAGTTTATAAAGTACAATGAGCAGCGTCTTAACATAGGCGAAAAGATACCTATTAAAGAAGGTCGTCCTATGGGTCGAGACCCCCCACCCCGGTCAGGCAGTACAGTTGGCGGTGGGGGAGGGTTTAGCAGTCGTGGAGGAAGTGCAGGAAGGGGTATGGGCCCTAGGGGCGGACCCCCGGGGATGAGATATGGGAATCGTGGAGGGGGCGGAATGATTTAGGATGGAGAAGGAGGAGGTGGTGGGATAGGCGGGCAAAGGCGCTGAGGAAGGTTGAAGTGGTGGGTGGGGAAACATGAAGTATGTGGGGATGTTGATGGTGCTTTGTGCAAAATGGTTAAGAAAGTATGCAATTCTGAGTGTGGTGAGGACGTATCATATAACAATCACCGTTTATTTACAAAGTTGATTTTTACTAGAATTCAAGATGTGCTTTGAGCAGCCGAGTGTTTATGTGCGATTGAAATTCAATAAATAAGCATTCAGTTTGCCTGTGATCAGTTACACACAAACAACTATTTATCTTATGTATTTCTGTTTTTGTACCAACATTCTATGTGACCTGTGTGAAGATTACAAAGGACTAGGAATTTCCATGATCATTTTGAACTTTTCAATCCAATTCCATCATTGAGAGTTTTACTTATATGCTATTACAAAGCTAATACCTTGTGCAGCATACAGTTTCATGAACATTGTAAATAAGGTATGATCATTAAACAAGCATTCTTAACTATCATTCTTTGATGTGTTGTCTTGATTTCATATTTCACCATACATCTTTTCAAAATCTGATGTGTTTGTTGGTTTGTGTATGGGCGCGTGTAGCAGAATTGCATATTTTCCACTTAAACATCGTACATGTGAGGAATAACTGTTTTACAAGGTCTAAAAGAAAAAATGAATGATTTCTTAGATGTTTTCAATTCCATATCACTGTGAAACATATAACGGGATACGGACCAAACCCCTCCCGGACAAAAACCCTCCGTCATTTTCATAGAGGCCGGACAAAAACCCTCCAAAGAAAAAACGGGGGCGGACAAAAACCCTCCCATGAAAAAACGGGGGCGGACAAAAGCCCTCCCGTGAAAGCAATTGAACACCAACAAATGTCATTGTTTCACACAGTGTTGCATTCATTAAACCGAAAAATTTACTCAAAATAGGAAAATGTGAATCTGCAATTACTCTTAGTTTTTAATGATAACTACATGTACTTAAATTAGAGAGCGGACACCATGCTGAATGTGTAACACGTACTAAGTTACCCCGTGACTTAGTTTTTGATCTGGCATGGCCCATGTTCGAACTTGGCCTTAAGATCATCTATATAAAAACTTCTGACCAAGTTTGGTGAAGATCGGATGAAAACTACTTGAATTAGAGAGCGGACACCATGCTGAATGTTTAAAAGGCACTAAGTGACCCAATGACCTAGTTTTTTACCCAGCATGCTCTATATTCGAACTTGACCTAGACATCATCTAGATACAACTTCTGACCAAGTTTACTGAAGATCGGATGAAAACAACTTGAATTAGAGAGCGGACACCATGCTCAATGTTTAAAACGCACTAAGTGAACCGGTGACCTAGTTTTTGACCTGCCAAGACCCATGTTCGAACTTGGCCTTAAGATCATCTAGATAAAACTTCTGACCAAAATTGGTGAAGAACGTATGAAAACTACTTGAATAAGAGAGCGGACTCCATGCTGAATGTTAAAAGACGCACTAAGTGACCCCGTGACCTAGTTTTTCACCCGGCATGACCCATATTCGAACTTGGCCTAGATATCATCTAGATACAACTTATGGCCAATATCGGATGAAAACAACTTGAAATAGAGAGCGGACACTTAATACGGACCGACAGACAGACAGACAGACAGACCGACAGACAGACAAGTTCACTCCGTATACCCCCCTAAACTTCGTTTGTGGGGGTATAATTAGTTTCATCACAGAATTAAATAAAAGCAATTAAACACCGTCACATGTAATTGCTTCACACTATGTTGCATTCATTAATCCGAAAAAAATACTGCTTGTATAAATCTAAAGTGTCTACTATGTTGGTTTGTTTATCAATTAATTATATTTATTGTTCATCGTTTTTATGTAATATTATACTGTCTAGACTTCACAATACTTGATATCTGTATAAAACGAAATAAGGAACGTCTGGGGAAGCTTGTGTCCGCCTCTGTTATTTTTTTCACGGAGGACTTTAACGATGATGAAAAAAAAGAAACACGACTTTAGTGTTTTATTAATGCACTGGATGCCGAACAAATTGATATTTTATATAAACACACTACTTAACATCCTAGTTCTTATCCTACTAAGTAATCATAAACATCTTAGTTCAAACATATATAATTTACGTCAAATGGGTGGAAAATAACAACATTTTCAATATTTTATATTTTAATTAGTCAAGATATAGTGTAACTTGACCTACTGAAGTGAAGTAATTATTACAAAAAATAAATATCTCGGATAACCGACAAGAAAAGAAAAAGTCGGACATGACCGATTGCGGATTAAAAATGCATAAATAATCGTTAGTACATGTACTTGAATTCGTGGCTCAGATTTCACGGGAGGGCTTTTGTCCGCCCCCATTTTTTCATGGGAGGGTTTTTGTCCGGCCCCGTTTTTTCATGGGAGGGTTTTTGTCCGGCCCCTAAAAAACTGACGGGAGGGTTTTTTCCGGGAGGTTTTTTGTCCGGCATTCACATATAACAACAACATGATAATTGTTTTCTTTTGATGTGATATGTTACTAGACTATTTAAGTTGTTATTTAACGTACAATTCTGTAATAGAAATATATATATATAGATATCTTTGTTACACACAAAATATTTGTCATATTTTGATGGCATGTTTATGTAGCATTTAAGTTTCCTGAACATGAGACTCAAAAATTGAATTTGAATTTCATTCATAATACGCATAACAAAAAGAGATGACATCTGCGTTATCTGTTTGTAATTAAAGAAAACAACTAATAAAACACATAAACTTCAGACCATGATAAATAGATAATGATAACAGATGTTCCATATGTCTTGTAATTTTGTTAGAAATTCTTTGTATTAAGTCTAAACTGGGGGACATATTGTTTTTTCCCTGTTTGTTGGTTTGTTTGCGTCAAACTTTAAAGGGGCCTTTTCACAGATTTTGGCATATTTTGAAGTTTGTCATTAAATGGAGTCCTGGAGTTAGTCTGAAGTAAAAACGCATTAGCCCTCTCGGCTATTCCGCCGGGTATACACAGTTTAAGTATTTTATACCTTATATAAGCAATATTCGTAGTTTCGTAAATTTAAACGACAACAACAGAACTCTCCAAATTATTCAATCGTTTCGCGTTGCAACGCTTTATAATTTTTAGGTTTTCAAATCGTCAAAAGATACATATAATGGCTTTATTGGACTATGGTAAATGTTCAGTAATACTGTTTCCTCACAAATATCATAACTAAAACGAAAATTTGCGAATTTGAAACAACTTTTTTCAATTTTGTCAATTAACCAAACCGTGAAAAGATCCCTTTAACATTGGCCATTAATTTTGCAATATTGAAGATAGCAACTTGATATTTGGAATGAATGTGTATCTCATGGATCTTCACATTTTGAGTGGTGTAAGGTCAAGGTCATCCTTCAAGGTAAAAGGTCAAATATATGGGGGGACATCTTGTTTATGATTTTTTTGGAACAAGGGTTGCGTACTTTAAAGATCAACAGAATAATTCTGACGTAATAATAATGTTTTATAAAGGAATACCATATAATACCATTGAAATTAAAACAAAAAATAAATACAAAGAAAATAGTTAGAGCTAGAAAACGATGAATTTGATTATCGGTGATTTCCGTAATGCGTTCGGCAATTTACACCGCTATTTTCCACCGATGACGTGGTCGAACACCACTGCGCATGACACAGAACGTCCTCCATTGTTATTTACAGTAACGCAAATTTTGAAAAAAAATTCAATGTATACAGGATTGTGTTCATCATTTACTCGCATTTTTTAAATTTTCAATCTACGTTGAGTTGATTACGATTCGAATTGTTTCGTGACATTGCGGATCTACAGATATTACGATGTCGCAGTGTGCAGAATTAGGATGCAATGCTCATCTTGAAAATGGGAAGAAAGGATTCTTCTGCTTCCCAAACGGTGATAGTATCGGGCGCAAATGAATTCTAGCCGTGAATTTACGACGGATAATCGACGGGACGGTGGTGGACTTTACCCTCAGCAAATATTCAAGGCATTGCATAAAACATTTTAAATAACACGCCTTATTTTATAACAAATTGTCTTAAATAAAACTTCCATTAATAATGTGTTGCTTATTTTTTTAATTTGTTACATGTGAAAAGGGGCTCTTTACTGTTTATTAGGCTGCTATTGCTGATATTGTCTTACTGAAAACAAGTTCATATAAAGAACCGCTAAAAGTATCTTTTTATCAAATCCATTCAGACGATTTCAAATTGCTTGTTCAGAACTGGCGATGGTAAGCTAGAAATAGTGTGTCATTTTACTGATTACTTTATGTGGTGGATTTTCTTTTATATGAAAGTTTTATGATTAGCCATTCAAAATGTATGAACCATTTAAAAATACTATTTCACTGTTAACAGAATGATTCAGGTAAAATTTACAATTTCACTAGTACATGCCATGTTTCCAAAATAGTTCATCAAAAGTCCATGAGCTGGATTCAATAACTATGAATTAGTAGCCGACGGTTTACAGTCAACTCGTACCTAAGTCAAGTCGCACGGAAGTCAACTCGCACGTTGTTTGGTCATCTCGCACGGAAGTCAACTCGTACCTTAGTCAACTCGTACCTTATTCAAACTATTGATGTGTAACTGTGTTCTAGATGAGTAATTTATGCAAAAACACAAATGAGAAACACTCTCAGAGTTTATTTCAATACTTTTTATTGCAATATGTTCACAAACTAGACAGTAGACGTATGAGAAGGTACATGGGAGGGGTTGTCCCTGCTCTTCCATTGAGTCGTTTGTGCCAACCTCAAGTTAAATTTGAAATAAAATTAATGTTTCGTCTGTACTTAGCGATGTATATGAACAATGGCGATATCCACCACAAACTCCTCTACCTCCACTTCTCGGCACAACAGACGACCAATTTTCTTTAGACAAAAGTAACACATGGCAGTATTTAAAAATGTGGGCATTACTTACATTTTAAATTACGTTTTCATTCACTTCATTTTTTATCAAATGTCGCGTACAAATTCGATGGGGACCCGTTTGGCACAGTCGTCTCACGAAAGCGTGCACACTCATCAGGTTGTTGAACGATTTTCGCACAACCTAAAAAACGCTGTTATACATCTCACATATGTCGTTTTGTAAAGATGATTTACAAGTATAACAAATGGTAAGATACCGCATACATAACAAATTACATCACCTAATTTTCATTTTCTTTAATTTAAAGTGATATTATACTCATCTAACAGTATATGCTATGTTTATAGGTGTCTATCGCAACCGTTGTTTATTTTTGGTGCTTTCACTTCATATACACTTATATTTGTTAATGCAGCACCAACATACTAAAACAAAATCCCGGAAAGAGAAAAATAATGCATTTGAATATCAACCGTACTTTCGTTTTGACAAATGACGACAGAAATGATTCGATGTACGATGTGATTCTAAATTTAGTTTCAGTGCAGTTTCGTTCATACGACATAAAGACATGATTTTGTTTTATGGATCATTTTCATTTCCTGCAACGATATCTATTCATACGACACACGAACACTTTCTCCGATCCTAATAAAAAGACAGTTCCGCTCGGCTTAGAGGACTGGGACAGACATGTAAAATATTGATTATAATATATATATATATGTATATACAACTGGTAGCAAGATGACTTGCAGATAATTGGTCAGTTACCGCATTTTAACTAACTCTTTTGACCTGTTAGTTCTTTTCAGCTTTTCAGCTCAATTCAACAGTGAATTATGCGCATAATAGCACTTTAAACCTGATTATAGAAGTAAACTAATTAATTACAAGCTAAATTAACTTTAATTGAATCTTGCGCTGTATACAACACCTTTTACACCAGTATCCGTGGGTGTACGGAAGAAACCCCCTCCAGAAGAAACACCCTTCACTAAAAACGGCATAGCGGAAGAAACCCCCTTTCACATTTTGCATACGCGGAATAAACACCCTCACTAGTTTTGCATATGCGGAATAAACCCCCTTCCATAGAGAAACAAACCCGCTTCCATAATGAAATCATGAGTATGAAGGATTCAAGCAAGAATATGACAGTAATTTTTGGTATGCACGATTTTGTCAAATATTCATGACATTATATAAAATGTTTAAACAACGATATCTATTCTAACGACACACGAACTCCGATCCAAATAAAAAGACGAATGCTTCGGTTATTGTAGGAAAATATGTGCGCAATATCTTCGTCACAATCGGCTCGGGGCGCTAATTTGTCTTTGAAGCATTTTGACATTCGTCTTCAATATATAATTTTTCTTGCCTATTTTGTGTTATTGCAACATATTTTATCCCATCATCAGACATGCATTGTCGAAATAAACCACTGTGGAATATATTTTCCTTTATTTCGGCAATGCTAAAATATCGCTGTCACGCGCGGCGGAGGATGGTCATATTACTCGGAATCAACTATAAAGTAATCATTTTAGTAAAATCGAATCAGATTCAACAAAACAAACAAGTTGATACCAAGATGTAATATATTTTAAACACAAAATGCAACTCAAAAAGCAAAAAAACATTATTTACAAATATTAAGTGCGCCTACTCGTGACGTCATTATTAACACGTCATACGACACAAGTCATGTTCTTTCACGCTAAAGCTGCAGTTGTTTAGTGTGTGTTTTTCATTATTTCTTAAAAATCGGGGACGTAGAGGTATGATAAACAGAAAAACAGTTAAGTTACTGATCTTTTTGTAATGTATTAGGCTCGGCACGATTAAAATAATGAAACAATGTTTGCTTAAAATAACTTTGAGATTTTCCGTGTAGTTCGATTTTCCTATTCTATTTTTAAAGAAATAATTTACGAAAATTGATGGGATAAATCGAATACTAGGTCGGTGCCGAATAAAGCAAAGTTTATTTTGCTCGGCACGAAAATCTGAACCACTAGCCAAGGCTCGTGGTTCAGATTTTCTAAGCCTCGCAAAATAAACTGCTTTATTCGGCACCGACCTAGTATTTTCTATGTTATCAATATAGTTCAATTTAACATATATAAAACACGTATAATCTCATCATCATGGGCAGTTTGTCTATTGTATATATTGAATAAACCTATTGATCTATCTCAGTTTAACGAGTGCAAGTCAAATTCACACGAGGTCTCATCATTAACAACTTGTGAACAAACTGCCGGTACACTTCTTTAATCAGCAAAAAGCAGTTTGGAAATAGATTTTCACCCATTCATTTAATTAAAATCACTGGCTATTGTTGATATAAATGGTGGGAAGTTGTGTCATGATCGGCGCCTTTCTTTTATTTCCGAAATAATGCAGCTCGTGTCATTTATGTACAGTTTTTTTAATTACATTTGCTCAATTAATTGGTATGTATATATACACATACGCATCCGTGGTATAACGAATATTACATCAAGGCTACATCAAATTAAGATGACTCGTATTACATTATTAGACTAGACAGACTAATCAAACGTTATTCGTATAATGCATTCATATTTAGGGTTGACAATATATTTTGGATTCTTTTCATTTTTTGCATGAAATTTGCGTTGATGTGGCGAGTTTTTAACACATATGTTGGGTTATTAAATTTGTGGTTTTGTTTATACTATCTGATAGATGATTTTATTTGTACACTATATTAAAAATTTGATTTTGTGGTGGAGAAAAATCAGTGGATTCACAGTAAATGTCATTAAAGGGACAGTCAACCAGATTGACGAAAAAAGAAAAGTTATAAAATACCGTGTTTTTTTCAGTTATTAGTTTATATTGATTAAAATGTCACGACTGGTATATTACATTACTTGAAAAATGTTGTTAAGTTTTCATATTTTCGGTATATAAGGTAATACAATTTTACTGCGTATGTCTACCAGGTAACTACCAGTTAAATATACATAACGCAAGTAGATTGGTCATCATCGTCACGTGGTAAACCCATGAATGCAAATTGCGCAGGCGTATATTGTATATATTGTATATAATTGTATATATATTACATATAACATGATCAATCTGAAGACATTTGTTTTGTAAACTAGCAGTTCAACTAAATTATGCTTTGATGTCGACATTTCTACAATATTACCATAATTTACACTAAGCTTAAACCCATAACGAAATATTTACTCGTATGAGTTGCAATACTAAAATGTGCCTCATGATTTCGCTTCCATAAAGCTTATAACCAAGGGTGTATTACAATAGCAGGGGTGGTTGCTTATGCACCCCTCTCTGATCCCAATAAAATAAGGTTTGTCAATAGTAAAATTAGGTTTTGTCAACATGAATTTTATTAAACAAAAGGTGAAATACACGTTGTTGACTATAGAAGAAAATCTTGCTGAAATAAAATTAAAACATTCCAAGTATTCAGTTTTAACATATTGCAATGTAAAATCTGCCGCTAAAACTCAAGTTTTGCATGAAATAATAATCATGATCTAATGTACTTCTGTACGCAATACTGTCGTAACTCAAGTTACAATAGTCTTCTTTATATTGCATTGCACAACAGTTTGATGTGTGCTGCGTGGATGCAGTAGCGTGTATACCCGTACATATCTTCGATGTTGTTATATTTTCAGCCTTCAGAGGCTGGTGGCGGTATTGTGTTTTTATTATTTTTTAAGAAACCTTGTTTAATTGTTTTTAATGAAAATTCAATACTGCTCCAGCAGCTGGAGTTTCACTTCTTTATATTGCAGGACAAAAACAGCTTTTTGGGGTTGCGATATTTCTGCCCTTTCACCATTTCAACTATTAAGATTTGAAATATAGTTCTAGTAATTTTACAGTATAATTGTATATCATTAAAATACTATGAACAATGCAAAAAAGTCATTTTCTGAAAAAAAGTAGAGTTACGATAGTTTTCCGTGGAGCCACGCTTGGTGATTTTTAATATCTTGTTTCACTAGTTTTATTGATCTAGTACATATTATGATGATTTTATTTTAGGGATAATACACGTTTTCGAGGGCATGATCATCTGCGGGCGCTCGAAAAATCCGTTCCTGCCCGAGTGCGCAGCACGAGGGCAGGAGCGGATTTTGAGAGCGCCCGCAGATGATCATGTCCGAGAAAATGTGTATTTTCGCTATTATTGCATAAACAAATCACACATACCAAAATAATGTTAAATAACATTGAAAACAATACGTTTTGTTCATTCGACATCGACAAAATAATTCGATTATTTCAATACAGTTCAAGGTTGTGTTTTACATATGCCTCACTCGGTCATAATCCGAAATGACGAGGCTTTTACCTTCGGATAGGCAGTTTTCGATTTAAAATGTGTTTAAACAGTGGATTAATGCAAAGTTGAAACGCAGCCGCGCAAAGTAAGAAATGAGGAAATATTTTGGAATTAAAAGCAGAAACGTTGAAGGCACATAAACACTTACATTTACAGCATAGTCTTTTGAAAGTGTTGAGTAAATAACCTTAACTTCATTGACGTTGCCAATAAAATAAAGCTGTTGTCAGGAGAGTGCAGATGGTATAACTTGAAAAGTGGATTGAAATAGTCATTATCCCTGCATGCATGAGGAAACTGGTGCTTTTTCAGTTCCCCATTTATGCTTGGAAAGTCGTCGAAGGCTGGAGAAGGGAAGTAACTGCGCGTGGACCAGATTATGGATATGAAAAACACATAACAGGGCTTGAACGGCACGTGAATTGCATTGTTAATACACGATTTCTCCCGTTCAAGCCCTCCTTTTGCCAAGTTTCTGCACAGCGCCAGAGGGTATTATAGCTAGAGTTTATGCAATAATATTCAATCGTTGATTGTTGTCGATTTGTTCATGCATTTAAAACTTTTTCAAAGATGTAATGAAATGATCCTTGGACGACGTTCTTTTTACTTAAAAAATACAATGGTCAATAGCATGTAATTATAACGTCATAAGTTGATGCAAATAATGAATTTTATAATTTAAATAAAAAATATCATCAACGGAACCACCATAGACTATATATGAGAGAAACGAGCATACATAATAATGATACCATTTAAGGTATGGATAGGATTATGTCATAACATTAATATGAAAGTTGTCGCATCATATTCGAATCAATTTTAACTAATCATTTATGCCAAACTTGGTTAATATTTTTTGTACTTCAATGTCTATTGTGTGCGCAATTAATACCATATTTTTGAAGCAATTTATTCAAATGTTTACCTTTTCAGAGGACAACAAAGAAGACAATTTATGTTCTCCAATGAGGCCCGTCACCCTGAAGTTGCTAGTGTCCGTGGATCTACACAGGAATGGAGATGATGAGAAGGAACCACTCCTCACTGGACTGGACTTCATGCCGGACGGAAGGCTGGTAGCCGTGGATAGCAAAAATGATAAATGTATCATTCCGAATGAGCGACTGCAGAGACAAGGGAAACCGTATAAGTGCAGGTCAAGACCAAATGATTTTGCTTGCATCTCTGAAAATCATATCATAGTGTCAGTGGCAAACACGACCTTATGTGTCCAGGCCATGTCATCAGCATAACAAACAAAATCTATGCATCATTCCAGTTCTCTTCTTTAAGCTATGCGACGGCCAATGACCTTGTCGTAAGTACGTATGATGATCCGACTCCTTCTAAAATTATATCACTGATGCCAATTAACACTTTGGGGTCTGATTTTAAGAACGTTGTTTTTCCTAGGAAAACGTACAAACTCGATGAACGGCTGTGTACGTATGTCCAGTCTAAGAACAATTTGGTGCTGACTGACAGGTTGGCTCACACAGTATAAATGTAAGACACCGTGAAAGGCGCATCTAGAGCTGTCACTGATGAGAATATACAAGAACCACGTGGTGCCTGTGTAGGGCCTGAAGACACGGTGCTGGTGTGCAGTGAGAATTACGACTCCATTGTGCACCTAACTGTGGACGGTGAAATACTGGGTACCTATCCAGTTGATGTGAAGTATCCTTGTTGCATATGTGTGTCTAAGGATGGTACTAGGCTGGCGGTGTCCAACAGCGCTAAAGGTGTCCAGAAACTTCACTTGTATAGGATATCTCCGGCACACAGTTAGGTGACGAATCAGATAATTTAAATGTGGTCGTATTCACTATACATGTAAATTATTACCCGTGTGTTTTTGATTAAACAAAATTCAATATTTTTCATAATAATGTAACCAAGTTGTTTCAAGGCATTAGCATGTATGAATTTTGAAAAAGAGTATTGCCAGTATTGTAAGTTGTATAGTTCACGTGTTAAGTTTATAGCTAAGATTAAATAATACATGTAGTGTAATGCTACACAATTGTAGAGGTTGATTGATTGCCTATGATAATAATACTTTAATTCCCATTACATGAATGATTATATATCGGTGTTAATAATATATTGGATATATTGGATCCCCTTTAAAACTTACATATTTATGTTGTGTAAAAAAATAAGCACATTCAATAATGGTATTTGGTTATGCTTATAATATCAAAAGCAAAAATTGTAATTAAGAAGTATACCTTATGTTATATTTTCTAATATCACGGTGCCTATACCACGTGACTTTTTAAGATCTGTGTTGGGAGAATAAAGAGTGACCCAGTTAACATTTTTAATGATGTCTTTTAAAATATTTCACCATTTTTAATGGGATAAAGTGGAGAGCCCGCTCATTCGTGGGAGTTTTCTATAGGTATCATGATCTTTTAAAACAAATAAGTATTTTTTCAGTAAAGTTCAACCGCGCGTTTGTAATATGAAGTCCCCACACTGACCCGACAATTTTTTAACCGTTTATATGCGCGGTTGCACTTAACAGAAAAAATACTTATTTGTTTAAAAATATCATGATACCTATAGAAAACTCTTACGAATGAGCGGGCTCTCCACTTTATCCCATTAAAAATGGTGAACTATTTAAAAAGAGATCCTTAAAAATGTTAACTGGGTCAAGCTTTATTATGTCCCCCTTCGAAGTAGAGGGGGTATATTGTTTTGCACATGTCGGTCGGTCCGTCCGTCCGTCCGTCCACCAGATAGTTTCCGGATAACAACTAAAGAACGCTTAGTCCTAGGATCATGAAACTTCATAGTTACATTGATCATGACTGGCAGATGACCCCTATTGATTTTCAGGTCACTAGGTCAAAGGTCAAGGTCACAGTAACTCGAAATAGTAAAATGATTTCCGGATGATAACTCAAGAATGCTTAGACCTAGGATCATGAAACTTCAATGGTACATTGATCATGACTTGCAGATGACACCTATTGATTTTCAGTTCACTAGGTCAAAGGTCAAGGTCACAGTGACTCTAAATAGTAAAATGGTTTCCGGATGATAACTCAAGAATGCTTACGCCTAGGATCATGAAATTTCATAGGTACATTGATCATGACTTGCAAACGACCTCTATTGATTTTCAGGTCACTAGGTCAAAGGTCAAGGTCACAGTGACTCGAAACAGTAAAATGGTGTCCGGATGATAACTCAAGAATGCTTACGCATAGGATCATGAAACTTCATAGGTATATTGATCATGACTGACAGATGACCCCTATTGATTTTCAGGTCACTAGGTCAAAGGTCAAGGTCACCGTGACTCGAAATAGTAAATGGTTTCCTAATTATAACTCAAGAATAATTAGGACTAGGATCACGAAACTTCATAGGTACATTGATCATGACTGGCAGATAACCCCTATTTATTTTCAGGTCACTAGGTCAAAGGTCAAGGTCACAGTGACAAAAAATGTATTCACACAATGGCTGCCACTACAACTGACAGCCCATATGGGGGGGCATGCATGTTTTACAAACAGCCCTTGTTCTCCCAACATGGATCCGAAAAAGTCACGTGGTAAAGGCACCGTGTAATATGTATGGAATAGTGTTTCTTATGTTTCACTCTTTATTTCACCATAAACTCTAATGAATAGCTTTTACCTTTTTGTGAAAACTGCGGTTAATTCTGATATAAACAATGTGTTAATTAACATATTGAAGTATTTATTTCATACTTTATTATGCCCCCCTTTGAAGAAGAGAGGGTATATTGTTTTGCACATGACGTTCGTCGGTCGGTCGGTCCGTCCACCAAATGGTTTCCGGATGATAACCCAAGAACGCTTCGGCCTAGGATCATGAAACTTCATAGGTACATTGATTATGACTGGCAGATGATCCCTTTTGATTTTCAGGTCACAAGGTCAAAGGTCAAGGTCACATTGATCTGAAGCAGGAAAATGGTTTCTAACGAATTCACACAATAACTGCCACTACAACGGACAGCCCATGGGGGGGGGGGGGGGCATGCGTGTTTTACAAACAGCCTTTGTTTTGTATTGTTCGCGGATATCTCATTAAATAATAACAACCTACATTGATTTCAAGCGCATCAAAAATCAAAGCGCTGAAGGCACTAAGTTGTTCGCTATTGTATAATATTAGAGTCAACTCTTTTTTCAAAATTGAGTTATATGTTTTTTTAATCACATTTTAAAATAAATACAACCCATTCAAATTTATAGTGTGTCTTAGGGCACAGGTCGATATGTGTGTGTATTGTTTATCATCCTATTTATGGTATAGAGATTACTAAGACGAAATAACAATATGTCCTTTTTAGACATTCTAAAAGCATATAAAATATGATGAAAAGGGTTTAATGAGAACCAGTTAATAAAAAAAAAATTGCATTTACCATCATATGTAATGAACATTGTTGGAATATCAAGTACCTATCACAATAAAAATATAATTTCATGATGGAAATTCCCTTTACAATTTTTTTTTGACACCATATACACATTCAAAATGTACAATAAGACATTAAATGATCTTAACATAACACAAGCAGACACGAATGAATACATTCGAATTTTTCATAGGCTGATTCGAGAAAATTCTTTGAGCTTTGGCAATATCACTGTGTCGGTGCACAGCGTAAAGGATGTAACACTGTTCAGTGTAATTAACTCCGGACTTCTCGCTGCATGTTCATTTAACTTCAAACAAATAGACTCAAATTATGACCAAGTAACAATTACGCGTTAAAATCCATCTCGCAGAATTTTAGGGTCTGAAATCTGTCACTAAATCATTAGGGGAACAGAAAATTGACTATCGAAAAACACAGCTTTGACCCCAATATGAACAAACAAACACTACCGAAAGAGTATAGGGTCACGATAAGACGAAAATCGTTTCATTATCTAACCACAAAAGTTTGCCGAACTCGGTCATGAAGTCTGGAAATCGTTCCTTAACGCCTTCAATGGATACCCTTATTTATTTAACTGGCATCATGTTTGGCCAAGGAATTTCCCGGACTTGTTCAGCGAGCTGTGCATTGGGCGTCTGGCTGCGTGCTCTTGCAGCTCAAGTCCGCTCAAGCGCTTGACACCCTTCTCTCAAGACGGACATTTCAACTTGGTTAAGTCGCGGTCCGAGCTTTATCCCCGTCGAACTTGAGGTCAGTTAATGGACACATAGCATGGATCATGGAAAGCCAGGATTTGAAAGAACTTAAATCATGTCTTACTTTTAACCCTGCGATACTTACCTCTGACCTTCTTATTACTAATTTTGAAAGGGTTGAACCCTAACGTTCCGCCCCTCCTGGCTTTCCGAGACTGGTTAAGATATCTTTTCTTACTTCTAAACCAGTACCAATACAATTTTGGTCAAAGACACCAGCGTTGTCCTTGACATTCGTCCTTGCCCAGTTAAACCTGCCTGGTGTTTCAATTGCCAGGGCTTTGGACACATAGCCAGCAAGGGTAAATGTCCTAACGCAAAATCATGTTGTCGTTGCGCCGGTTTTAATTGCCAAAGGAGGTGAAACAACAAACTACGTTGGTTCACCAACTGCGGCAGCCAGCACTCCGCATCCTACCAGGAGTGCCCCACCTATAAGAGAGCTATACATATAGCTACTCATGCCAGTTTTTATGGGGTCACCTGGTCCAAGGCGGAGAACAGGCTATTCGCACCTGATACAGTGAGCCACAGCGTTGGCGCTTGAAACACCCCCATCACAACCGGATTCAAGGCACCACCAAAACATGCCTCATCCGGTAGTAGATTGCCCAACGCCGGGAGGACATGTCCAAAAGTTGAGGGGTTAGTGGGTAAGAGTACCCCCCTCAACCTCAGAATAGAAAAACCCCTCCAAAGGTTACTCCTGTGAAACCGGTCGCCAAATATACACCCGAAAAACGCACACCCCCTGTATCTCCTATTCAGGGGGATTCACCAAATCAGAGACGCCCTCCTGTGCTACCAGAGGGTCCTCCCCGTCCTCCCCGTTGTCTGATGGTGGTTGTGACACCACTTGTAGTGGCACGACACTTTCGGACAACTCTATTTTTAATGTAACGGGGTATGACTCTCTGAGGTCGATGCACTCCTGTATATTGGAGAACCTTACAATCCAAATCCCTTACCGTCCCAGAATGGTCGACACACTGACATCCCAAATGAGCTCACCTGCCTTTAACACAAGCAGACGTAACTCGTTTGCAGGGGAACCATTTATTAAAATAAATGATCCGCCAGCAACAGGTCACACCTATAGAAACGTACATCTCAGCGAACTGGCGGATCGTATAGCTGAGATACTAAAGGACCAAAATAGGCCCATTAGTCGTCGGGTTACCTCCTACATTAACAATAAAATAGATTCGCGATTTAAAAATTGCTGAGAATCTCAACAAAGGTCATCCCCAATGACCAACCCCTTCCTAATAAAATCCATTCTGGAACTGGGGATCCTCCAAAATAAGCAGACCCAGGATGCCCACAACCGGCCAGCGGTACCCTCTCAGCCAAAACGAAAACATCCCGGCCGGCCAGGACCCCCGCGAAACTCAAAGGGGCCTGCGTCGGTCACAAATTAGCAATCAAATCCCACACCATAAATTAAATCAATTTAAAAGCAAGTTAACACTCCTTCCACTATGGACAGTGATCTCCAAATCATCTCTTTTAATGTTGGTGGTCTTACCACCAACAAACTTACAGAACTTAAGCATTTTCTAGATAGTAACCCCACATTCACATGTTATGCCTTCAGGAGACTAGATTTTCCAATAATACTATCAAGCAAATTCCTGGCTATAAGTGTGAATATAAAAAATTTGGTATTTTAAACCATCATATTGCTGTGGGTCTTGCCATTTTTGTAAAAATACTATTAATTATGAGTACCTGGGAGTGAAAAACCAATTAAAACCGGATGTTTGCACTGCTATTGAGGCATTGGCAATTAAATTTGTTATTGATAAGAATCGGCCTCTTATTTTGGTCAATATTTACTCAAGAGGATGTGATCTTGAAATTTTTAACGGCCTCTTTAAGGAATTAAGGACCATTGAAGCACCCTATGATGTAATATTCACAGGCGACTTTAATGCACATCACCTTGCTTGGGGTTCCAACAAATCAGATGCAAAAGGTCGGGCGGTAATAAAATGGTAGGACAAGCAAGACCTTATACTGCTCAATGACGGTTCTCCAACCAGACTTAACCCCACTGCGTTTAAATCTCACATTGACCTTACTGTTGTTAATGCCAATGCGTCTGCACGGGCAACCGTTGAAGATACAACGGGATCTTATCACCTCCCATAACAGGTTACCATGTTCAACTATATTGCACAGGGAACTGATGCCCAATGCTCAGGAGAGCAAAATTTCTACTAGAAAAAGCTAACTGGGTTCAGTTTAGGGACGTCTGTTCAGATCTTTCCCTTGCAGATGTTCACTCCCAGGACTCGAATAAGTTATGTAACTCCTGAACAAATAAAATCCTGTCCATAGCGGAATGTCTCCTCCGGCAAGGTTAAGGCCAGAAATAGGGTCCCGTGGTGGAATTAGGCCTGCTCCAAGGCGGTACAGGACCGGAAAAAAGCTTTAAAAATTCTCAAAAATAACCCGGCTGAGCATAATCTTCTCAATTATAGGTCCCTCGAAAACCAGGCAATGCGGGTCATTTTTGACGCAAAATCTCAAACTTGGAAAGAATTCTGTGATTTAGCAATTATTAACAAGAAAAACACTAGGGATTATTGGCAAAAATTAACAAAATTAAAGGAAAATCATAAACTTCTATGCCGCTCCTTACAAATAAAGGCGAAATTGCCACTACCCCAAGGGATAAGGCTCAATTTTTGGTACAACATTTCAAATCTGTCTCCAGTGACTCAAACCTTCCCCTTAAAACTCTGAACTATCAAAAGCGGTTTGAGTCGGAGCACCAAAACATTTTAGATGAGCCTGGGGACAACATCACGACTCTCAATTTACCCTTTACCTTAACTGAATTATTAAGTGCTATTAACACCAGGAGCAATACTGCAACGAGGCCCGACAAAATATCATATATGATGTTTAAGTATGTATGAAAGACGTATTTTATCCTTTATATAAGCAATCTTCGTAGTTTCACAAAATTAAACGACAACAACAGAACTCTAAAAATTATTCAATCGTTTCGCGTTGCAACGCTTTACAATTTTCAGGTTTTTAAATCGTCAAAAGATGCATATAATGGCTATATTAGACCAAGGTAAATGTTCAGTATTACTGTTCCCTCACAAATATCATTACTAAAACGAAAATTTCAGAAAATATTTATAAAAACAACACAGGCTCAGCAACAATCTTTCAAATTTATCAGCGTAACTTTTGACAATAAAATACTCTTTGTGATGAATATTGGTCAATAAACCTACTAAAACTGCTATTTTATCAGACTTAGTGTCATCTCATGAGTCTATCGATAACAGAAAAAGCAAATCTAGGCCTGATATTTTAACAAACATTTTGGAACTTGATCAAAAGTGCCTAGATAAAGGATTTAAGTCACTTTAGTATGGTGTCCAGCACATGTCAACATCAGTGGGACTGAGCAAGCTGACAGGGAGGCTAAAGAGGGGGGCCGTAGATGTTGGGGAACCCCTGGCGCCTACCGAGATCAATTTCCCGGCAAAGAAATTTGTCGTGGGTGAGTGGAACCTCCGGCCTTTCAATTTGGCTTCCCGTAGACATACTTTTGCCAGACCCGTGAAAACCCTCAGGCCGCCTGACAAATACTCAGCAAGCATTTTGCTTGACAGAGCCATCCCGCGCCTGAGGATGGGAACCACACTTTTACGCGGTGGCGCGGGAAAGTTTGTCGTCGGGGTAGACCCTGCATGTCCTAGATGCCTGGAACCCCTCACTGCACCCCACATGCTGCTACACTAACTTTTTTCTTTAAGAATTACAAATGGAGAATATTAAATAAAAAAATGAGATAATATGATATTTGCAATACTGAGATAATCCAGTAAAATATGAATTGGGCAAAAATGACCATTATTATACTATAATGCAGGAAAAAAACCAAAGGTTATCCATCCTATAAGACTTAAAATATAGGGAATGACAAGAGGAAAAATAGTTCAAAAGTACCTAATTTGCTATAAGAAAACAGAATAGCAATTTGAAGAACAAGTTAAGGAAAAATAGTACAAAAGTACATGATTTGCTTTAAAAAAAACAAATAGCAATTTTAAGAAGAAGTTACAATAACACCAAAAAATCGCGGACAGGGCTTTAGCTTCGTTAGCCAAGGCGGCATTAGACCTATTTTCGCATGACGCGGCTAGAAAAAAGTATGATTTGAATTTGTCGAAAACAAAACTGCATGTCGAAAGAAAACTGAATGCTAATAAAAAATATTTGAATATCATATATTTCGATGGTGAAAAAATTAACTCATAATAAGCAAATTGAGGACACAAATAATGTGATCTCCCGTATTATATTTTTTTACAAACATTTACGTGTGGTTTGAATACACGTGGAATTAATGCACAAATTTGAGCGATGAAAATGCAACACACAAGTAACAAAAATCATCAACAAAGATTTAAGTCTGTTTGATTAAATAAATAAATTAAATTTATTTCAAAGTCACGATATTTTATTTAAGCGTTTCCGATCGATAAATCGCCAATTGCAAATGAATCTTTCAGCTCGCGATTAAAGTTGAAAATGTAAAAGAAAATGGCGATTGTCCGAAAATCAAGGTAACTCTTTAAATGATAAAGTATTCATTTGTTTAACAGGACTCTGTCAGCAGCTGGAGCATGCACGTCGTGATCGGGGGAAGAGTCACTCGCAGAAGATTTTCTTGACGACTCCCAAGAATCCTCAAGCGGAATGGTAATTGACCGTAGGACGATAGTTGTTTTTTCTTCATCGCCTGAGGAGCGTCGGATATGAGAACTTCCTCGGGCGGCGCTGTTAATCAAGCGAGTACCGTCATCCCTCCAAGCGGACGTTTGCTGACTACCAGAAGTTGGACGGATCGCTAAGCGGCATGGTAATTTTCAGTAGGTAGATAGTGGATTTCACTACATCGCCAGAAGAGGAACGGGGACAGCGGAGGTGGCAGCGTAGAAGACGGGCGTGGCGTACCTTGGGCAGAGATACAGGCAACGATTTCGAGGGGATGGCCCTATGAAGATAATGAAAGTGTCGAAGGGAAGCGGTACCCAGTACGCTCAACGTTATCGGGAAACCGTTCTGGGGTTCGGGTCGACAGCTTGAGTCGTTATGAGAGGCAATACAAGGAGCGCAGCGTGAGAGGAGCGGGAAGATCTTCTTAAATTTTCAGCAATCCCTTTGCAGAGTAACATTGTCCTTTAATGGCAACCAGACAGTGCACATTAAGGTGTCATTTCCCAACGTGCACTTGTCTATTTGGATCAAAATTATTTCGTTGGCAAATACCCGGGCAGTTGAGGTGAATTTCAAAAATCACATAACAGACATTTGTGCTGACAAAGATGTGTCACGAGAAATTCGCAGGTTACTTTATAGTCGCCAAACTGTAATGTTCGCTGTTCAAACGGTTCAGAGAATGCTTATGAGGACGGGCTTAACTGGAGATTATAAAATGTATTGACGTCGGTCAATGAAGTAAGCATTTACTGCAGATTATTTACCACATAATTACAGTTTTACCATTTACGTAATATAAAATGGTAATAAAAACAGTGTTGGGTATCTTCATCAAACCTTTTAACTGTAATCGATAGTTGCTTATGAAAAGTTAAAAGCAAATGGTGAGCAACTGAATCCTTATGGCGAGTAAGTTGTGAACACAACAACCTTTGTAGCCATTTGTTAATATTTGCTGATTTAAGTCCCTTTGTACGTGTTTTGAATCTCAGAGTTCGAAATAGTTGCTGTCGCCATCAAGTTCCATTCATGTAAAGCGTGCGTGATGCAACAGACCAGGTGCTGCAACTAAATATAGACGCGCAATTTAGTACATGTAGTATTTTAGGATGAAACATTTATATCGGAATAAAAACACACGATGAGAAAGTATTGACCCATTGAAACTATAGAGAACATACGTTAATTTACGAATTAAAAATTGCAGTAGATGATGCGTTCATAGAAAATTTGGTGACGGGTTGAGTAGAGGAGTAATGCGTTGATGTCAGTACATGAAAATGCATAAAAATAAAATGGAAATACATTCAATGAAGACTTTAATTTCAGGCAATATATATATTATTTTTAATGTGGTTTGATCGAGAATTTAATACAATGCTTGTGCCAATACATTTATTATTAGAATTATGAGGTGGTTCATTTTTTGTTAGACTCACAGACGTTTCCTAAGCGTCATCTTAGATATACGTTGAATGTTTTTTTTCATCATTGTAATCATAAGTGGAGTTTGTGTGAATACTGAATCAAATTATGAGAGATTGTAAATCAATGGCATTTTCCTCCTTTTTTCAAAATCTCACCACTGTAGACAATTAAAAGTAAATTCCGTTTATGTTCAATGTCGAACTTCATGTCCTGGTACTGTAAGAAATATTAAATACGTTCAAAGAGCGAACAACTGCAGTGGCTTGGCGCTTTGATTTATATTCGGTTTTAGCGATTTTGAAGCGATTTTTATCGTTGTCTATAGCATTCATGTAGTTATTGGTGAACTCATGTTCAACGTTTTGTAAATTGAGAACTGTGAATATAAACAAACTTTACCTTATACTATTGCGTTGTTATCACTGGTGCAATTGAGAATACATGAACGTTTCCCATACATATCAAATTTAACCCCGCTGTAAGAGCAAACATTATCATCAAGAAACCTTGCGAAACATACGCGTGATAGTGTATTTGACTCTCTTGTTGATAAGCAGTAGTTTTATTTTCCCTTATCTATTGATAGGCTCAGATTTCGAATGAACTGTGCTGCGAAAAATTACACGTGATTAAAACGCAGTACTAATAACCAATGAAATTATATATATCCACAAGCCAGGGCCTCACAAATGGAATTATGTTTGACCTCTAACTGAAGTAAATAAAGGAAACGTTAACATTAAGCCGACTCTTTCTCTGTGCGAATGAAGGTTGATTGTATAGTGTTCAGTTTACTATCGTATCTAACGAGAAATACTAAACCGAGGAACAAGTTTGCCTTCAATATGCGATGTTTCAGTGTTGCAATGATGACCAATGTCCTAAGTTTTTCTGTTCCACAGTTGGTTAGCACGAGTGAACCCGTCGATTTGTTTGTGTTTAACCAATAATTTACCTCAACATAATTATAATAATAACTGTATTGGTATCAACGATAAACGCGAACGAATTCTGGGCTCATTGGTCCGTGTATATACGGTCTTTACCATTTTCGTTTTGCATTCGACACAACGAAAAACAAAAATCAACGTATTTTAGTTCATATTCCGATTTTCTTATAACCAGAACAAAAAACAAAAAAAACAAAGTTGAGATCTTTGTATCGTTTTTCGGTGTACTAATAACAAAACAAAACACAAATCGTATTTCCCTATTCATATTTCGTTTCAATTTTAATTATACAAAAATCAATATATGAAAATTGAAACACAGTGTCTGTTCCTTTTTACCGTTCTTGAATTGATAAAACCAAACGGTATACGAAAAACGAGGGGCGCTCCGCTGTTTTGGAGAGATAAGTCATGCCTGATCTTTTTGCGCAGTGTTCTCCCTTAGATTTTATTATCTTTTTAATACAAACATGTAGACAATTATAGACGAAGAATAGTCGAGTCTTGGGACAGCTATTTTTGGCTACTCTAATGGGAAAATAAATAGATCTAGTAACATTATATTACAAGAAAATTACATTATAATAATAGAAAAATCAACGCTAATTCAGGTCCATTATTTGAAATACCATTAAAGTTACAACTGTGAAATTGTTACAAATAATTCAGTTCATGAATAAAGCTTTTAGGTACGTTTTTTTCCACTTTTCGAATGACTGTTTACTGGAACTGGATTTGTATAAAAGGAATAAAATAATACATTTTTCGACTTTTGCGTGCACTTTAACAGATCACGCAAGCCAACGCTTGATTGAAGGCGCGTTTCTCTCGGAAAATCATACATGTATAGTTAGAGATATACAAGCTTTTCTATAATGGTATTCGAGTTCAATTTTAGGAGACAACCAGGGTCTAAAACGGAACGTTTCAACGCGTGCAAGTAGTTTCTATAGGCGTTACGCATGCTATTCGCCTTCTTTATGAAACGTAACGTTTAAAGTCATTTTTAGCGGCGTTATAATATCATTGGAAGGTAAATATTTTGTTAGCATTAACTTCATCTTGAGCGCTTTTTCCGGAACATTAAATATGTTGCATAATTAGTTATTAAATACGAACATTTATTGATATTATTAATAATATTATATATAATTATTTCATGCGCAAAACGGTTTCATATAAGGTTTTTGGTTATAACTCTTTCAGAGCTAAAATCACTAGACACATCACAGCTCAGTTGTGAAATGTAACATGTATTTGAACTAAGTCGAACGAATTTGAAATTATATATTAGACACCTTGCACATTTCATAAGATTCAAACAATTTTTATTTATTCTTCTTTTGTATTTTTCTTTATTTCAATATTGACAGTACTCATACAACTTTAACATTATATTATGTACGGTGATGTTATAAGTAAAACAAAGGGGACAGTTATTCTTATGTGAGGGAAAAATTACGCGCAATAGCCACGACTGAGTTACCTCCCCAATGCAGCAGCAAAAAGCAAAGATCTTTAAATACAAATGTTTATTTATAGATCTTTGAACAGCGCCACTGGTTTTTCGTTTTTTGTAAACCGTAATATCAAACCAAGAACGGTAAACGGGACAAAGTTTTAATCATTGATTTTCGTCATATGAAGATTGAAACGAAATTTGAAGAGGGGAATACATATCTTATTTTGTTTTATAATTAGTACAACGAAAAACGATATAAAGAAGGTTATTTTGTTTTCGTACTTTGTTTTTGTTTCGGTTATTAGAAAATCGGACTATAAACTTATATGCGTTAATTCTCATGTTTCGTTGTGTCGAATTCAAAACGAAAAAGGAAAAGACGGTATATACACGAACCCTCATTCTATTGAGAACCTCCGAACATTTCTAAGCCATATGCGATTCCCCCTCCCGCTGTACAACCAATAATCAGTCTAGAGGATAGTATAGCATCATTTCTCTAATTATCATGTTATAGATCTAATTATCACCTTTGTCTTGGTCATTGTCGATGGAAATAAAGATCCTGACGCAAATAGTTGATACTTATGTATGATCAAGACTGTAAACACGACACCATGCCTGTAGTACAGTGTCCGTTCCCTGATAATAGACGATCTAGATCCGCCATCGTTGCGGCACTCATAACTGCCCACAGCGCCGTACACACATTGGCCCTTGCCAAAACAGCCAGAGTTGAGAAAGTCAAGCGTCCTACAGTTACCGCCGTTGGATCCAGCGAGGACTTGACTTAATTTTTTTTTACGCTGGAATGATTATGTTGCTGCCACCAATTCGGATGGTCGAGGTAAAGTAATCCAGTTGTTGGAATGTTGCGATGAACCTCTTCGAAGAGACTTAACAAGAACAACAGGTGGCAAACTAACTGACAAATCGGCTGACGATATATTGTACGAGAATTTACAAAGCGGACAATGACTCATATCATGCATACATACGTTACACACTATTACGTTTTCAGTAAGTAAGTATCAGTTAAAATCGACATTCCCTAAACGCCAGTATACGCTTACTGTCAGACTAGGTATACGTAATATAGACTTTTACATGGTAAATACGTTCGCATATTGCCATATACGTAAATCAACTTGATAGAAAACGTACAGATCTAATTTAAATTAAATACTAGAAATACATAAATTTGTCGCTTACGTGTCAACAAGGTTTGCAAATTTATATAAACGTAACACCATGGTGCTGAACTTTCTACTTAGGTAAGGTATACATAAATATTGGTTGTTATCCGTAGCAAGCACGTTCGCAAATAATTACATACTTAGGAATACATCGAGAGATCGTTTATTTACAAAATCTTCGCTTCGTGTTTTAATCAGCTAAGCACGAAAATTAAGACTTACAACTTTTGGCGTAGATTGGTCGAGAGGAACGGTCTTAAGGTTTGGAATAAAGTTGTAATGTACTATATTCGCAACAAGATACAGCCCATCAAAGTATGTCTTCAAAATGTATACCTTTTGTAGTTAGAACATTAAAAAAAAACCTTCAGTAAAAACAGTCGATACATACGTCGAATATATCCTATGCAGATATTTCGTGCTTATATCTGCCCTGTTATCTAAATAGCGTTCAATGGAATGGCCCCGATGCTTAAAGACTTCAGGTAATAGAGGTAATTGACGTACTTACAAAAACATTTTGTGTGTAAGTCACGTGCAATCTTATACATGACAATCGTTCCATCAAGTACTCTATCGTAGTAAAGTTGCGATTATAAACTGCAAATACGGGTTCTATAACATTGATTGCTCTTATGCATAAGCTCCAGGTAATTATCATTTTAAGTGAGCGTTTTACTATACAGGATAGCTTTAAATGCAGGTACACCAAACATATTACAAAAACTTGTGTAATGAACGCTGGAAATTCTCTGAATGTTCTGATGATAACATTTAACATGAAAGCGCAATTGATAAAATTTGACTGATGCCGTGCTCTTTGTACACTATGAAATTTCGATGCACACTATAATCGTACTGAAGGATATATTTTTTTTCATTTTAGCATATCATTTAGGTTTAATGTTTACCGCACCATGGTCTGAAATGAATGTTCCCTCCATTTAACAGGTATTACAATTGTTAACGAAAAAATGTAGCCGCTTTTGACGATCAATTTTTTGAACGAAGCCCTAATGGCACGAGTGCAAAACATGTAAGTAAGTTTGAGATGTATGTTTCTTAAGGATGGGTGGAAGGGTCCGTTAAAACGAATTTGTTTTAATTGTTGGAGTTCGGCTATTATTTATGACCTCTTTAAAATGGCAACATCTGTGTTTTATTGCTCATATATTTCAATAACAGGTTTTTGATAGCTAAAAATATGTCGTGCACTTAAGATATTTCTGTATAAAGGTATCGCATACAAAGTTTAAAGTAAGTTATTGAAGCATGCGTTTTTCCCTTGTTAAGTCTATAAAGTTTATTGTATACTTTCAACATATTAATAATACATAGAGCTTATAATAAACGAGGATGGTTTGGGAGTTTCATTTACATACAATGATACAATTATTATTTTTAATTTAATAAACAGCTATCAACAGCTATCAATCATTAATGTACTTTAACATTTTAAATTCGGAAATTATGCTTCAAAAATACTTCAATGTTACATGTATCACCATAGCAACAGTATGTTCATGCACGCAGCACTTTGGATCTTTTTTATTGCTATTGTAATATACACTTTAATTCTATAATTAAACCAGCAATCACATTTAAAACACTAACAATATGTTACTTGAAGATACGTTTTGACCAAATATTAAACTGTTGAAAGTTTTGCTTAGGGCGTTTATTTTACATTAAACAAGATGGTTTTCAGTTTTACATGAATTGAAACTCAGTGTCGGATTTGCCATAATGAACATCATGCACCCTTTTTTCGCATTCCTATAACAATAGTCGCTTGCTTAGTGGTTTGTTGGCACTTTATCAACGATAAACATCCATTACTTGTGTCAGACGCTGATACTATAGCCTTATGACTGATTTTCCCCCATAATTATCATCAACAATCGAACCTTCGAAACATTTCGTTTTGTCTTCTCACCGTGGCCAGCATTTATCTATTCAAAGGCAGTTACCACACTCAGATTTTTAAGCCGCAGCGTAGACGCACACACGACAAGCTGACGTCAGAGATAAAATAAAAAAGAACATGATTGACTGAAGTGTCTACTTTTCGCGTCTCCAAATGAATGCCTCGTTACCGCTGTACACAGGCAAAAATGGCTTTCTTAGAGAAATATACTGACTGTTAGTCGCTGTATAGAAAATAGAAATCCTACCAGATCTGGACGTATTTTACGTGTAGATGTTGTATGTACCGTTCACCATTATAGGGAGGAATTCAACAACATAACAATACGCAACTGCACTCACAATTAATAACAATTGGGTCAATGCATGATCACTGTAAAATTCTTCTACCAAACATAAGTTTAATGTATCCTGAGAGGGTAAGCACAGAAAAGAGATTTAAAGCAAGGACAATTTAACGTGTGCAAAAAAAAACGTTCATATGTTGATTTGTTCTCAAGATAAATCATTGTTGTATATGTTACGGCCCGTTTTATATCTTTTTGCGCCTTTGGATTGACAGCGTAAACGAATTGAGTTTACATATATTATCATTAATTTATTTTGGTCTTAAATACGAATGTCTGCTAAATCACATGCATGTGTTTATTAAATAAACACTTTTCATGTTTTTGCATATAGTCTATACTATTCGTATTGAATGGTTGATGAAGTTCAATTTACAATATATGTTTACTTAAACTTTCATTTATTTAAAATTGTTCATGGTACATTATAGCGTACTTATTTACAAAAAAATACTGATTTAATATAATGTATATTATTACTTTAAGCTAGGAACAATCAACACAGCAAGATGTGTATTATCTGCCTCGCCTTTAGGAAAGGTAACTCATACCTGTAGTGAACAAATCCGACACCTGGCCAGCAATACCCAAATATCCACAACGATTATGGCTAACACGACCCACACGTGATAATTTCATAAAACTGAAAAATAATTGTTAATCTGGAAATATGTCCGTATGACAAGGGTGTTGCAAATAGTTTTTTTGTTAAAAACGAATGGGTCAGAAGAAATGCACAGTAATTGTTTTTCAAAGCGGATCACGTGTTATCCAATCGTCCCATCCTGATCGTTACAATAGGTATGTTGTCCATACAGAAGTCGCTGTGAAGCAGTAGGTGTCGAAAAAATCCAGACACTCTTATGTCAAAATGAGCCACCAGGATATCCGGAATCGACAAGTATATTTTTGAAGCGATATCAATATCTTGACTTTAATAAAAATAAAGTAGAGATACCATAAAATAGGTTTCGAGCGTCTTTCAAGAATCCAGAGACATTGGACATTGATATGATATCATACGATACATGATTGCACGGGCATAGACCTGCTGCTGATAAGACACTCATTTTTTGTTAACATATCGCAGTATCGAAGATATTGCAAAATGTAGATATGATCTTCAAAGTACCTGAGAGATAGTGACCTTTAGATTACGTTGAATACATGACTTTGTACCGGTAGACTTTTGATTTAAATTAAGGAATGATGAGCACAAATTTTAGTTTCACAAGCTGCACAATCAGTCGTGAACATAAATATAATTTATACTCACGAATAAATACAAATGTTAAGGCTGTTTTAGGTGACGTGGTGGACGATTCTCTTCATTTAATTTATAAACTCGAAACAAATAGCTTACAATGACTATTCCCGATGGTTGCACAATTATAATGTTTTCTCGGTTTGAAACAGTGATTAAATTTTAAAATTGATTTATAAATTAACCACAGGGTAGATATTAAAAAATATGTATTGTCTGCATTCCCCATTCTCCTTTCTAAAGAATGTCCGTTTCATTTTAAATCAGTAATGTCTGTACACAACGTTAAGACCAATATCTAAATCATCGAAACGTGCGTATATATATATATATATATATATATATATATATATATATATATATATATATATATGCAATACACATTGCTTCAGCATTGATTCAACGATGAATATCACACGTGTACGCGATGAAACAATAATAGGCACTATATTTTAGACCATATATACCATGCATTTTCCTTAAATTATTTAATAAACTATTGGAGTATAAACAATACACATATTTATTATTAGATGAGGCACTATGTTTTTCGGCATACTATATTGTATGAATTTACGGAAGAGAAGATTAGTAAGATTTGATTTGAGCTAAACATAACATTTGCGCAAAAGAAAACAATGTGTCTTCTGTGTCGTCAATAACAATGATCTATATTATTAAAAACATGCTATGTTTGTTTAAAGTAACGTCCGTCTGATCTCAAAATTTTCTCGTTAACTTTGTTCTTTCCTTATGACACAAGCTGATTATTTTACATGGGGGGTCCTTTTAAAAATTGTATGAAAATATATATCTTGATATAAAGTATTCATTGCTTTTATATCAGATAATCATTAATTTTCTTGATATCAATAATTCTGTCATGCTTTTCATCTCATGAACTCGACTTGTTGATACTAAGATATAGTTGGCTGATGTCATAAAATCTAATTATTGATATCCATATATACGGACCGTTTTGATTTGAAAAATCGAACGGTTGATACTGCAAAATTATTTTTAGAAATATCAAAACATAGTATTGTTGATAAAAAAACAAATATTTCTTGATATCAAGAAGTTTGGCCAAATACTGTATCACTATCAAACAAAGGCCATGTTTATTTATCGAGAGTGATAGAGGTCATTTCCATGAAACGTTCTGTAAAACGCAAACACTTGTTTGTTTGGCCTATAGATCGTTGTATACATTCCCTGCAGTTTGTAGGCAAGTATCATTTCACCCGATGACGCATGGAGCTCAGCAACATTGTGTCATTTGATTATAAGCTACCCTTATACTTAATTTTTCAACATGATGTTGCAGAGGGTATTTGTGTTTCTGTTAATGAACATAATTCAGACTACAGCGGCCAAAGAACCATGGCGTCCGGCGTGCTCTCGTTATGACTACGAGGAACGCTTGTTAGAAAGAGTTATTCGCAATGAGCTTTCCATGGAAACTTTACTTAAGGAAATACATGAGACTAATGTCAAAATAGAATCATCGTTAAAAATTCTGGAAAGGGCGATATATGAGGTGGAAACACAATTAAAAAGCGAAATTAATAAAGCGAAGGCATATATGTCCGATGCTGTAGCAGAGATGACAAATAATTCGTCAATGACTGCTATACAGATAAAAAAGGAAATCGAAAAATTGAAAGGTTTTTATTAAAAGAAAATATTGCAACATGTTTTAATATATTTGTCAAATTGAATGCGTTTCGCTGCTTAATTGCGTTCATGAATAAAATTGTTTTGTGACAAGAAGGCATTTTTTGTCTATTTTGTTAACATGTAAACAATCTTATATTCCCATTTTGTCAGTGGTACAATCGTAAAAATATAACGTCATTATACATTTGATCAATTTTATCTTGATTAATATACTACTTATTCGAATTTCGATTGTAAGATCATCATGTATGAGTATTATGGATACACATATATTTTCTCGATGCTAAAAGTTTTTGCATAGTTCCTGAAGATACGTGTACATTTGTACATGTGTACATCAAATGGCAATATATCTCCGATGTGCTAAAGCTCGTTTGATGCGCGTTCGACTACTAAACTTCTTAAAACTACGCTGTCCAGGAATACAAATTGACGTGCCATATGGTGATGCTATATACGTTTTTAAATTTCTTGTCCTCCTTAATGCAGATGACACAATAATATTTTGCCGACCGAATCGGATTTTAATGATAGTCTAAGCCATTTTAATGATTTGTGCCAGTGATGAATGTCAATTACTCTATATCTACAGTTATAGTATTTTGAACAAATAAACCAAACAAATACAGGTTGTGTTTAAGGATCTGCGCAGTTTAACTGTTAAAGAATATAATCATATTTGAGTAGATTCTACTTCTTCTTGGAGTTACATGCAGTGTAAATAGAGAATACTAGGTCGGTGCCGAATAAGTGATTACTTTATAGTTGATTCCGAGTAATATGACTATAAGAGTCCGCCGCGCGTGACAGCTATATTTCAGCATTGCCGAAATAAAGGAAAATTTATTCCACAGTGGTTTATTTCGACAATGCACGTCTGATGATGGGATAAAATACATTTGATAGCCCTATCCAATAAAGCAAGTTTAAACACAGTGCCAATAAACAATATAGACATTTCCATCGATTTACAAATCAAATTACAATTTTTCCAATCTTATCAAACGGCTGCAAACTTTGGGGATGAAAAACCTACATATTAACAAATTATTTAACAGCACTTTCTTAAGCATAACCAAAATTGTCAACCCCTAAATACTGAATATCTTAATACAGTAATGCCGAATATAGAGAATATTAGGTCGGTGCCGAATAAAGCAAAATAAACTTTGCTTTATTCGGCACCGACCTAGTATTCGATTTATCCCATCAATTTTATATGTCGTAAATTATTTCTTTAAAAATAAAATAGGAAAATCGAACTACACGGAAAATCCCAAAGTTATTTTAAGCAAACATTGTTTTATTATTTTAATCGTGTCGAGCCTAATACATTACAAAAAGATCAGTAACTAACCTGTTTTTTCTGTTTATCATACCTCTACGTCCCCGATTTTTAAGAAATAATGAAAAAAAACACTAAAAAACTGCAGCTTTAGCGTGAAATAACATGAATTGTGTCGTATGACGTGTTAATAATGACGTCACGAGTACGCGCACTTAATATTTGTAAATAATGTTTTTTGCTTTTTGAATTGCATTATGTGTTAAAAATATATTACATCTTGGTATCAAATTGTTTGTTTTGTTGAATCTGATTCGATTTTACTTAAAATGATTACTTTATAGTTGATTCCGAATAAAATGACCATTCTCCGCCGCGCGTGACAGTTATATTTAAGCACTGCCGAAATGGAGGAAAATTTATTCCACAGTGGTTTATTTCGACAATGCACGTCTGATGATGGGATAAAAGCCGGTATTCGCCTGATATCGTAATACATCGCAAATTATAACCTTTTTTACTTGTATATTCTTGGACATTTCTGCGCGCGTGGACTGGATTTAAAAGAAGTAATAGAGGAGTTCATAGATTTGTTTTACATAGTTGCTGTTTAAGACAAAAGTACGTCGACTGGATTCATGATGCTTTAAGTGTAAAGTTTAGGTTTTACTTTTTGTAGGGGTAGAATGCAATTTCAGTACTGTACGAATTGCATGTTTCCTGTTTCTGAAAAAAATATTCAGATAATCTATCCCACGTTATATACAAAATAAGACTGGCCCCACATTAAACAAAAAATAATGGACAGAAAGTATCACCAATGTTTTAAATTCCACCTGCCTTTTGTTTGTCTAGTTGCATCAAAAAGCATAACCTAAAGCATTTGCCTTAAATTGGGTTATAAATGTGTTTGATTTTATGTTAACAAATACTTTATAATTGATAGTAAAAGTGATTTCAGTATTATATTTTTTAAGGTTTAACTTGTAGAGCTGGATTTGGAGATTATTGGCTTTTTTCTATTTTTGGAAATTTTCCATAAGGAATGTGTAGGTCCCATTTGGAAATTATTTTTATTTTCAATTCGGAATGGGTATCCCTACCGGACCCAACTTTGAACGAAAAAAAAACTGTTCCCAAAATGTATATAAAATAATTATTATTAATTATTAATTTGTTGCAATTATTTTCCACGCATTTGGCATGTGTGTTACTGTTGTTTAGATGTTGGGCATGGCAATATATATATATTTAATATCTACAAATATACATAACTGTTATTTTTACATGTCCGACTTTATAAAAAAAAGAAATATTTGCAAAATAAAGGTAAGTACTGTCCTGGAAAAAACTTTTTTATACTGAAATATTATTCATAACTCCAAAGGGCACTAAAAGGCCAGTCTTTAAAAAATCTGAAAAAAAAATAAAATAATACTGGTCGATACTGAGTATATTTATTTATTACTGAGTATATTTAGAAAGAAATGTATGAATGTCCTTTGAAATAACATGCTTTTATTATATTGATTGTTAGTTGTAATGGCCCTTTTCTTGTTTAAAGGATACATTGATGTTTTTGTGTTAACAGTTTGTTCAATTTTGTTCAGTTTGTTTGTTTAACGAATGTTCAATATCACTGTACTTCAGTCATCTGATGCGTAACAAGCAATATAGCTGGTAAAGCCGCTGTCTGGGGTCATCTCCTCTTATTAATCCTAGATATTGGAATGCCGTGCTGCTGGGGCAGCTGAGGTTTCATCTTTGTATACTTACTTATGTGATTTTTTCACATTTTTATAATTTGTTTTTATCAAATGTCTCGTTTGTCTTTTATCGAATGTGGTTTATTGAATAAGTTTGTATTAACATAGCGTATGTATATAATTTAAAATATTTGCTATTAAAATAGATAAACGTTAGTCTCTTCAATATTGCACAACAAATATGTTAGAAAAAATGATATTCAACACAATCAAGATAACATTGTCTTCTCATCTTCTTATGACATTAAAAAAAGTACAATTGAAACATATAATTGTTAAGCGGGTGCTTATTATAGCACAAAACAAAACCTGCATATTTAATTTGCTCTGGAGATAATCTGTGTACTGGGGCAGGTGTTGTCCCCCAATAGCTTATCTTATCAGTTTATTTATGACTGGCATCCAATAAACAAAAGATTGCCGGGCACATTATCATTCTGGGTTAGACAAATCATTTGTTAAACTTAAAGGTGTTTTGAGTATCAAACCAAATACCTTTCTATTGACCATTATGATTGTAACGAGTACATGTAGATTGTAAGAAAAGTATTTGTGTTTTCATTATAAAAACATGAAAGCCTTAAGTTAGTACAGTTATTACATTTCCAATAGATTGTGACGGTTTTTGATATAGAAAAGGCTATTTTTATAAATACAGTTTGTTGATATGTTATTTAGTTGATATTTCTGACAAGGTTAAAATTATCATATTTTGTTCAAATTATATCATAAAATGTTTGTTAAAGAGTGCTTATTAATCTTGACACTGAAATGTATGGAATCATAATTGTTAATCTGGTATCATCATGATTACCAATCGTTTACTTTTTTCATCAATCAGGGATTGATCATTAATACTAGCTTTTGTATTACAGAAATAATAATTTCATAGATTACTGCTACAAAAGGTCATGATTCATTATTATTTTATGATTACTTTATGATTACTGTTAACCAAAAAGCAGATTCAATATCAATTCATGAAGACACATCACACATTAACAACATCATATACTTGCAAATTTACCATAGTTAATTAATCAAGTAGTGTAGATCTCTGATAGCAAAATATTTTGTAAGTACCAGCATATTCATGTGACACTAGGGTCATAACGGTCAAAAATTTATTGTACCTAACGATTAGTGGAGTTTCGAATACAGTCTATCGCATTGATGATCTGCATTTATGCAAAAACTAAGTGTTGGAGCTAGGTGTGGGAACAGTTAAGTTATAAGTCAAATAATTGACTTCATGAGAATTTTAGTGCACCATGTTAACCCATGTATAAAAGTTACTTTGTGAACCATACAACTTATTGACCATTGGAGATACCCTGGCATTTTTAGCTCGACTATTATATATGAAATATATATAGTAAAGATATCCTACTCACCCCGGCGTCGGCGAGAGCGTGAGTGTTGGAATGTTAAAGTTTGAGTACCACCTAAATATTTTCTCTTGACATATTGCTTTTATATTTTGCATACTTCTTTACCAACATGACCCCAATCTATAAACAAGAGCAGACAACTGTATCAATAATTTTGTAAGAATTATGTTTCCTTTTTATACTTGAAAATTTGGTTAAGTTTTGTGATTAGATCCACTTTATTCCTAACGTATCAAAGCTATTTCTTTCATACTTGCAACACTTACAAACTTTTATCAGGGGACATGCAGGCAAAGTTATGTAACTCTGACTGGCATTTTGACAAAATTATGACCCCTTTTATACTTAGAAAATTAAAAAAAAGTTAAGTTTTGTGTTTTGGTCCATTTTACTCCAAAAGCTATTGCTTCAGACTTGAAACACTCTCTAACTAGCATAAGGGGACTGTACAGGACAAGTTGCATAACTCTGGTTGGCATTTTGACGAAATTATTAAATAATTTATTCAAAAAGAAACTTTTAATATTTTGTTAACTTGTGTGTTAAGATGCACTTTACTTCTAAAGTATCAAGGCTATTGCTTTCAAACTTCAAATACTTTCTTTCTATCATGAGGATACTGTACCTGGCAAGTTGAATTTTGACATTGACATTTAAATGACCTTGAATCACAAGGTCAAATTAATACATTTTGCTTAAATTACCATAACTTCTTTATTTAGGATCAGATTAGATTCATACTTTGACAAAACATCACTTACCTGACATACCGTAATGGCCTCAAACCAAACCATCCCCTAAGCCCCACCCCAGATTCCCTCCACCCAAAAAACAACATGTTTTTTTTCTTTTTTGTTCTTTTGTTTTTGATATATCATCTTATAAATGACCACACCCCAACATTATGACCCCTCTCTACCACCCATTTAACATGGAAAAAAAAACACAAATATTAATTTTTATCATTTTATATTTGAAAGACCGTCCAACCATCCCGCCCAAGCTATTGCTATCAAACTTGAAATATAATATTATTTGTTTGTTTTATGTCTATACAAATGTTCAAAAGATTGTGGAAACTATGCCTGAACTCAGAATCGTCTATAATGCACCACTTCTTTAAAACATAATCGATCAATTATGGTCCTCTTCAAGTTAAAATAGGACTATATTACATTGACCTTATTGAATATGAGCCATTCCCCCATGATGGCTTATGTTATACTGTCAAGCACTCGAATAGTCGAGCGCGCTGTCTTCTGACTTGTTTATCCATCCTGATAGGTGAGGTGGAGATCAAGGATGCCATATTTGGACCTGCATTAATCCTGAGGCAAATGAAGGCTGAGATGTTAAACAAATTTTGTTGGGAAGCTCTAACCCATTTACAGAGACAACAGACTGAATCATATTGTCTTAAGGTCGACCCTAAGCACTGTCAGTTACTTTATGTAAGAGAATCATGATACGATAAACTTAAGTTGACGTCAAATGATGACAATATTTTTTTTCAGATTGGGACACCAAGAAGAGTAGTACAATGTATTCGCTCTCAAATCCAGAGGTGTCTGAAACCAAAGGATTCGTCAGTATTTGCTCAAGATTGTTTAGGAAGCTTTATCAACCTCTATAGGGATAGACTCCCAGACAGGCAAGAATTCAGCCTCCCCTCCTGCCTTACCAAGACAACAATCTTCCTATTTGTTTGCAGCCTTTCAAAACTGTCAACTATTTGATATAAAAACTTAAAAATGATTAAGTAAAGTGTTGTTAAATGTATTTACCTACACTGAACAATTATTAACAAACTTTTATGAATAAAAATCATTTGGTGTTTTATATTACAACTAATGTTAATTTACACTTAGAATTCTGTATATTTATCATACACACTGTTTATTTGTCAATTTTTTATTTCATAAAAATATTAGACCTTTCCAGGTTTAGTGTAGCAATAGTCAGATTATGTTAGTCGAAACTCAAAACATGTTTAGTTTCACTTAATTCGATGAAAGCAGTTATTTGTCTCATCCACTCGACAACTTGGAATGCATTTTAGAAAGAAATTGTTACCAAAAAATTTATGTTTCTCAAATATGTAATTTATTTAAATAACAATTACTGTCAACTAATATGCCAACGTGTATAAGACATATTTTCACTATGATTTTAATTTTCTTCTATGATCTTTTCACATTTCAATATGTAATTTACTTATTTTGTTTGGCTTTCCTTTGTTTAATTAATTTAGTTTATTACAAAAAGTAAGTTATTTTTGTTCAGGTGCTTGATATTATATGCATGACATTTTGCTTATTAGCTCATATGTCACAAAGTGCCAGGGTGAGCTATTGTGATCACTCACCGTCCGTCGTCCGTCCGTCCACACTTTCAAATGTCATTTATTAAACCCTTATTGACCAATATTGATGACATTTTGCAGGAATGTTTCTGGATTTTGGGGATTTTAAAAATGCTCAAATAAAGTTGATCCATCAAGAACTGTGGTTGCCATGGCCACCGCAAGGAAAAACCTTAAATGTATACAGTGAAAACTTCAAAAATCTTCTTCTCTGAGACCGCAAGGGATAGAGCTTAGAAATTTGGAATGAAATATCATCTAGTGATCTTTATACAGAGATTGTTCCAATTACAGACCATGTGCCAAAATTAGCCCCGTCCCTCGGGTCCAATGAGTTTTCCTTATATGTCTATATACATGCAGTAAATACTTTAAACATCTTCTTTTTTAACCACAAGGGATAGAGCGTAGATATTTGGCTTGAAGCATCGTCTAGTGGGCCTCTACAGAGATTGTTCAAATTATTGACCTGAGGTCAACATTTCCCCCTCACTTGGGGATAATGTGTTTTCCGTATATAATATAATAAGAACTCCAAACATCTTCTCTGAAACTGCAAGGCCTGAAGCTTATATTTGACATGAAACATCATCTAGTTGGTCTCTACTAAGATTGCTCAAATTATTTTCTGTGGTCACATTAAGCCCCACCCAAGGGTCTATTTTGCTTTCCCTATATTTATATATTATATCTTTACAAGTAAAAACTTAATAAATCTACTCCTCTGACACTGCAAGGCCTCAAGCTTAGATTATTTGGTATGAAACATCATTTGTTGAATCTGTATAAAGATTGTTGAAATATTTGCCCTAAGGGAATGGCTTGGGATCATTGTGTTTTACTTTTATAAGATGTCTGCGAAAGTAGACTGTAACTTTAGATTGAAGATTGCAGAGTTATTCAGGTGAGCGACCCAGGGCCCTCTTAGTCATCTTGTTTATTATTATGACATCTTGTGAATTTTCGTTTACTTAAATATTTTTCTTCCATAGTATTTCGAAACAAAAAATATTAAATATAAAGCACTTTAAAACTTATCAGAACTAAAATGTTCATCTTTATTCTCTTATTATAAAAGCAGAATTGTATATATTGGGCATTAGAAGATTATTAAGATTTTGAACACATTTTGTGTCATTATGTCACATGCTTGTTTGCTAAAGCTTTGAAATAGTATGTTTATTGTTATTAAAATAAACTGCGTTTATTTAACATTCAACAATTCGTTGTATTGCCACACTGTGGTAATTCATCAAATTCTGCTACGAAGCTTGTTTAATTTTACATAATGTAAATGGGTAATATGTCAAACAACACGCCTTTCTATTTTTGTGTTACATGCATTTATATTGAAAATACAAGTGCATATCAATAAAACTTATTACTGATGTGTTGTGTTTTTATCCTTTCGATTTTTCTTTTTATTCGTCCGACGAATACAGGGCATATTAAGGGATTACCCATGTCATGCCGGGGGTCGAGCAGCTCCCAGTACTTTGACCGGAGTATAACACTTTTACTATAACACCTATTCACATGAAACTTAAAATATGGATAGATCTCAATGATGAGCAGTTCAATGCACAAGAACTTTGGCTATAGCCCCTGAATAACTAAATTTATCTCGCTTTTTTATTGTCCTGGTCATAACGTTACTACAATAAGGCCCATTGACATCAAACTTGGAACAAAGGTATGTTGTGGTGTAAAGAAGTTCAGCGCACAACAATCATAACTCTATAACTCTGGCTTGCATATTTCACAAAACTACACCTTTGTTGGTTTTGCCTTTTTTTCTTGGTTTCCAGTTTCCTTGAAATTACAAGGCCATGTTTGAAATTAAGTTTTCATTACATTAAAAAAGGAAATCATGCTGCTGATATGGGTTATATCAAACATGTTTCAGGTTTGTGTGGTATTTTGTTATTTAAACAGAGTGTAGTAAAATAAGGTTACTTCCAACAGCCTTGCTGTTGGGCTAGCTCCTGAGCAAATTAGTTAAATTATCTGACTTCCACTCTGGAGGTCGTGGGTTCAATCCCCGGCTTGAGCTCAGTATTTTCACATTAATGGCGACGAGGCAAAAACATAACTGTGAATGCGAGAATGGGTCTGAGCTGTTTAATGGTTTCTGGGACGGCCATGCGGAAGCAACACATGCTGTATCGGGCGTGTCTGGGCCTTGAAACATTAAAAGGGGGAGGAGTGTAGTGAATAAAGGTCACTTCCAACAGCCTTGCTGTTGGGCTAGCTCTTTAGCAACGTGGTTAAAGTGTCTGACTACCACTCTGGATGTCGTGGGTTCAATCCCCGGTTTGAGCTCAGTATTTTCACATTAATGGCGACGAGGTGCAAACAAAGAACTGTGAATGCGGAAATGAGTCTGAGCTGTTGTATGGTTTCTGGGAGGGTCATGCGGATGCAAGACATGATGTAGCGGGCGTGTCTGGGTCTTGAAACATTAAAAGGGGGAGGAGTGTAGTGAAATTATGTCACTTCCAACAGCCTTGCTATTGGGATAGCTCTTCAGAGACGTGGTTAAAGTGTCTGACTACCACTCTGGAGGTCGTGGGTTCAATCCCCAGCTTGAGCTCAGTATTTTAACATTAACAATAATGAAAAGTGATCTAAGTCCTGGATGTAAAATGTCTGTTTGTTTAGAAAAAAACAGCACAGGAACTAACGTCTGGGATATCATATCCTTATCCAAAAACAAAGTTTACCTGAAACTGCAAATGTAACTCAAATATGTTTCAACCTTTTCGAATCTATTGGAGAAGTGGTGTTGTGTCCCATAACTGAATCTGCTTGTATTGGTTATGTTGTAATGTACTGTAGCTAGAACATTATGTTTCAAGAAGACCCCCTCATGTCTCTGCTAATAACGCAACCAGTGCACGGCGTTATTAAAGATAAAAAACAAACAACTACAACAAAACAATGAACCTAACACACTGCCTTATTCGGGCATTTTGTGTAAAAACTTGTGGAATGTAACCGGAACACTTAGGTACGACATTGCCACCGAAAAATGGTTACAAGCAAAAAGTCGAGCAAAAAACTTCCAAAACTTTTAAACGGGAATAAACAACAAAAGAAATACAATTCCGAATGACAATAAGCATGTTTTCAATGGTATTGTCTTTCTGAACTGTAGTAATCATCAAGTTGATGGATAAAAGCAACGTTTAGATTATCAGAAGGTAAATGTTTTATTTTTTCGAGACAAGTCACTTTATACAGCAGTCTTTCAAAATTATGGAATGTTTGAAATGCATCTTTACAGAAATATACATATGTGGATCTAATCTCTTACCAAGAAGACATTTTATTCAACGTAAATTTTTTGGTACTGAACTAAGAAAATTCAATAATGACTAATTGATTTTTGCACCTTTAAAAGAAAACATCAATTGTGTAATTTAGTTTGGCGCCTTTATACAATGGAATTTATTGCAATGGGTATTAACTTTTTACCGAAGTCGGATGGGCCTCCCTTCTCGTCAACTCCCAATATTTAAATTACATTTTATGCAAAAAATTGGTAAAATGTTCATGTCTTGAAAAAACTTCTGTGGGAAAATTGCAATTCTTAACGGGGGAACCAAAATCCCACTGGGCATCCATGGGGGTTGGCAAATTTATCATCAAATAACTCTACTTTCCGAATACATTTTAAATCTTTTTTTTCCGATTATATGTATGTACTCATTGCCCCCTACAAATATGCCAAATTGTTTCCATATTGAATAGGAAGCAGCTACCCCCGTATGGAATCCAACCATCTTTTGCACAACGTGTAATACGACACACAACCTGTTCGAATGAGTACAGGAAATACAGTTATTTTTCGTATAAGTAACATATAAACAATATGTAAGCAATCGACCTAATCAAGAGTTTAGCTGCTCACTAATTATGCACATGTGAATCGGCGTTGGCTGAGTAATGAGACAGATTGTTAAAGACAGAATGCCACCACACACGAAAAGATTTGTTGAAATATTGACTATTATGAGCTGAAATAATTTCATAAATCAATGTTGTTATATTGCCAAATCTGATTTAACTAGGTCAATATTCTATATTTTACATTAGTATTTTAAATATCGGAAAATCGTTATGACTAATTTTGCATAATTCTTATAGAAGAACGCTTGCACCAAAAAAATCCAATACATAAAAGATCATGGGGAAATCTGATGGAAAATTCCAATGATAAGCTAGTAACAGCAAGCTCTAGATAATGCATGGATGATAAGTTAGTTCCTTTTTCCCAGTTCCTTATTCCTTTTTCGAATAAGGAATAAGGAACTGTTCCTTATTCCTTATTCACGCGTAACATATTTGTTATATTGTTTTAAAGAACAATAATGCAAACATGTCTGAAATAAATGAACACAAAATAACTAAAGAGACCAATAAGTCAATAAAAAGCATTGTAAATTTAGGTCGGGTATCAAAAACATTAATTGCAGTACATATGTAATATGTTTCATTTAATAATAACCCATTTCCTTATTCGGATTGAAAAAGGAATAAGAATCTGGATACTTTGTAACGAGTTCAAGTAGGGCAATTTAAATAACACTTTCCTATGAGATTTTATAAAATTAATGATTCCAACGCCCATTCACATGTGCATAATTAGTGAGCAGCTAAACTCTTGATTAGGTCGATTGCTTACATATTTTTTACTTATACAAAAAATAACTGTATTTCCTGTACTCATTCGAACAGGTTGTGTGTCGTATTACACGTTGTGCAAAGATGGTTGGATTCCACACAGGGGTAGCTGCTACCTATTCAATATGGAAACAATGCCATTCACAGAAGCTGAGGTAATTATTATTCGTATTTAATACAAATATTGACAGTCTTTATTTTGACTAGATACCGTATATCCAACAACAAATTCTTAGACTGCTTATAAAAAAGATTTTTCTTGAACGCGAATTTTTATAATTGTACAATAATATATCACATGATATGAATGTTAACACCTCTAACTTCATTATTCTTCATTTACAACTAGTTATTTTACGATTTAAGCAACATGTATAGCCTGTCTATGCTCAAACAAGTCAAAGAATTGAATACGGACATAGGTGGTTACAATCAATGGAGCGATATCAAACAAGCTATCTGAAAAATTTGTAACACTATTAGATGAACAAGAATAACAACATTAAAATCAAATTTGTTCATTTTCTAATGGAGTATGTCGTCTATACTTTATAGCAATGCTGTCGACAACACGAAAACAGTCATCTCGTCCATGTAGACGATGCCTTGGAAAACGGTCTTTTGAAAGACCGAATGCGCATGTCTAAAGGTAACAGTTTGTAGGCACATATATATGCTCTCGTTTATTGGCGTATTGCTAGAAGAGCTACTATATATGCATATAAAATATGTTGCTGAGGTTGTGGTCGTTCAATTTTAATTTACAAAGGATAGAGTGCTATGTCAATGAAACCGTAAATCATGGCGAATGTACAAAGTAACATAGATGTTCATATTATGTGGTTGACAATTAAATGGCTATCGAATAACCTTGTCTTAAAGTAAAAACAAAACAGTTGTATTCAAAGCTGTTAAAACAGTTGCATAAATCTCGTTTACAAATTAGTGTTTGATCATTACAAATGAACTCAAGAATGTTCCTCTTTGTCAAACGCAAGGTACAACAGTCATAGATTTGTTCTGTGAATGGTGGTTTTTGTGCATAATATTATGACAAGATATTTTGCAATTTTGTTCTTGAATTTATGTGGCGCACATTATTTAATTATAAATTCTTTATGTATATGAAACGCATTCTGAGTCGTGTTATATTGTCGTGTTATGTCGACGTTAATTAGTATACTATCTAACGATATGTATATTGCATTATGCTAAAATCCTAGATATTCAATGTTTTAATCCTTCAAGTGACACAATTTTCTGTTTAAGAAAATTTAAAGCATTTTCTTGTTGTTAATAAATGTATACAATTGAATTGCATGGAAATGTTTTGATAAACTTGAACAAAGTGCATTATTTGAAACAAACTTAGTGGTCCACAAGCCGTATTAAAAAATAATGTAAACACACACTTATAATACTTTATTTTAGCGCCCATGCACACCATTATGGTAAATGTATTGTCAGTATTGATAAGGATTGTTAAAAGAAAGTATCATCTGTCGGAGCAGCGAGAAATTTCATGATAAAAAACAACATAATTAAAAAAATGGACAAGTAATATTTATTCACATGTTTATCATAAAATAAATAACAGTAGTTTACGTTTTTATTTCGCAATGCTTTAACTCTTCTTACATAATACCCGCTTACTTTAATTATACAAAGACGACATTATCATTGTGAAACAATGCAAAAACAGTCCCGGATCGTAGACAGATCGTTTGTACATTATAAATAATTATTATATAAATACAATTAAAATATGATGAGATGGCCGATCAGACGACGTATTACCAAAAGAAACACATACAAATTACTTATTATAATTGTTTTTGCATTAAACTGAATAAGCCATTAATAACACTTTACATACCACATTGCCTGGTAAAGTCGACTACTGAAACTATAAAACATATGAGCTCGTATAGTATCAAAACACGATGGTTCCGCGTGTCAAAGATTTTTGATAGTATAGTTGAGCGAACTAACTATAAACTTTGAATGTTAACAAAAGTCCACCAATGTCCCTCAGATAGAAGGAAAGGACTTGAAATTTTGGGGTCTATGCAAATCACAATACTGCAAAGAGGATTACAAAGTTTACTTATCTATTTATCTATTTAATTTTCATGCTTTAATTTCTATTCTAAAAGCATGCACATTTAAAAATAAATAAGAAATTTCAGTTTAGAGTATCCATGATGATCGAATGTAAAATGTTAAAACCAATGTTCTTGCTGTGCTCCGCTATGTACGTCATAAATATATTCAGTTCTTATGTCAAAACCCAAGGAATAGCTATTCTTCAATCTTTCCAGTTACCCGATGGGAACTACACAGTATACATCACTGCTTCACTTTTTGAGGGTTACTATTATATGAATTCTTCCTGTCAGTGTGTTTCTTGGAATAAGTTAATTGCAGTTTTCGTTGTGAACTTATGGCCAATACTTATTCAAATCTAGTTCTAGTAAGCATCATACATCTCATTAAATTTCTATCTTCTATCCCATTATCCATCAACTTTCTTCATCAATTTTTTTTCTTATTTTTCGACCGTAATTCTTCCAGCAAAAATCTTATCCTCCTATATACACAACACTTTAGATGCCTCCACAATGTGGCCGACGATCAGAAATTCTGATGGCACCTCCTTCCGAACAACAAACGCTCTGGTCTTAAGCCCAAATTCAACTGACTCAGAAACACACAGAAAACTCTCGAACTCGCCCATACACTAACTAGGCTTCCTTGAATAAACAAAAGTATCCCCATACCCCAAAACTGACCCTAAATTTCCCATTAGATGTGACCGTATGATTTATGATTTCAGGGCTTTCAGTACTCTTGGATGTGTATCCCGCAGCCGGTTTATAGTAACATTTATACTTGCTATTCTAATTAACTATATTAACATTTACACACACACACACAAAAAGACAACCCTATTTCTTTGACACACCCCCCTACTTAAGATGAAATTCCCAATTTCTGTCTCAACCTTTTGGATTTGTGTCAAGACTTGGTTCATGACTCATGTCCCAGATTTTTTACTGAGATAATCAGCCCCGACATTTTCAGTTCCTTTTATAGCAACAACAGTGAACCGGTAAGCCTGCAAGACAAGAGCCCAACGCATGATTCTGCCATTAGAATCCTTTGCCTTGTTCAGATAGACCAGTGGCATGTGGTCTGTTCCTAACAGAAACTTCTTACCATATAAGTATGTGTGGAATTTCTGTACTCCCCACACAACTGCAAGGCATTCTTTCTCAACCACCGAATAATTTCTTTCCCTTTGCAGCAATTTACGACTTGCATATGCTACCGGAAACTTACCATCCTCATGTTCTTGCAGAAGTACTGCCCCTAAACCTACATTAGAGGCGTCTGTACGTAGAATAAATGGCTTACCTAAATCTGCCATTCGGAGAATTGGTGACATCGTCACTCGTTCCTTCAATTCCTTGAATGCCCTTTCATGAGGTGATTACCAAACCAAAGTATTGGGTTTAACTATCTTGGTGAGGTCGGTAAGTGGTACAGCCACAGCGGCAAAGTTTGCTATGAACTTACGATAATAACCTACCAGCCCTAAGAAGGATCGAAGTTCAGTCGTGGTTCGTGGTCTTTCGGCTTGAGCTATTGCTGTAACCTTCTGTGGGTTTGGTTCCACTTTTCCGTGCCCTACTTGCTGTCCTAAGATATCCAGTCTCTCACAAGCCAACATGCACTTGCTAGGCTTTGCCGTCAGTCCAGCATTTCGCAGGCGCCCTAAGACTTCTGCAATCAACGTAAGATGCTCCTCCCATGTCTCGGTGAACAGGAACATATCGTCTAAAAAGTTATCCACTCCACTAAGGTCTTTCAGCAACATTCTCATCATTCTGCTGAAGACAGCGGGTGCGCATGCCAGTCCAAATGGCATTCTTCGAAACTGCCATAGCCCGGTGTCAGTTGCAAAGCTAGTATACTTTTTGCTTTCCTCGGAAACTGTAATCTGCCAGTATCCTTTTGACAAATCAATTCTCGAAAAGTAACGACAGTGGGATAAGCGTGCAAAAATGTCATCCTGACATGGCATTGACACAGCATCAAAGACTGTGACCTGATTTAACTTGCGAAAGTCCACACAAAATCTATTAGTGCCATCTGGTTTCTTCACTATAACGACTGGTGATCTATATGGTGAATCTGATGGTTCAATGACACCCATTCGTAACATCTCCTGAACTTCTTTGTTTATGGTCTCCTTCACAGCATGTGAAACAGGATATGGCCTTGAACGAATTGGATCATCTGTTGTTGTTTTAATATGGTGTTCTACCAAATTGGTTTTCCCAGGAATGTCAGTTAACACGTCTTGGAAGTTTTAAAGTAATGTTTGCAAAGATTCGCATTGTTTGGCATCTAGGTTTTCACCAAGTTTGACATCTTCAACATATTCTGATTGTTCTATTATATGATATTGTATCTCTTCATTAAATCGACCATACTCACTTAAACAGTCCTTCTCACCACTTGGTACCTTGTCGTCTTCAATAATGGCCGCTGCGATATTTATTAGTTATCCAGCCTGACCAGTTTCAGCCTCATTGCCAATTCTCTCCACATATTTCTTCAACATATTGGCATGGTATGTCTTCACGTGACCATTGACGTCAAGTCGGTAGTCTGATTCACCAACTTTCTCTACAATTTCATATGGCCCTTGCCACTGCATGATCAATTTGTTTCGGTTTGTTGACAACAGAACTAGAGCTCGCTCTCCTACTAAAAATGTTCTTTGCCTCGCTTTCTTATCGAAGTGTTTCTTGTATTTTCCAGCAGATTTCTTTAGTTCGTCTTGTGCAAATTGCATTGTTTCTGCTAACCTTTCCTTTAGGTCCAAAACGTTTTCATAAACAGTTTTTACATCTTCACTAAGGGTTTCCTGTGTCAACATCTCTCTTAATATTTGCATTGATCCTCTTACTGTTCTCCCGTAGAGTAGTTCAAATGGAGAAAAACCTGTGCTTGCCTGTGGGGCTTCTCTGTATGCGAACAAGGCTGGCGAAATGTACTTGTCCCAGTACTTGGGTCGCTCTGTACACATACGCTTTATCATGGACTTCAGCGTTTTATTCATTCTTTCCACTAACCCGTTACACTGGGGATGGTATGGTGTAGTCACTAACTGTTTCATTGACAACAGCCTACTTATCTCCTTCATGAGTCCAGATGTAAATTGTGCTCCCATGTCACTAAGCATTTCTTGTGGAACTCCAACTCGAGTGAAAATGTCTACTAATGCCTCTGCAACGGTTTCTGTCTCAATGTTCTTCAAAACCATCGCCTCCGGATATCTTGTAGCGTAGTCAACCACCGTTAATATGTACCGGTTTCCTCTGTCACTAACTGGTGTAATAGGTCCAATCAGATCAACAGCCACGCGTTTAAATGGTGTATCTATAAATGACATTTGTCCCAACGGAACCTTGGAAACTTTTCCTTTTGATGTCATCCTCTGACAGGTATCACAGGAGGTACAGAAACATTTCAAATATGACATTACCCCAGACCAATGAAATTGTGACAGTACTTTATTCAATGTTTTCTGCATTCCTGGATGTCCTCCTAATAAACTCTCATGAGCTGTCTTCATGATTTCATCTCGAAATTCCTTAGGGACAACAATCTGACAAACTGGTTCTCCCTTGTTATGTTTTGGAGACGTAAATTCACGGTACAAGAATCCATTGCATTCATTATACCGAGAAGTATTCAGTTTTCCACACTGCTTTACCTCTTCAGACATTGCTTGTTCCCGGGCAGCTTGAAGAGTTGGGTCACTTTTCTGTGCTTCTTGAAACATCTGTGGATTCATCCCCTTGATCTGTGTTGGCACCTTTAGCGGTTTGATTTTGCTATCTTTTCTTTTGAAGCCTGAGCTCTTGTGACTACTGCTGCATGTTCGTTCACCGTTTCATCCATTTTCTTCTCTTCTGATATGGTCGCATATTCTCCAATTGCAATATCTCTGATTACGTCAATATTCCCCAATATCAAGTCGTATACTGGACTTTCACCACACATGGCAATAACCTTGCCTGTATAATAAGGTGTTTCCACAAACACTTTTGCCGTGGGGAATTGTCTCACTGTTCCATCAAGTAAGACACAATTCTGAACTTTCCCAGTAAAACTGTAGTTTGGTACAAGAGACCTCTTTACGACCACTGATGAACATCCAGTATCCCTCAAGACACGAATTTGTTTTCAGTTGACCCAACCTATGCACTCCGGCATATTTTTCCGAATAGGTCCATCACACGCTGCCGACATGACAGGTAATTGTTGACCACCTGACAGACTTACCTTTCCTTGGGATAGGCCACAAGCCGACAAACTAGATTTACTTACCTTTCGGTCATACTTGTCTTCAGGTCTTCTTCCACCTCTTGCTGGTTCCCAGCTTTTGAAGCCATTACCTGAATACTGGCCTGATAGGTTACCACCCCTGTGGTTGTTTGTGTCGATGGTGTTCCGACCATTTATCCTCGGCCAGTCTCTACGTAAATGTGGTCCATTGCAAACAAAGCAAGCCTTACCTTTCACACCATCTCTAGATTCATTCCCCGTTTTGCCATTGCCCTCATGGGCCTCAATATACCGATCTGCACAATCGGCCATCTCTGTTACTGAAGCAAACTTACGCTCATTTACGAACACTTGCAGTCCCTTTGAGCACCCATTCAAGTATTGTTCACGTAAAATCAAATCTCTTAAACCCTCATAGGTTTCGTCAGACCCAGCCTGGCACATCCAATTGGTTAAGTAATCTCCCAATCGAATTACAAATTGAGACGCTGTCTCCCCTGATTCACATTTACTACTACGAAACTTTTCCCTGAAACCATCTTCGTTCAGATTGAACCTTTTTAGCAGGGCATCCTTAAGTTTCTGATAATCATTAGCATCAGCAACTGTGAGTCTCGAATACACATCCAGGGCACGCCCCTGCAACGGTGCACTCACATTTGCACGCCAACATTCCTTCTTCCATCCAGCACTCTCTGCAAATCGCTCAAATCTTGTGAGATATGCATCCATGCTATCACGCTTGTCATCAAAATTGGGTAACTTTGGCAACTTAGCCTTAGTACCACACTCACTAGTAGTACGACTATCACCTCTCTGTGACCCACTACGTAATCTTTCCATCTCAATTTCTCTCTCCATGTCTAATTTCTTAAATTCGCTCTCTCTATTTCTCTCTTAACGCTCATAAGCTCTTTCTTTCCTTTCTGCCTCCTCTCTTTCTCTTATAAAGGAGAGCAAAGTTTCCCCGGACAAACCGGACTTTTCACCCATTTGAAAAAGATTTTCCAAATCAGATATGGTGAAAATCAAATCCAATGAATAAGGGATTTAACAAGAAAGTTAACTCTTAAAATAACCTGCTGGACCCTTTTAACAGTTTCTCCCCTTTGCCTGACCTTACCAGTGCCTGTGACCTCACACTGACCTGTAGCAATTGCCCTTAGAGATAACAACCCAGGTATTAGCAGAGATAAACTTTCTCTTGAATTTACAGACAAGCTTTTATTTCCTCAATGCAGTATTTCTCTGTGATAATTGAATAGCATAACCCCACCCGTTCTACCAGTTTTGTCAAAGATTTTTGATAGTATAGTTGAGCGAACTAACTATAAACTTTGAATATTAACAAAAGTCCACCAATGTCCCTCAGATAGAAGAAAAGGACTTGAAATTTTGGGGTCTATGCAAATCACAATACTGCAAAGAGGATTACAAAGTTTATTTATCTATTTATCTATTTAATGTTCATGCTTTAATTTCTATTCTAAAAGCATGCACATTTAAAAACAAATAAGAAATTTCAGTTTAGATTATCCATGATGATCAAATGTCAAATGTTAAAACCAATGTTCTTGCTGTGCTCCGCTGTGTACGTCATAAATATATTCAGTTCTTATGTCAAAACCCAAGGAATAGCTATTCTTCAATCTTTCCAGTTACCCAATGGGAACTACACAGTATACATCACTGCTTTACTTTTTGAGGGTTACTATTATATGAATTCTTCCTGTCAGTGTGTTTCTCGGAATAAGTTATTTGCAGTTGTCGTTGTGAACTGATGGCAAATATTTATTCAAATCTAGTTATAGTAAGCATCATACATCTCATTAAACTTCTATCTTCTATCCCATTATCCATCAACTTTCTTCATCAATTTTTTTTCTTATTTTTCGGCCGTAATTCTTCCAGTTCAACAAAAATGGGATCCCATTTAGATTTTCTTCTCTTATCCTTCTATATACACAACACTTTAGATGCCTCCACAATGTGGCCGACGATCAGAAATTCTGATGACACCTCCTTCCAAACAACAAACGTTCTGGTCTTAAGCCCAAATTCAACTGACTCAGAAACACACAGAAAACTCTCGAACTCTCCCATACACTAACCAGGCTTCCTTGAATAAACAAAAGTATCCCCATACCCCAGAACTGACCCTAAATTTCCCATTAGATGTGACCGTATGATTTATGATTTCAAGGCTTTCAGTACTCTTGGATGTGTATCCCGCAGCCGGTTTATAGTAACATTTATACTTGCTATTCTAATTAACTATATTAACATTTACACACACAAAAAAAGATAACCCTATTTCTTTGACACCGCGTGCATACGCCGTTTTTCATTATACAATTGTATTCATGTTTTTGTAAGAACCATTTTGTTTCCATCGAATCGTATATATATGAGGGTAATCATTCAGACCAGTAGGCCGAAAACTGTTTTACGTTTAACATTTTATTTTTAAATAAGCAGTTAGTAATCACTTTGTTGTTATAATATTCAAAGGAAAACTATTCCAGACGGACTGTGACCATTTTTGAGGATGTCAGTATTGTATAACACATGGCATAGGCATTTTTCATGATGATTAGGACAAATGTGTCTTTTAAAGTTTGCACAATCTTTTTTAAGCTGACAGAGCAATCTATTGTTGACCAAAATTAGCCCATTTTATAATACCGCCGAGATATCATCAAGACATATGTTCTGAATTTTGTCATGACGATTGGACATTATTTATGCGTATTCTCTAGAGTAATCAGACACATTGTTAAAGACAGAATGCCGCCACACACGAAAAGATTTGTTGAAATATTGACTATTATGAGCTGAAATAATTTCATAAATCAATGTTGTTATATTGCCAAATCTGATTAAACTAGGTCAATATTCTATATTTAACATTAGTATTTGATAATATCGGAAAATCGTTATGACTAATTTGGCATTATTCTTATAGAAGAACGCTTGCACCAAAAAATCCAATACATAAAAGATCATGGGGAAATCTGATGGAAATTTTCCAATGATAAGCTAGTAACAGCAAGCTCTAGATAATGCATGGGTGATAAGTTGGTTCCTTTTTCCCAGTTCCTTATTCCTTTTTCAAATAAGGAATAAGGAACTGTCCCTTATTTCTTTTTCACGCGTAACATATTTGTTATATTGTTTTAAAGAACAATAATGCAAGCAATTCTAAAATAAATGAACACAAAATAACTAAAGAGACCAATAAATCAATAAAATCTTTGTAAATTTAGGTCGGGTATCAAAAACATTAATTGCAGTACATATGTAATATGTTTCAATTAATAATAACCCATTTCCTTATTCGGATTGAAAAAGGAATAAGGAACTGGTTCCTTGTTCCTTATTCAAATCGAATAAAGAATTGGTATTTCCATACTTAACAAACAATTAAAATGAACCAAAGAGACCAGCAAATCAATGGAAATCATTGTTAATGTAGGTTAGGTATAAACAAACATTAATTGCAGTACATCTCTAATAAGTTTCATTTAATTATAACCTAGTTCCTTATTCGGATTGAAAAAGGAAAAGGAACTGGCCTTTTCATAATCAAACATAAATACAGTAACCCAACATTAATGAACGTCAATGTTAATCATGGTATATGTAAGTTGGATTAAAAACATACACGAATTGCCGTACAATTCTACTTTGTTTATTACAATGATAACCCAGTTCCCGTTTTTGCTACTAAATAATGCACAAGTAACCAGTTGCTATAACTTAGGAAAAATAAAGGTAGGCCTGATAATCAAATAGAATAGCGCGATTTCTTCGCTTCCCGTGACATTTAATCGCTCGCCAATGTTGTAAGCTGCCGGATATACCGTTTGTATCGAGGACACAGACGCTCGATGGAAATGTTTTTATTTACTTGTATTTTATCTTTTTAAGTTACCCGTTGTTTATTATAATGCATACACATACTAAATCAATAAAAATCTTCCGACAAAACGTCTTCTTGAAAAAAGATAGTTCTGCTATGTATATAGTTATGTCAAAATTTATATACATAGTCGAACTATCTTTTGTTAAGAAGACGTTGTGTCGGAATTTTTTATTGATTTAAAATGTGCTTGCATTATAATAAACAACGGGTTACTAAAAGCAAACTAAAAAAAAAAAAAAAAACATTGCCATCGAGCGCCTGTGATCCAAGATCGAGAAAACGCGTTTTCAGTGATAGAACATCTGTGTAAATGCAAACACTAAATTACGGATTGTTTACGCAATTTTAATGAAACTTTCCAGTCTATTAGATGCACCTGGGTCGCTGCTTACGGTGCAGTCTCGCCTTGATGGTGACGCCAATCATGTCTTACTGACGGCAACGGTGTCCTAAAAATATATGATGGTCCCCTAATATATCGTTGGTCTGCACGAGCGAGAGATAAAAAGTAACATTCAAAGGGTTAATACAGTGAATCACACAATTTTTTTTAAAGCTAGTACCTAATTATACTGTAACAAAGATGTGAAATTCTCTCCTCCTTGTTTATTTGATTTTTAAATTCTACACCTCTTTTATCTATCTTGTCCCCATGACATGCTTAGTCTACGGAACGACTTACTACGCACTGTAATTAATAATGTTATACCCTTCCAAAATATTCAATAATTTTCGTTGAGTTATTCGTCTCGTTGGTTCATTTTTATTGATAATGTATAGATAGAACATTCCAGTTCCTTATTCGATTTGAATTAGTTATAAGGAACCAGTTCCTTATTCCTTATTCAAATCGAATAAGGAACTGGATAATCATCACTTAAAACTTAGTAGAAATGTATTGCAATTATAATTTTACATGTACAACCAATATATCAATAATATGTTCATTTATATGTGGTTAATATTGGATAAATTTCATTGATGTTAAAGTAAGAAAATGCCAGTTCCTTATTCGATTTGAAAAAGGAATAATGAGCCAGTTCCTTATTCCTTTTTCATTCCGAATAAGGTACTAAGTTATGATTAAATGAAACATAGAAGAGATGTACTACAATACATGTTTTTGATATAAAACCTAAATTAACAATGATTTTCATTGATTTATTGGTCTCATTGGTTCATTTTTATATTTTATTTAGTATGAAAACGCCAGTTTCTTAATCGATTTGAATACAATCCGAATAAGGAACTAGGCTATCATTAAATGAAACTCAATGGAGATGTGCTGCAATTAATGTTGTTTGATACCCAATCTGAAATTACAATTATTTTAATTGAATTATTGGTCTCTTTGGTTCATTTTAATAGTTTGGTTAGTATTAAAATGCCAGTTCCTTATTCGATTTGAATAAGAAATAAGGAACCAGTTCCTTATTCATTTTTCAATCCGAATAAGGAACTAGGTTATCATTAAATGAAACATAGTAGAGATGTACTGCAATAAAATGTTGTTGATACACAACCTAAATTTAAAATTATTTTCATCGATTTATTGGTCTCTTTGGTTCATTTTAAAGGGGCCTTTTCACAGATTTTGGCATTTTTTAACTTATTCATTAAATGCTTTACATCGATAAATGTAAACATTGGATCGTAAAAGCTCCAGTAAAAAATCAAGAATAAAATTAAAAAAAAGAAAAGAACATTGCCCGGAACAGGTTTCGAACCAGTGACCCCTGGAGTCCTGCCAGAGTCCTGAAGTAAAAACGCTCTAGCCTACTGAGCTATTCCGCCGAGTACACGTATTGGACGTATTTTATACCGTATATAAGCAATCTTCGTAGTTTCACAAAATTTAACGACAAAAACAGAACTCTCCAAATTATTCAATCGTTTCGCGTTGCAACGCTTTATAATTTTTAGGTTTTAAAATCGTCAAAAGATGCATATAATGGCTATGTTAGACCATGGTAAATGTTCAGTATTACTGTTTCCTCACAATTATCATAACTAAAACGAAAATTTGCGAATCTGAAACAATTTTTTTCAATTTTGTCAATTTACCAAAGCGTGAAAAGATCCCTTTAATAGTTTGTTTAGTATGAAAATTCCAGTTCCTTATTCGATTTGAATAATGAATAAGAAACAAGTTCCTTATTCCTTTTTCAATCCGGATAAGGAACAAGGTTATCATAAAATGAAACATAGTAGTGATTTACTGCAATTAATGTTTTTGATACCCAACCTAAAGTTACAATTTACATTTATGAAAAAGCCAGTTCCTTATTCGATTTGAATAAGAAATAAGAACCAGTTCCTTATTCCTTATTCGCACTGAATAAGGAACTGTGTTATTATTAAATAATACTAGGTAGAAATATATTGCAATAAATATTTTTTTTACTTCGAACCTACATAAACTATAATTTTCATCGACTTTTTATATTATTTGGTTAATTTTATTTTATGTTTGAGAAAGGCAATACCATTTCCTAATTATCCTCTTCATAAGACGTGTTTTCAACGTGTATAGTGACAAAGAATATAAAAAGAAATGTTAAAGAATACGTCCATATAAAATAAGCATGCTTAAATAATCCACAATACATTTTATATATAACATATCCGAAAGTGATTTTCCGAAATACAGGCTTCCGAATAAGGAACTAGCTTTACGCCTATTCCTTTTTCAGAGGCAATAAGTTCGGATATTTAAATTCGGATCATTCTAGACTAGCACAGCTATATATTCGTTATAATTGGCTATTTAAATGTAAGATTGTGTTAAATTTATATGTCTGATACAGTTCTTGAAGTTTTTCCTGAGCCTAACTTCTAGAGAATACTTTCCGATAACTGAATACCAGTCATGATTTAGCTATCTCATTCCGTTCTTATACCTAAACAGTTACCAGTGGATATGATTAAGGATGCAAAAACGATTTCAATGCGTCAACCAGTTCCTTATTCCTTTTTCAATACGAATAAGGGACTATGTTGTCATTAAATTAAACTTATAAGAGATGTACTGCAAATAATGTTGTTTCTTTTTAACCCAACCTTCATTAAAATGATTTTTATTGATTTATTGGTCCCTTTGGTTCATTTTAATAATTTGTTTAGTAAGAAAATGTCAGTTCCTTATTCGATTTGAATACGGAATAAGGAACCAGTTCCTTATTCCTGATTCAATCCGATTAAGGAACTAGGTTATCATCAAATTAAACTTAAACGGGATGTGCTTCAATGAAGGTTTTTTGATTCCCAACTTACATTTACAACGATTTTTATTGATGTTTTGGTCCCTTTGGTTCATTTTAATATTTTGTTTAGTATGAAAAGTCAAGTTCCTTATCAGATTTGAATAAGAAATAAGGAACCAGTTTCTTATTCCTTATTCAAACCGAATAAGGAACTATGTTATCATTAAATATAACAAAGTATAAATGTACTGCAATTAATATTTGTTATAACCTACACACATTTACAATAATTTTCGTTGAGTTATTCGTCTCGTTGGTTCATTTAGACTTATAATCTATAGTAAAAATTCCAGTTCCTTATTCGATTTGAATAAGGAATAAGGAACCAGTTCCTTATTTCTTATTCACACTGGATAAGGATCTGGATAATCATCACTTAAATCTTAGTAGAAATGTTTTGCAATTAGAATTTTACATATACAACCAATATATAAATAATATGTTCATTTACATGTGGTCAATTTTGGATCAAGTTTATTTATGTTTAAGTAAGAAAATACCAGTTCCTTATTCGGCTTGAATAAGGAACTGGTTCCTTTTTCCGTATTCAGCCTCGAATAAAGAATTTGATTATAAATAAAAGCAAGCATGTTTAAATGTACAAGATTGATTTTTTTTATCACATACATGTAAAATAATAGTATGTGCTTTCGGTGGTCGGTTTAAACAAGAAATCCTATGCAAGCGCGAAGAAGAAACATGAATATGTAACGTAATACATAAAGTAAATGTATTCGAGTTATTTTGTTTTGATTTACATCAGAAATGCTTGCATTATTGTTCTATTAAACCCTATAACAAATTAGTTACGCGTGAATAAAGAACAGTTCCTTATTCGAATAAGGAATAAGGAACTAGGAAAAAGGAACCAACTTATCTTCCATAGATAATGCCTAGACATTTAGCTGCACAACACACACTGTTTAGTGGGTTACAATGGTATACACGGTATTCAAGTTATAGAACAGATAAATTATATATTTAAGAAATATTTTTAACTAGAAAACAGCAAACACACGCATACGCACTCGTAACATGGAAAATACAGTTTTGATAAGCATCTTGCTTTCTTGATTGAGCATTTGTTCTATGAAACAAGAGAATAAGAACATCTGAGTGAGTGCAAGCTCATGTTTACTATTAACAACGTATACCGTAAGCAGCCACTGCTAGAATCATGTTTTGAGTTACAATTTCACTTTCTCTACAAATATCATATTTGCATATTTGGAAAACCACAAAAGGAACAATACGTTTACTATACTTTCTCTATTTAGTTTCATATATAAAGCAGTATGAATTGTTTTGTAAGCTCGTTAGTGTGTTCGTTGGCTGCAACAACTTATCGCCAGACTGAAATTTTATTATTAATAAAGCATTTAAAATAACTTGCCTCTAATTTCCATTATGTGTAAACGGCCTGTCGATCGAAGTATATTTAACCCTTACTTACATATCAAGATCACAAGCATTCTACATATAGGGCAGCCTCAAATGTCGAAATACATGTACAGCTTTTCGGGACAGATTTTTTCTAATTAATTATGTACTTAAAAAAATGTGTGTTCAATTTTATCTAAAAAAGGAGACGAATATTACTTTTTTCCAAGCTTAATCAAGCAGACACTTACTACACCTACACTAAAATCGTCCGGAATGCAATACAGATAGAAACCTAATATCTCCACAGTAGCACATACTATACTGATAATGATAATAAATAATCACATGTAAAATGCTGGATCATAATATTTAATTCATTACCGATATATTCACGTTTGAACAGTGTATGAGCAATGCATTTACAATAGGATAAAGTCGGTACTTGGTGTTAAATGAAACTAACAATTGCCCTTAAATAACGTCTCAATGCAATACACCATTATGTAAAAAGTTTTACTTGCATGTAACCTTAAACCGTTAAAAGGGAAATCACTTCGCAAGAAATGTGAGAAATTTGTCGATGTTTACATCGAATCATAAAATAAGTCAACGCGTTTTTAATATCGCTGAACAGTTGGATTTTGCTTACTTAATGCGATGATATTTTCGTGAAGTGACAAAAGTATTCGGTCACAACATTGTGTTGTTAATGAACTGGAGAAAATTCACAAAATCCTGATTTTTGAAATCGAAAGTAGACTTATAAATTGACGCCTGTGCCGCCCCCGGTCTCATAGACGACTTCGAAAGTCAGTTTCTTGTTGGTTATTTTTTTTTTGAACTTAGGTTTTCTTTGGTGTAAATAGAAAAATCAGTTCCGGAAAAAAAACTTTCGGCATGTTACGTTATTTTTGGTTTGAATATCTCTCATCATATCGATGCTTAAGCCCATGGCGTGAGTATTTTACATAACATTTTTGTATTTAAATTGTTTTAGATTAAAATCTTATTCCCTAAAGAATGTTGAAAGAGTTAGTTTACTTGTTTATGATGTATTCTGTGCATACTAGAAAATCATTGTTGTATTATTAAGATTAAGTGCAGGCGGCGGCGTCCACAGTAGTGTCCGCTCTCTAATTCAAACAGTTTTCATCCGATCTTCACTTGGTCATATGTTGTTTCTAGGCAATATCTAGGTTAAGTTCGAATATGGGTCATGCCGGGTCAAAAACTAGGTCACGGGGTCACTAAGTGCCTATCAAGGATTTATCATGGTGTCCGCTGTCTTATTAAAGTAGTTTTCATCCGATCTTCACCAAACTTGGTCTGAAGTTGTATCTAGACATATCTAGGTCAAGTTCGAATATGGGTCATACCGAGTCAAAACCTAGGTCACGGAGTCACATAGTGCATTTCAAGGATTAAGCATGGTGTCCGCTCTCTAATTGAAGTAGATTTTATCCGAACTTCATCAAACTTGGTCAGAAGTTGAATCTATACAATATCTAGGTCAAGTTCGACTATGGGTCATGCCGGGTCAAAAACTAGGTCACGGGATAACGTAGTGCATTTCAAGGATTTATCATGGTGTCCGCTCTCTAATTGAAGTAGTTTTCATCCGATCTTCACCAAACTTGGTCAGAAGTTGTATCTAAAAATATCTAGTTTAAGTTCGAATATGGGTCATGCAGAATCAAAAACTAGATCACGGAGTCACTTAGTGAAATTTCAAAGATTAAGCATGGTGTCCGCTCTCTCATTGAAGTAGTTTTCATCCGATCTTTACCAAACTTGGTCAGAAGTGGTATCTATACAATATCTAGGTCAAGTTCGAATATGGGTCATGCCGGGTCAAAAACTAGGTCACGGGGTCTTTTAGTGCATATCAAGGATTTATCATGGTGTCCGCTCTCTAATTGAAGTAGTTTTCATCCGATCTTCACCAAACTTGGTCAGAAGTTGTATCAAGACAATATCTAGGTCAAGTTCGAATATGGGTCATTCCGGGTAAAAAAATAGGGGTCACTTAGTGCATTTCAAGGATTTAGCAAGGTGTCCGCTCTCTTATTGAAGTAGTCATCCGATCTTGACCAAACTTTGTCAGAAGTTGTACCGAGACAATATCTAGGCCAAGCTCGAATATGGTCATGCCGGGTCAAAAACTAGGTCACGGGGTCACTTAGTGCATTTCAAGGATTTAGCATGGTGTCCGCTCTCTAATTGAAGTAGTTTTCATCCGATCTTCACCAAACTTCGTCAGAAGTTGTGTCTAGACAATATCTAGGTCAAATTCGAATATGGGTCATACCGGGTCAAACACTTGGCCACATGGTCACTTAGTGCATTTCAATGATTAAGCATTGTGTCTGCTCTCTAATTGAAGTAGTTTTCATCCGATCTTCACCTAATTTGGTCAGAAGTTGTGTCTAATTGATATCTAGGTCAAGTTCAAATATGGGTAAAGTTATGTTTTGCTTTATTTTCAAAAATACATCATTTTGCCACTCAAATGGCAAAGTTATTAAGTTGTCCAAAACCTTCAAACGGGCGTATGTTGTGACAGTTTGGCACTCTTGTTCTTTGTATGTTTCAGTATCTCGAAAGGACGACAAAGGCATATGGTGGAAAGAAGCCGTCTCTGAATATTTTTGGCAAATATCTTACCATCTTAAAATTTGAAGCAACACCCATCTCCACCTCTTCCGGCTCATGACATAACATCATATAAAATTCAACTCGAGCATCTGAGCACAACCAACATTCCAAGATGGCAACACGCGAAATGGACGTCATCAAAAAGTTGCCGGGCTATCGTGCTATACTGAAGGCCGTTCTAAAGTCTCAGATTCAGCAACTGATCGAACAACTTGCAAGCGCCACCAATGAGGAGTCAATCATCCTAACAGCCAGCGTGGCTGATAAAACCCTGAGTCATCTCGGCTCAGACTCGGCCAAAGGCTTCCTGGAAGATCATGAAGACTTCAAGTCCCAGTTCCTCGGCTACTGTTTACAAAGCCACCACAAAAAAAAGCAAGAGCAGAAACAAAAGGATAGGGAGGAGGAAATGCGGAAGGCACAAGTGGCCGCAGCCGCTACCTTAGCATCGCAGCAACAACTAGCTCAATCCATTCAGTCCATGGGTAACATGGATTACATGCCCCCCAGGGGATCAATGCCTCGCTTCCAGGCCACATCCCGATCACCGCGGCAACAGTTTCGGCCTCCAGGGGGAGGATTGCAACATCAGCCATATCCAGTGACCCGCCCAATCCGAGCAGCAGCCTCCCCAGTCAGATCTCCACTGAAGTCACCCGCCAAGCTTGATGGCCAGATGATCAACCTAGAGCCGGACGACGAAACCTCGAACCAAAGTGCAACTAGTCAGCCATCTTCACCATCCTCTCATCAGAACATAAAATCTAAACCGGGAACCAACGACGCAAGCGCTGAATCATCCTCATCACACAACGAGCAGAAGCAAAAAGGACTTAGCTTAAGTGCAGACTTGTCTAGTTTAGTGTCAGGCTATAACAGTGAACATGGTCCGGACGTCAGTGTTAAACTCGAAGCAATATCTGAAGCGGAAATGGACTTTGAAATCACTGGTGTAGAGCCTGGAAAACCTATGCAATCACAGGACTGGTGCGCTAATGTTTCCATGGGAAAGAACTTTGATCCTACTGGTGATACTGGTGCTACTGGTTCCCAGGCAGACATGACAGGGCAGCAGGGAAACAACTGGCATGTTTGTGATCACTGCCAGAAGGCGTTCAAGTGCATATCTAAACTTGCTCGCCATGTTCTAATACACCAGGTAGAAAAATCGTTTGAATGCAGTATTTGTCACACAAGGTTTACACATGCAAGTGCCCTGAAGAAACACAGCCTAGTTCATATGGACACCAAGTGTATGCAGGACACTCATCTGCAACAGAGAAGGAATACCACTCCTCAAGAGAGGGTTGTCTGTGATCATTGTCAGAAGGGGTTCAAATGTTATTCGCATCTGGCTCGCCATCTTCTAACACACATGGGCGAAAAGCCATTCGAATGTAGTGTTTTTGATAAAAAAAATAAGAAGAATGGTCACCTTAAGGATCACATGTTGGTCCACACAGGGGAAAAGCCATTTGAATGCAGTGTTTGTCAAAAACAATTTAATCGGACAGGTCACCTTAAGGACCACATGTTGGTCCACACAGGGGAAAAGCCATTTGAATGCAGTGTTTGTGATGAACAATTTAGGCAGAAAAGTCATCTTAAGCATCACATGTTTGTTCACACAGTGGGAAAGCTGTTTGAATGCAGTGTTTGTCACAAACAATTTAATCGGAAAGATGGTCTTAAGCGTCACACAGAGTTGGTCCACAAAAGGAAAAGGCCATTCAAATGCAGTGTTTGTCACAAACAATTTATTTTGAAAAGAACTCTTAGGCTTCATATGTCGGTGCACGCAGGGGAAAGGCCATTTAAATGCAGTGTTTGTGATAAACAATTTAAACAGAAAGGTCACCTTAAGGATCACATGTTGGTCCACACAGGGGAAAAGCCATTTAAATGCAGTGTTTGTCCAAAACAATTTAATCGGAAAGGTCACCTTAAGGGTCACATGTTGGTCCATACAGGGGAAAAGCCATTTAAATGCAGTGTTTGTCCAAAACTATTTAATCGGAAAGATCACCTTAAGGATCATATGTTGGTCCACACAGGGGAAAAGCCATTTAAATGCAGTGTTTGTCCAAAACAATTTAATAGGAAAGGTCACCTTAAGGATCACATGTTGGTCCACACAGGGGAAAAGCCGTTTGAATGCAGTGTTTGTCACAAACAATTTAATCACAAAGCTGCTTATAAGCGTCACACAGAGTGTGTCCACAAAGAAGGCAAGGATAATCAGCAATGAAGAGCATCCTTATAAGGCTCAAAGCTTAGTCCACTTGAGTGCCTATTGTTTGTGGAACACTTTTAGGGGACAGATACAGAATCTGACACCTGTAGTCAATTAAACTTTTCATTGTTATAACAATATTTTGGTATAAGGCCACCAGAAAAACTTTTCAAAACCAAAGTTTCGCAAACTTAACACCAATTTTCCTTTAACATAGATAAAGCATGCCGTAAAATGCTTCTGTTTGATCATCTATTGATTGTTTTTATATAATAATTCCATTTATTTTATTAAACATTATATGTTCAAAAAAGCCTTCCCTAATGGATTTTTCTTTTTCCATGGGATTTTTTTTCACTTAATTTCACGGGAATGTTGGAAGTTTTCAAAAGTGTGTTTTCTTCGAGTATTTATGTATTTTAACGTCATTTAAGGACTGAATAATCATTTTTTAGTTAAAGGCAAATCCTATTTTTAAAATGAGAAAAAAAAACTCCTTAATATTTTTTCTTATTTCAAGAGAACTATTCATATATCTTTTATTTTATCAAATGATAATATGATTTTATTGCGTTTTATCGTGTTTGAAAAAAAATCCCATGGGATTTTTATTCCTTGGATTTTTGTAACAATCAAAGGTCCTCTGCCATTTAAATATTAAGTACAACTGCTTTACCATTTGTCCTTGTCAAATACTGTTTGTATGTATCATTCAAAGTCACAACAAAATACGCTTTTTACCAAATTACGCTTCAAAAAGTTTATTGTTTTTGTATTTTTAACGAAAAGTGTATTTATTCTGCTTTTTGTTCATGCGTTAGTGCGCTTAAGTGCGTTTTTCTGTATTTTCATTTTCTTTAAGCGTATTTTTCTGTACTTTTTCTTTTAAGAAGTGTATTTTTATTCAAAACAAGTGTATCTTTTGTAGACAAAGAGTACTTTTTTATGCAAGAAGTGCATTTTTGTGCATATAAGTTCTTCTTTTTTGCCAAAAAATACGCTCTCTATACAAGTGCATTTGTTTAAAAGTTGTTTTCGAGTGTTTTTTCTCTAGACAAAGTGTATCTTTTTATGCAAGAAGCGTGTTTTTTTATGAAGTGCATTTTTTTGCATATAAATATACCTTCTTATTTGCAAAATAAATCTTTCTGTACAAGTGTATCTTATGTGCATCTTCGTAAAAAAAGTGCATCTCTAATAGTGTGTATTTGTTAAATCATTTGTTTAAAAAAGGACACTGTATGAAATAACTTAAGTTAAATGTCAGGGATATAGTGTTTAATAGGAGGATTGTACTGAGTTGTTTTCATGCCCCCGAAGGAGGGCATATAGTGATCGCACTGCCCGTCTGTCTGTCCTTCCGTAACACTTTTGCGTTTAGGTTTCGAAGAATGCTCATCGCTTCTATGTCGCTTCAAATGTAACCTTCATATTTGGTATGCATGTGTATATGGACAAGGCCTTTCCATACGTATACAAATGTTGACACCTTTGACCTTGAATGTGAACTTAGTGTCCGCGTTTAGATTTCGAAATCTGTGTTTAGGTTTCGAAAAAAAAGCTTTTTTCGGGGGAATATGTTTTCCGGTGGAGACAGCTCTTGTTATAATTCACAAAATGTTAATGGTCTTATTGTTGCAATCTGTCTGCTCATAAAATATATAAATCAGTAGAACAGCTATAAAAAGGACAAGTACAACTTATACATAAATCTGGCTGTGGTTCACCACTTAAAAATATTGAAAGTGTAAAAAACTACTCTTTTATTTTATCGAATTTTAATTATTGTCCATTCACATGGCATTTTTGTAGAGAAGTTAACACTAAGAAAATTGAAATGATTCAAGAACATGCACGATGTTTTATCTATAGTGATTATAATTCTAATTATGAAACCCTCTTAGAGAAATCCAAACTACCATCTCTTAACATAAGACGTATGTGATCAATGCCTATAGAAAACTTCAAGGTAATTAATAATAAAAATGGCCGACTTACACGATTTGATAAATATTAAACAAAATAATAATTTATCTTTTAGGTATACACACACTGCTAATGTACCACATGTGAGAACTACTAAATACGGGCTCAGCTCATTCCGCTCAGGAGCAGCCAGACTCTGACACTCCATGCCAAATTACAGGGATGAAGACAACAACAATCAGTTCCGGAGTTTGGTTGCATCATGGGGCGGGGTGGGCATTACCTGTAGATCCTGCTTTCAGCCAAGTTAAGCATACTGTTTGCATGTTTTGTTATGTTTTCTTTGTGTTGCCTTTTTGCTTTGTCTGAGAAATTTGCATCTTGATTTCTTTCATTTGCTTTGTAAGGCTTTCATTATGATGCCTTTTTATACGCCCGTTCAAAACGGGACTTATCATAAGATCACCCTTGGCGGGCGGTGGCGGGCGGCGTCCACAGTAGTGTCCGCTCTCTTATTCAAATAGTTTTCATCCGATCTTCACCAAACTTGGTCATAAGTTGTATCTAGACAATATCTATATAAATTTCCAATATCGGTCATGCCGGGTCAAAAACTAGGTCACGGTGTCAATTAGTGCATTTCTAGGATTTAGCATGGTTTCCGCTCTCTAATTGAAGAAGTATTCATCAGATCTTCACCACATTTGGTCAGAAGTTGTGTCTAAATGATATCTAGGTCAAAAACTAGGTCACGAGGTCACTTAGTGCATTTCAATCATGTAGCATTGTGTCCGTTCTCTAATTGAAGTCGTTTTCATCCGATCTTCACCAAATTTGGTTAGAAGTTGTGTCTAGATTAAAACTAGGTTAGGTTCAAATATAGGTCATGCCGGGTCAAAAATAGATCACAGTGTCACTTTTAAAACAATCACAGTTGTGTCTTTTACCCTAGTCCGTTAGTTGTGATATCATGCTACACTTGTTCCGCCGATTTTCGTTCGTGCTTTCCACGATTTTGAGGAAAATGGCCGTCGGCATAATGTCCAAAACCTTCAAACGGTCGTATCTTGTGACAGTTAAGCACTCTTGTTTGCTTTTGCTTTGTTTGATCTAAACTGTATGCATTTATAATACTAGTGACACTACAAAAGTTAGTATTTTTCGTACATTTCATTTATATCCTGTTTTAGTACTTTCTGTATTATGCACCTGTCTTGAAAAGACTATGTGTGGGATGTGCATTAATCAATGCTTCTTTGTTCATCATTAGCCTTTTGAATCTCTGAAACAGTGCTAGTTACACATGCGGGATAATCATTTCAGCATTAGTATTGTATTATTTTGCTTTTATAATAATATTTTATTTTTAATTCATCAGTGTTGTATTTTCTTGCTTTTATTGTGTCAAATTTGCTGATCAGTTACCTTTAAATCTGATTTGAGGTGATTATTTCCTTTAAGCCCTTTTTATTCTGTGACACTTTTGTGTTCCTTTTTCTCTTTCAGCATTTTTACACCTGTTCTTTTTATGGCAGGTTAGGCCCCTTCCTTGGGTAAAGATCAGCAACTTTCACACAGCTCTTAATTGTGAATGTATCGTACTGATATTAAATTACCGCTTACATTTTAATAATGTGCTATATGAATACTCTTAATTGTGCTTTTAGTGAGTTTTATTATAATAACTATTTCTTATGTATGCCATGAATTAATTATGTGATGCAATTTGCTACTGTTTGTTAGGTCGGTCAAAAGCTATACATAGCTATTGTTATATACATTTATCTCATATAAATAAATTTTGATTTTCCGTAATTTACCACATACACGACTATCTTAACATCTGTAAAAATAAAAGAATAACACGGTATGTATGGACTTGGTAATTGGCGTCTTAAGAAGACTGCATAACGCCCCAATTTTTATAAAATGGCAACGGTGGACAGATCGTTTCCAACCAATTTAATTCAAGCGATGCCATCGAACCAAGTGTTGTCATACGATCATGTGAGCCCTGTTACAGAGACGGCTCATCAACAAAAGCAACTGCTTACTGCAATGTTTGTAAGGAGATACTTTGTGATGAGTGCAGTAGACCACACACAAAATGCAAACCTGGGAGGCATGACATGTCAATATTTAGGACATGGGTTCAGCCGCAGTGATGGTTGATATGAAAGATATGGACGTTTGTGAGGAGCACGGCAAGGCAATACAATTTTACTGCGAAGACCATACCAAATTGTGCTGCAGTACGTGTACATTCACACACCGGAAATGTGACAATGTTGATGAAATTAAGAGCATATCATTAAAAAATAAACCGGAGTTTCAGGCAATTAAACACGCATTGATAAAAATGGAATCTGAAGCTGCTTCTATGATAGCTGACTGTGAGAAGTCAAGGGGTGAATTGAATGAATCCATCGCAAATATATCCGATGAAGGAGATAAGATTAAAGACAGTATTGTTGAACTTTTCGAAGAAGCTCAGCAGAAGATGTTTACTGAGATAAATCAATTTAAGGCTGAAGTGTCTATGCAACTTGACAAAAAACATACAGCCGTAACAAAAATAAAAGAACAAAAAAATCAGATATTACCGATGTATTCTTCTATTCTACAACACGGTACCCCTGAGCAAAAGTACATATTTTGTAAGAAGACCTAAAAACAAAACAATGCTATTGAAACACGTGTAGATGCACAAAGAAAAGCACCAGTAACAGCAAACAGTTCACTGTCATTTTCAAGTGAACTACAGGCAATTCTTCGAATGGAGAAACCAATTTTTCAAATGGATTTGGATCAGCAATGTGCAAAGATAGGTTTTTTATTTATTGTCTCTCGACGCATTTTAATGCATAACACAACAATCAGTAGATATTACAAGCAATTCTGAACACTTAAATTTAATTTATCCACTCAAAGTTTTACACAGGAATTTGCTATTAGCTATTAACCCCCCCCCCCTGCTACTACCCCTCCACCACCACCTTTTAAGTCTCCACCACTAGCTGCTACCCCCTCCAAAAAAACTCATTACATAAATATCCCTCCAAATTTCACCTGTTGCAATAATTAGCATTCTAACTATTATAGGAAATGTTTCACTGCCTGCGCACCATATTTGACGCGGAAATAGTTTTAATTAAAGCTGTGCTCTCATTGGTTAATAAGGTGGGGCTCTCCTGTCTTTGATTTCGAACGGAAAGAGAAAACATAACGGATAATAGTTAAAAGGCTGATTCTCGCAACAGATTCGATTTGGAGGGATATATTTATGTAAGAATGTGTTATCTAAGTTTAATTCAGAATTGTATGAGATTTTTTATTACATTGTGAGATTACCCGGTACTGTAAAACCAAATTATGCATTATTTTTTACACAGGTACTTGAAAAAATTCTTTTGGTCCTTATATATTATATATTTTTTCAATAACCTGTGTATTGTTTAGGTCGATTCTATTAAATGTTTTTGCAAGTTTGCTTTTTAACTAACTTTTTGGTTTTGTTCTTGTGTAAAAAATGGAGATTTTGAGGTTTTTTGGAAGGGGGGAGGGGAGTAGCAGCTGGGGGAGTGGGTAACAGCTTATGCAGAGCGCCTGTAATTTATATAGTACACCCATTTTTTTAATACCGCATATTTAAAGATGTAAATGTCACAAGAAGGAAAAAACAAGAGGGCCTGAAAGGCCCAAAGTCGCTAACCCGAGATAAAAAGAAATGACCTGTTCTTTGCAGCCCAAGATATCAATGGAACAAATGTTCTAACCATGTTTCATTAAGATTGAACAACAAATGGCCCCCTGGCAGCCATGTTTTTAACAGACTTGAACCATTTTTGAACTCTTCCAAGATATGTCCACATTTTATGAAGATTGGGCAAAAGTGTGTCTTCTAGACGGTTCACGTGTTTTCACTATATACATATACAGAAAACTGCCCCACCTGGCGCCCATGTTTTTCCGCTGATCACGACCACTTTCAAACTCCTCCGAGACATCCACATAGCTAATGTTTTGACAAAATGTCATGATAATTAGGCAAAAAATGTGACTCCTAGAGTGTTCACAAGCTTTTTTACTATATAAATATAAGGAAAAACGAAAATGACCTATTACTGACCACTGATATTAACATCTGGCATAGAGCACAGTGAGAGGGTAATTATTTAACTAGTAATCATGATTTTGTCAGTCTGTGGTCATTATCAATTTGTTCAGGGCAACTCATGCTGGTTTTCTAACTGTATCAGACACTACCTGGTTGAGTAAGCTGAGTGGTAAAAAGTTACAAACTGCAATGATCAATATCTTAGCTCTGGGGAACTCTGCAGGGAATCTCTCAAAAATGGCTCATCAGTAGTGCTGTAACGATTCGGTTCGATGCATCGAAAAACCGGTTCAGCGCCGCCGATTCGATTTCGATACCAATACGGCAAATTTCGATTCGATTCACTGCAATCCCGTTTGATCCGAATTTTAAACCTTACTTTCCAAATCCGTCGTCTAAACGTTCTTGTCATGTGTAATACATCTTATGATTGGTCAATAGCCAATATGGCATCCAATGAATGAATGAATAATATGCTGAGCATTACATCAGCCGGTAAAATGGCTTCTTCAACCACGCCGAAAGACGCACCGTCAAAATTAAAATCTAAAGTATGGGAACATTTCGGATTTTGCGAAGGTTCTGATGCAAAAGCAACTTGAAAAACGTGTTTTGTTGACGTAAGTTACCATATTGGTTTGTTTACTAAACTGTGTGCATTCTGTTAAGAAGTCAACTGGGAGTTGTTTATATACTTACATGTTTTTGTTTTCTGTTAAACACATGTGATACATTGTGCATTTTATGTTATTTAAGAATAACTCGACAGGAAGTTTTGTTCAATAAATTTGTTACTTATAAATGTTGCGTTTTTAAATTCTATTTAAAAAAAATAAGCGCTTTAAATTCACAACATAATAAGTTATTAACAAATACAAGACATATTAATTCATGCTCTGTGCAAACCAAACATGAACTAGTTTGCAAAATAAGCAGCGTATAGTTTAATTTGAATCGAATCGAAAATAATCGAATCGGACCACTTGGTATCGAAATCGAATCGAATCGAATGATGGGTGAATCGTTAAAGCTCTACTCATCAGTAATAGTTCCCATTATAGATTAATTTGCTACAAACTGATAACAAATGAGACAAAACAATAAGTACAGATTTACACAGGAAATTACAACTTAGCCAAAAATGTCATTATACTAGAAAAATAGGCATTTTGAAGTATTTACCCTTTAAGTGTTTTGAAACCAAGGGGTCTTACAAATTCCAGAGCAGAAATAAAAATAGATAAGTGAGTCTGAGTCAGCAGGTTAAACAAGGGAGATAAATACTGCAAAATTGTGTACATGTTGTCTTTCTTTCAGCTATCTCTTAGTTGATAGGCTTATCATAAGTGCTAATGACTAAATCAGTTATGTTAATTATGAAAATTCTGTGTTATGGAAAATTACATAATAGAGTTAATGTTACATAATAATTACATAATGAAACCAAACTTTACTACACAGGAAACATATGTTCTGACCAAATTTCTTCACTATATACATATAGAGAAAACTGCCCCGCCCCCCTGGGGGCCATGTTTTTTTAACCGATCTGGAGCATTTTCGAACTCGTCCGAGATATCAATGAACCCAATGTTTTGACTAAGTTTCATGATGATTGGGCAATAATTGTGACTTCTAGAGTGTTCACAAGGTTTCTCTTCAGCCCCCTGGCGGCCATGTTTTTCAACGGACCGGCACCATTTTTGAACTCAACCAATATATCATTTAGACAAACATTTTGACAAAGTGACATAAAGATTGGGCATCAAATGTGACTTCTACAGTGTTCACAATGTTTTTTTGTTTTTTTTACCTAGTGACCTAGTTTTTGACCCTGCATGACCCAGTTTCAAATTCAGTTGAGGTATCAATAGGACAAATGCTCTGACCAAGTTTCACGAAGATCGGACAATGAATGTGGCTTCCATAGTGTTCACAACTCAAAATGTTGACGCCGCACGACGGACGACGGACAAAAGGCGATCACAAAAGCTCAACATGAGCACGTTGTGCTCCGGTGAGCTAAAATGCGTTATTATCCCTCGACATAGGCGGAGGGATATTGTTCTGGCGTTGTCCGTCCGTCCGTATATCCGTCCGTCCGTCTTTCCGTTCGTCCATCCGGAGCAATATCTTGGAAGTGCTTTGGCGGATTTCATTGAAACTTGGTATGAGTATATATATATGGATAATTGGATGGTGCACGCCAAGTGGCATTGTAAACCATCTGTTTATAATTGAGTTATGGCCCTTTGTAACTTGAAAAAATGTTCTTTTGTGTATCCAGAGCCATATCTTGGAAGTGCTTTGGCGGATTTCATTGAAACTTGGTATGAGTGTCCAGAAGCATATTGGCGGGGGATATCAAATCAACGAATTTGCTTGTTTATCTTAGTTCTATTGGTGATTTTTAATATCTTGTTTCACTAGTTTTATTGATCTTGTACATATTATATTTATTTTATCATTTAATCGTCGAATGTTGTCAGTGTGTCCTTGCATTTGAAACATTTTCAAAGATGTAATGAAATGATCCTTGGACGACGTTCTTTGACTTTACAAATAAAACAGCCAATAGCATGCAATTATAACGTCATGACTTGATGCAAAAATGAATTTAATAATTTAGATATTGAATTAAACAAGATGTGTTTGTGAAACACAATGTCCCCCTATATGATGTTTGACCTTGTAGGATGACCCTGACCTTGACCTTTCACCACTCAAAATGTGCAGCTCCATGAGATACACATGCATGCCAAATATCAAGTTGCTATCTTCAATATTGCAAAAGTATTCATAAAATAAGCGATTTGGGCCACATATATTTGACCTCTGACCTTGAAGGATGACCTTGACCTTGACCTTTCACCACTCAAAATGTGCAGCTCCATGAGATGCACATGCATACCAAATATCAAGTTGCTATCTTCAATATTGCAAAAGTATTTATAAAATAAGCGATTTGGGCCACATATATTTGACCTCTGCCTTGAAGGATGACCTTGACCTTTCACCACTCAAAATGTGCAGCTCCATGAGATACACATGCATACCAAATATCAAGTTGCTATCTTCAATATTGCAAAAGTATTCATAAAATGAGCGATTTTAGCCACATATATTTGACCTCTGACCTTGAAGGATGACCTTGACCTTTCACCACTCAAAATGTGCAGCTTCATGAGATACACATGCATGCCAAATATGAAGTTGCTATCTTCAATAAAGCAAAAGTTATTGCAAAATGTTAAAGTTGGCGCAAACAGACCAACAGACAGACCAACAGACAGGGCAATTACAATATGTCCCCCACTACTTTAGTGGGGGACATAAAAAACATCAATAAAACCGAAAAGACTATATACATGTATATATGAGAGAAATGAGCATATATTATAATTATACCATTGAAGATATGGTTAGGATTACTAGTATGTCATAATAGTATTATGAAAGTTGTCGCATCATTACTAGTATGTCATAATAGTATTATGAAAGTTGTCGCATCATTACTAGTATGTCATAATAGTATTATGAAAGTTGTCGCATCATTACTAGTATGTCATAATAGTATTATGAAAGTTGTCGCATCATTACTAGTATGTCATAATAGTATTATGAAAGTTGTCGCATCATTACTAGTATGTCATAATAGTTATATGAAAGTTGTCGCATCATAACTAGTATGTCATAATAGTATTATGAAAGTTGTCGCATCATTACTAGTATGTCATAATAGTTATATGAAAGTTGTCGCATCATTACTAGTATGTCATAATAGTTATATTAAAGTTGTCGCATCATTACTAGTATGTCATAATAGTTATATGAAAGTTGTCGCATCATTACTAGTATGTCATAATAGTATTATGAAAGTTGTCGCATCATTACTAGTATGTCATAATAGTTATATGAAAGTTGTCGCATCATTACTAGTATGTCATAATAGTAATATGAAAGTTGTCGCATCATATTCTAATAAATGATTACTAATCATTTATGTCAAACTTGGTTAATATTTTGTGGTACTTCAATGTCTATTTAGTGCACAATTAATGCCATATTTTATAGTAATTATTTAAATGTTCACATTTTCAGAGGGCAACAAAGAAGACAATTTATGTTCTCCAATAAAACCAGTCACACTGAAGCTGCTAGTGTCCGTGGATCTACCAAAGACTGGAGATGATGATAAGGAGTCTCTCCTCACTGGATTGGACTTCATGCCGGACGGGAGGCTGGAGGCCGTGGACAGCATCAATAATAAATGTATCATTCTGAATGAAAGACTGCATAGACAAGGGACATCGTATAAGTTCAAGTGAAAACCACATGATGTTGTTTGCGTGTCTGAAAATCAAATCGCAGTTACAGTGGCAAACAAGAATGTATGTCTGCTTTCCGTGAGTCTTGACCATGTCATCAGCATAACAAACAAAACCTATACAGCATCCCAGCTATATTCTTTAAGCTGTGTGGCGGCCAATGAACTGGTTGTAAGTACATATGATGATCCGACACCTGCTAAAATTATATCAATGATGCCAATGAACACTTTAGGGGCTGATTTTAAGAACGTTGTTTTTCCTAGGAAAAACGTCTATGAAAGTAATTGCTGCTATGTCCAGTCTAAGAACACATTGGTCCTGACTGACAGGTATGCTCACACAGTATACATGTACGACACCGTGGAGGGCACTTCCAGAGCAATTACTGATCAGAACATACAGGAACCTCGTGGCTGCTGTGTAGGGCCTGGTGACACAGTGCTGGTGTGCAGTAAGAACAAGAACTCCATCGTGCACCTGACAGTGGACGGTGACGTACTGGGTACCTACCCAGTGGATATGGAGTACCTAAATTCCTTATGTATAAGCAAGAAAGCTTCCACATTGGCTGTATCAAACAGACTTTCTGGCAAGAAAAAGTTGCAGTTATACAACATGTTGCCAGCATGAAACCCTTGGTAAAATGTGGTAATAATATTTAATTATTATTATAATCTAATTTTATTATTTTCAAATTTGGATTCTGTACATAAAAGTTTAATCTACAACCTAAAATAAATATATATATCAAACAAGAATGTGGCAGACTGCATGATTAAATCAGTCAAACTAAGATTCTTAAGGCATGCTTCTTAAATTCTTAAACTAATTATGTTTAATGCACCAACACAGATGTATTAAATGTTTTAGTAATAATTAAACGTCTACATCAATACATAGATCGGTTAATAAAGTTATTATCTCTTCCCGACGCATTCAGTGAGTGTTTTGTATGTCCGTCGCGTGAGCGATGTAGAGTGTTCTTTTAAGCACTTCAAGCAGGATTAAGAGTGGTGACCATTATCAAGGTAACATACTGTTTTACATAGCCACCAAAAACATTGGACCAAGTTATGTATAGTGTTGTAATCAAAATGGCTGCGGTTTAATTTTTTATCCGTAATTTTAATGAAAGATATTGAATATGCGTGCATTGAATCAATCAATTTTTGGCAGAAATTTAACAAATAGCACATAAAAATAAAGATATGAGCGAACATTTCCGATAACTTTTTAATCATCCCTTGTTTTGAGACACTATATTCGTAATTACAATTAAATAAAACTGACCTTTGATCAAACTTATTGACTTAATTATTGTCAACTTTAACAAGGCAAGAGTTCTTAATAAAGTTATCAGCACTCAGTAACAGCTTCTCATATTCCACTGCGCTCAATGACCGGATGTTCTTTTGTAACCAAGGTGACTGCGGATCACGGCGTTTTCTGTAACATCACAGACAAGATTTAAGACATTTCTTATCGAAAGTGCACTAAGTTTAATCTATATATGAAGGATGGCGACCGAGAGGATATAAAAAACATTGAATTAAAGTATGTTTAAAGGTACAGAAACAGCAATTGGTAAACGTTATTCATAATTAAACACTTCTCGCAAATTGAATATCAGAATGCTTTCGCAATTCAGAAAAACAAGCAGCGTTCACGCAAACATTGAAATCTTTTAGCAGCGTACAGAGTTAAACAGAGGTGATGAAAACAATTAAAAATCAAAATTGTTATATGTTCACTATGTTACTATGATTATTAGACAAAAATACGTATCGCAGATTATCTGTTATGCACTCAAGAAAATTAAAATACCCTGAAGTAAACAGTTCATCCGAGATATCTTGTCCGAGGTCAGAAAACGACAGAGATTTATGATGCGGTGATAGTTTTGGCACTAAATCACTAGCAGTCAGTCGGCTGTTGGATTGTATCCCCCCAATATCTTCTAACGTTGAGTGTAGCATTTGTGGATCGTCTAAAATATATAATTATTCAAACTCTTTGCATTTTATTGTATGTGAATTACTCAAACATGAAGACCCGGTTCAGGGCAATCAACCAAAATTGGTATCACAAAATTTGAAATTAGATAACAAGGACGACTTGTAAGGTGAATACAATCCTACCAGATACATTCGAGCCTGATGCGTTTATCTGAAAAAAACAGAACCCTGATACATAATAAACAAGAGTTCAACGGTCGGAGACATGTGCCCCACAAACAAGGCTTTGAACTAGTAACTCCAAATTCAATATGGGTCATCTAATGTCCAAGGCAAATGCACATGTGAAGTATCAAGCCAAACGATCAATTCGTTGATGAGTTATTGATCGGAAACGATTTTCACACTTATTGTTACAGTGACCTTGACCTTTGACCTAGTGACCCCAATTTCAATAGGGGTCATCTACTGTCCGAGGCCAATGCACAAATTAAGAATCAAGCCAATCGGTCTATTCGTTCACTAGTAATTGATCGGAAACGAACTGGTCTACCAACTGACCGACATCCATCAAAACAATTTACCCCCTCTTCTTTGAAGGGGGTCATAATTAACATAATTGCTTAATAAAGCGGCACATAAACAAGTATCATACCGGACTGTGTGGATAGCGGGCTTGTTTGGCTAGTCATGGTGGATGAATCCGACACAGGAATAGAGTAGCGCAGATTCACCTTCATGTGTTTACACACCTACAACAAGCAGAACGAAACCAAAATATATCAGCCGCGTTCTTAGTAAACTGGGAAGAATGCAGTCCACGAAAGTTAATCTGGACAGACACTGTTCGCCTAAAGTGGATTTTTTTTATTAGAAGGGATTCATTGCAACGTTTACAAAAAATCCATAAAAACGATAAATGCCGCCCCTGATTTGCTTGTGCGGACTGCATTAAGCCAAGTTTTAAAAGAACGAGGCTCAAAACCGAATATAAACGTTGAATGAAGTCTTATGCAATAACACACTCATTTAATGGTACTGACAAATAAGATATTGGGGGAGGGGAAGAATAATACTCGCTCACTGCAAGATATCATATGGGAAATACGTTAAAAATAAGATGTGATTCCCTTGAATTGAACGTAACAAAAGTGAAGATAAAACAAGAGTGCCTGAAAGGCCCAAAAGTCGCTCACCTGAGATAAAAAGAAATGACCTGTTTTTGGCCCAGGTTAATGTAAGATAGCTTTGTTCCCAATAGTTTAAGTACACATAGAAACTGATCCCGATTTAAACTGTTCCAAAAAATACTAAGTTCAATAGTAAGTTGAGAATCATCAAAGCTATAAAAAATGGAATCATCTTCATCTCTGATCTTTATTAAACTCTTAGATGTTGGTAAATTTCCCAAATGTCCATTTCTAGAAACTATCTTCAATGTCCAGTATTTTAATTAATTACCAGTGACGCAGATTCTTTAAGCAGTAAAAATTTAGTTTTCGGGATGCTGATAAGCCCTGTGCAGCATGTTTTATACACCCTCAGGCTAGAAGGACATTGGCCAATAGTCAACATCCAATAATATACTTCAATACATCTTTTCTGGGCTAATCTCAATTTTAATTGGCTTTTGCATAGTCTAAGAGGAGTGTTGAGATTTTGATTGACAGATAAAGATCTAAGACAAGGCACTTCAGTCCCTTCCTCTGTGACTCCTCAGCTTAGACAAAGGAAACATGACAATTAACTAAAATTCATGTATAAAAATAAGAGTCAAAATAATACAAAACTACAAATAGCATATTCATGTTCCTCTAACAAAATGCTTCATTTGAGTATAAACATGACATATATTGGTTATCAGATGACAGACTTGTGTCATTAATGAGTTACTGGCAGTTGAGACATTAAACATCATCTAAACACTACTTAGAAAGCTATGAATTACAGTATGTACACAAATAAAGTATATAAACATGTAAATGCAAAATAATGAAACCCTATCGTGCAAAAGATACATGAAAATGATCAGCATTATGTCTCCTTTATAGATGGTCATTAACTACTGCACTAAATATGTACAGGTGAGCCAGTGCATTTTACTGGAGTCAAGGTTGCCATGGAAACAGTTTCATAGCACAGTAGTCTGCTGAGATTATTGATTTTCCCAATCCAATTGATCTTAGAAGATGTTCGATCAATTCACCAAAACACAGTAGGTTAACTTGGCTTATCAGTAAAGATCAAAGATAAGGCTCCACAGTGCATTAGTACATGAACAGTTATTTTATGACATAGAAACAATAGTTTTATTAAATTGCATGCAAACTACTGTCTTTATGTACATCACATTATATGAAGGAAGTCCCAGGTTAAACAAGGGAGTAAACTATTAGAAATTATGTACAGGTTATCTTTCTTTAACATTATTGCTTATCAGAACTAGACTATTCACATGTATTCACTATATACATATAGAGAACACTGCCCCACCCCCTGGCGGCCATGTTTTTCCACCCTTCATGACCATTTTCGATCTTGTCCGAGATATCTATAAAATCTATGTTTAGAACAAAAATTACGGTATGAGGATAAGGCAAAAAATGTGACTTCTAAGAGTGTTCACAAGCTTTTTTTACCATATAAATATAAGGAAAATGACCACCCCCCCCCCCTGGCGGCCATGTTTTTTACAAAACCATTTTCGAACTCAACCGACATATCTAGAAAACACATGTTTTGACCAAATTTCATGAAGATTGGACCAAAAATGTGACTTCAAGAGTGTTCACATGTTTCCACTATATACATAAAGAGACAACTGCCCCGTCCCCTGGTGGCCATGTTTTTTCACCGATCTGGACCATTTTCGAACTCGTCCGAGATATCAATAAAACCAATGTTTTTACCAAGTTTCATGATGATAGGGCAAACATTGTGACTTCTAGAGTGTTCACAAGGTTTCTCTATAGCCATATAAGGAATACTGCCCCGCCCCCTGGCGGCCATGTTTTCAACGGACCGGCACCATTTTGGAACTCAACCAACATATCATTTAGACAAACATTTTGGCAAAGTAACATGAGGATTGGGCATCAAATGTGACTTCTACAGTGTTCACAAGGTTTTTCTTTTTTTGACCTAGTGACCTAGTTTTTGACCCAGCATGACCCAGTTTCGAACTCAGTCGAGGTATCAATGGGACAAATGCTCTGACCAACTTTCATGAAGATAAGACAATAAATGTGGCCTCTAGAGTGTTCACAACTCAAAATGTTGACACCACACGACGGACAAAAGGCGATCATAAAAGCTCACCATGAGCACGTTGTGCTCAGGTGAGCTAAAAATAACACATTCATGTTCATAAGTTCACTCTATTTTAAGAAATCAACAAAGGTAAGCAAACATCTAACGGAACAATATTGGATTCATAAAGACGTCTTTTAAAGTTAAGAAAAAGCCAAATAATTCCTGTCAACGAATTCAACAAAACATATGAGCCGTTTTCTGAGAAGACCAGGTGTATTGCAGTCCTCACAGGCTAATCAAGAATGACACTTTCCGCCTAGAATGATTTTCGTTTAGAATATTTCATAAAAGCGGTAAGTCTCGTCCCTGTGCAGTCCGAACAGGCCAATCTGGGACTATAGTTTGCATTAATCCTGGCTTTCCCAGAGACCACCTCGATCATATCGTTTAAACAATTCAGGCTTTGATTTCTAAATGACTAAATACAATGTTTATCAAATGAAAACATAGCATGCTTACCTCGTATAAGCCTAAGCGTAACGCCCTGAAGTGAACTTTGGCTTTCAAAGTCTCCCCTACCTGACATGCACTTGGAAGAAAACAAAAGGAACATTACAAGTGACACTTATATTTTTATTTTTTTTTGCAACAATATCCAGCCCGATTTGTAAGTTCTGTCAGGATTGTTTACATGCAAGAATACCCCAAACTGTATTAATCCAACTACATTCATTACATCTAAGGATAGTGTACATGCAAGAATACCCCAAACTCTATTAATCCAACTACATTCATTACATCTAAGGATAGTTTACATGCAAGAATAACCCAAACTGTATTAATCCAACTACATTCATTACATCTAAGGATAGTTTACATGCAAGAATACCCCAAACGGTATTAATCCATCTACATTCATTACATCTAATCAATGTATGAAAAAAGGTTAAAAAATCTATAGCTGAGTAATTCTAGTACAAAGCTCACAAACAAGATGGCCATGAGACCCTATGTCGCTCTCCTGAGCCATGTAGAAACTAACCTGTTATGTGTAGATTTGTCATGTTTGTAAAATCACTTTGGTTTGATTCATTGTGTTTATCTCTTTATGACACAGACTTAAATTGAAGACAGTATTAGAAATATATCTATAAACATAGAAAAACAAGTAACCCCTAGAGTGGGGCCAATTTTTACTATAGGGGATTTATTTGAACAGACTTAGTAGAGGAATAAAATGTTGCTCATTTTCAGAAAAACTATATTTTTAATTTATTAAGTTAATAAGTCAATATAAACCATGTGACAATGATTATGTATAGTTTTGACCCAAATGGCATGATTTTCAACTAATTTAGAAAAAGAAAACTATACCATGTTACTCACTAAATATCAAACCCTTACTCTTGCAGTTTCAGAGATTTTTTACGTTCATAATATTTATTACTGTTTAAATCTCTTAAATTCATTTCACCTCTAAGAATGCCAAGTTTTAACCCAAGTGGAATAATTTAAAGAAGCGGTTGACCACTATTTGGAACAAGAGCACCGCATAACGGGTGCCAAAGCTCGGCTGCGAGTGCAGTTTTGAATAAATAAAAGCTTGTCAGAATTTTTTTTAAGAGGTCTGGGTGACCTTGACCTAGTGACCCAAAAATGGGTGTGGCATGTAGAACTCGTCAAAGTGCATCTACATATGAAGTTTCCAAGTTGTATGTGGTAGCTTTTTGATTTTAGAGCCAAATGTCAAGGTTTTAGCACGACGCGGACGGTAGACGCCGGACGACAGACGGCAGACGCCAGATGGCGGACTACGAGCTGGCTATGACAATACTTCGAGTTTTGTCCGAAAACTGCCGAGCTAAAAATTACATCTCAATAACAAACCTCTTAGCCTTGATTCTTTTTACTACTAACATAAAAGGAAAACAAGTAACCCCAAGGTCAGAGCTAATTTCTTGTTTAGCTCCAGTGAACTACATACTAGTATACAATTTGCCGAAAAGAAATAACAACTTTTTAGGAGGGTAACCAAACCTGTAATGTTCCATTAAAAGCGGTCAAAGATTTGTGGATAAGAGGTCGACAAATGAAAAAACGTTTACACACACACACACACACATGCACACACACACTGACGAACAACAGAGAACAAATAATCTTAAAAGCTACTCTTTATACATATGTGCACAGGTGTGATAAAAACCAACAACATATTTTTCTGTGTAAACAACAAACAAGTTTTACTCTGACATAAAATTAGCAGAGAGTAATTACTCTTAAATGCTTAAGAAGAAGTTATGATATTTGCAATCTGCACAGCCTCTCAGTTGTTCTTATCATGGTATAAAGTTTTGTTACATTCCCTACAACCCAAAGAGCATAATATCGAAGATAAACATTACATGTTTTTTATCTCTTTGTGAACACGTATCGGAACTTATGAATGTATGCTACAAACAACAAAAATAAGCAAATGACACATCTCTGTAATAATGAAGAGAGATCTGTCGACTATTTCCACTGTATTATAGGTATTCAACTTTCAAGAAGTCCAGAGTTATGCTCTACACAAGAATGAGACTATACAAAAAAAAATAAGCCAGGGCATTAACTCCTATAAATACATACAACAGAGTTATTGTTCTTGAACTCTGCACTTAATGTCTGTATCCCAATTCATTGCACAAAGGTTTATTTAAAAGCCTTAGGTTCTGAGGAAATTATATTATGCACAAGAATTTCTGTCATTACTTTCCAGGTTATTTACAAATGTAAATAATGTTAATACAAAGGGAACTATGCTCTGCATATGGACATTTGCCAATGGAAAATAACTCTACACAATTCTGAACAGAGAGTTATGGTACATGTCCACTGTGCATCCCATGAAGACTATCAAAACATACATGTATAAGTTTTATGTAAATCCCTTCAGCACATTCGAGTTATGCTCTGCATAGAAGAAAAAAGACTACACCAAAACTAAACAAGGGCTGTTTGTAAAACATGCATGCCCCCCATATGGGCTCTCCGTTGTAGAGACAGCCATTGTGTAAATATGTTTTTTTTCACTGTGACCTTGACCTTTGACCTAGTGACCTGAAAAGCAATAGGGGTCAGTGATGCCAGTCATGATCAATGTACCTATGAAGTTTCATGATCCTAGCCATAAGCGTTCTTGAGTTATCATACGGAAACCATTTTACTATTTCGGGTCACCGTGACCTTGACCTTTAACCTAGTGACCTGAAAATCAATAGGGGTCATCTGCAAGTCATGATCAATGTACCTATGAAGTTTCATGATCCTAGGCATAAGCGTTCTTGAGTTATCATCCGGAAACCATTTAACTATTTCTGGTCACCGTGACCTTGACCTTTGACCTAGTGACCTGAAAATCAATAGGGGTCATCTGCCAGCCATTATCAATCTACCTACGAAGTTTCATGATCCTAGGCCTAAGCGTTCTTGAGTTATCATCCGGAAACCATTTTACTATTTCGGGTCACTGTGACCTTGACCTTTGACCTAGTGACCTGAAAATCAATAGGGGTCATCTGCGAGTCATGATCAATCTACCTATCAAGTTTCATGATCCTAGGCCTAAGCGTTCTTGAGTTATCATCTGGAAACCATTTTACTATTTCGGGTCACTGTGACCTTGACCTTTGACATAGTGACCTGAAAATCAATAGGGGTCATCTGCAAGTCATGATCAATCTACCTATCAAGTTTCATGATCCTAGGCCTAAGCGTTCTTGAGTTATCATCCGGAAACCATTTGACTATTTCTGGTCACCGTGACCTTGACCTTTGACCTAGTGACCTCAAAAACAATAGGGGTCATCTGCGAGTCATGATCAATGTACCTATGAAATTTCATGATCCAAGGCCGAAGTGTTCTTGAGTTATCATCCGGAAACCACCTGGTGGACGGACCGACAGACTGACCGACACGTGCAAAGCAATATACCCCCTCTTCTTCGAAGGGGGGCATAACAAAAGGCAATAACTCCAAACATACTGATATTAGAGTTTTTATCTTGTACACTTCCTCTCAATATCATCTACCAATGTCTAAAATTGTATTGCAAGAAAATTGACCTACAGCAATAACTCTAAAATGGAAAATTTGGAACACAGGTGTTTCATAAGAATCAAACTCTGTAGAGGACAACTGTACAACAGTAGATACTTAATATTAAACCTCCTCTTGTGGTTTCAGGCAAGAATATTAGTTCCACTATTATATCCTATTTTAAGCTCCAGTGAACTACTTATGTGGCAGACCAGAATGAATTAAACATTTGTGAACATTTGTGAAAGTGATTAACCCAAGAATTGAATTTAAATCTGCATAAAGTTTGGAGTAGGGAAAAGTTTTGACTGCGGACATGACGTTTCGACCGATGCAGGTCAAACATCCACTACACTTCAAGCTCAGATGAGCTGTCGATAAACACAGTATCTGACAACATAAGGAAATGACAACACCGCACAACAGAAAAGTACTGGTTTTACCCCAGCAGGACTGACGGTTCTTCACACACAAGACCATCTGCAGTGTGTGTGGTCATCATGTGGCCATTATCCTGTTCGTCTTTGTGCATGAATATTACACACCAGAAGTTAAAAAACGATTTCTTATATGTCATTTTTCTATTAAACACAGATGACGAGAAAAAATATCTGGGTTTTTGTTTGGGGAGGGGGGGGGAGGGGAACATATGAAATTGTGTGGGGCATAAACATGTATATAGACATTTCATATATGTAATAATTGCTTGAACTTAACATTACAAACTCTGATACTTTCTTAATGCATATAGTGTGTATTGCATGATACATGTAGACTTGATACCTACAGCTCATTGTTAGTATAAATAAGCTGCGCTGTGGGAAAACTGGGCTAAATGCATGAGCGTAAAGTGATCCCAAACATTAGCATGTGCAGTCTGCTCAGACCGATCAGTGACGGCACTTTCAGACTTTGTGGATTTTTTCATTTAAGGAAAATCTCTTCTTAGCAAAAATTCAGTCTCAGAAGAAAGTGTTGTCCCTGATTACCCTGTGCAAAATGCAAAGGCTAATCTGAGACGACATTTTACACACATGCCTTTAGCCCAGTTTTCCCAGAACAAGGCTCGATTAGTCACAAAAAGTAAACATTTTATGTTTATATGTTGCACATTAACTATTCAAGCATATGTGTGATATGTTGGGTAATGTATTTAATTTCATTACATGCTTTGATATATAAAACAACAACATAGAATTCCTACCTGCAGATGGGGGTTGCCATGACAACCGAATTGACAGAAACTCATGAAGGTTATTCTGTATAGTATATGTTATGCAGACCCTGAAATATATTCTGAATGGTAAATGAAACACTCATGTGGAAAAAAATGACATCCTGGAAATTATTCTTTGTTTAAATTCATTTTATAATTGGTCATCTTAAAAATCCTAGCAATGTGTGTATCTGGTACATCAGTTTTGTTTCTCCCTTCATAAGACAATTTCAAAAGAAAAATATTTTGGCTTAACGTGTTTTAAAACTTCAACCTTTATGTATGTGCCTAGACTGGATTTCTAAAAAGATAATGCCATGTTTGTTTATTCATATACTTGTATGTTTGTATTTAATGGAAAGGAACATTTTCTTTATATTTTTTTTATTTGTACATGTTACAATTGTATTATACTTGCCTTTCACCTTTCTTAAGCGAAGATTTGTTGCAATATGCTGACATTATAAACAATCCTTTCTTCAGCTTTAAGTTAGGCAACCTAAAATTATAAATGAACCATCATAGTTTTTTTGTTGCAGATTCATCAACTGAAATATAGTCTTTAACATAATTCCAATAAAGTGCAGTGTATTGCATTACAGATATTGTCATACTATTAACTTAATACATAAAATGTTTGTGAAAGTCAGAGTTTATTTACAGGTCCCCTCAGCATCTTTGCCACTGCCTTATTTACAGACCTATTATCAGATACATAGGAAGATTGAATACATTAAAGGAGAATACAATATATTAAAGCAGAACTAAAAATGAACCTGTATGTTGTAGCAATGGTAAACTGTTTCATGGAATTCTTATCAATGGCCCATGTCAACTGTGCTTCCCATGACAGCTCCTGCAACATCAAACATAAGAGTTAACACTGTAACATTCGATATGCACTTAAACACGCACTTTTATACGTTACACTGTTACGAAGTCTTCATTACCAACTCTAACATACTGTTAATCACAGCAAACAGCATAAAACCTGAACAGACTCCGAGTTACTCGGAGGCTGTTCTGGTTTTATTCTGGTGCATGTAGCCGTTTTCAATTTGCGTATGAGTGGAAATAAGTTAAACGGAAAGGTTTGAAGAGTGGCAATAGCAGTTCATTCAAATTTTATTAAACAAAATATATAAACAAATGTTTTTGCAAACCAAAATATGTCCCTTTAAATGATAACTTCCCCAGTCATTTGACAATACCTGCAACATGCACAGGACCCATTTTCTACAAATGGATTATTCATACCATGCATTTCAAACATTTCACCATGCAAATTAATTAACTTTAGATGATGATTCTTATTTTTTCAATAATTGTTAAAGTGATTTTTAACTTTCATTGTATTACAGCTAAATAGACAGCAACCAAGAAAATTGCAGAGCAACATTACTTCACATATTCAAACACTAAATACAACTTACATCTTTTAGACAGCTATTATGAAGTGCATTCACATTAATATTGGCAGCAAGTGAAACTTTTTCCCCAGGTAGTAGACGTTCAGGTAAAATAGTCCCCTGGTCATTCATCAGTGTCGCAATATTGTCACTATGAAGCAAGCATGGTCTGGATAAAATAGAAAAAAAATCCTTCAAATTTCTTCAGATAGCAGCAAAGAGGAAATATACTACAAAACAAACTACCGGTTTTACGTGATGTTTGAATAAGACATCAACCTAGGAATTAACTGTGTTTTATTCAACAATCCATTATACTGTAGTCAAATAGACACCTGCATATAATATAAAATGCATTATACAAATTGATTTTACTTCAAAACTGGATTTTTAATTCCATTTTTTTTAATCCTCAAAAAATTAAACTGTAATCATATATGCATCAACACAGTAAAATAAATACAGTTAAACTGATAAAGAATACAACCACTGTTCATGTAAAAGTCATGGAAAAGTAGTTAGTTTAATAAAAGTGTAAACAGATTATTACAAAAATTCACATAGAACACAAAATGAACAGTTTTGTTTGAGAAAGTCCGCTAAATGATGTCAATGCCAAGTTTGATGTCATATTCCAAATTCACTAAATACAGTGTTTCCATAACAACAATAGAAAATATAGCTCGATTTCACAGAATAGAAATAATTTATACTATATCAAGCTTATGGCAGATGTGGTTGTATTGATTGGAAAATATCTGTGTGTTTTTTTTATAAATATGATACAAATAATTCTTAGCTATGTTTTGCTTGTTTTATTAGCATGGAAAAAACATATATATTTTATAAAATTAAGTTCATTGCAGTAATCTAGTCTGAAACTTGAATAAAAGTTTGTAGAGGAAAAATGAGCTTATGACAGTCCCTCATTGCTGATTATAGTTCTGGCCATGTTCCTATTTCACAAAGTCTTATGACAGTCCCTCATTGCTGATTATAGTTCTGGCCATGTTCCTATTTCACAAAGTCTTATGACAGTCCCTCATTGCTGATTATAGTTCAGGCCATGTTCCTATTTCACAAAGTCTTATGACAGTCCCTCATTGCTGATTATAGTTCTGGCCATGTTCCTATTTCACAAAGTTTAATGTTACTGTGTGGTCTGCAAGGTGGACTCGAGTCCAATTAACATGTATTAAAACAAGGAAACAAGGGGAAAATGTGGAAAATGCATGTAAGTGAGTATATACAATCTAATCACTTTTTTAAAGCAATACAAACCTGATAAATACCAAACTATAAAAAAAATCAGAAGAAGGAGCAACAGCAAATAAAGGAAAGTATAGTTTTATCAAATTGAAAATTATTTGCTTCAGTATAGCCAAAAACTACTTCATGTATACTAGAAATGAGCAGTGCTGGGTAAACTATTTTACCCTGTGGAAATTCGTTCATACAAGACATAGACACAATTTGGGTTCTATAACACACATGTGTAAATGAGACTGAACGTATTTGTTATAAATGCCATTGAAGTAAACAATATTTGATTGATGGTGCCATATAAATAGTGTTAATTAATTTATTAAACATTCCTTGATCATATCCATATGTTAGTTTAAAAATAAGATTGCTAGAATAAAATGTTGACATTGAAATCATATATTCTCACTTTAAAGCCGGATGTGTATGTTGCCTAAGAGGGTAAATGTCTAAGTTAGATAATAAAAAAACCATATGAAATCTCTAAATTAAGTTTGTAAAACAGTAAAATATATGGAGTTTTGAAAGACTTAATATGTATTTGCTTTTTTGGTCTGAAAATAGCAGAGATCACATAAAATTACTTACATAATATATATCTTTATTTTTGACACTGTGCAACACATGAAGTTTTATCCACTTAACGTTTTATCAATTTTTTGTGAAAAAAGCAAGATGGACGATGAATGTTCTTTGAATAGTCAAACAATTGTAAATATGTGAAATAGATCATTCAATTTAGATTTAAAGCATTTAAAACAACAACATCAGTTCAATTGTTAGAAATAATGAAGTGAGTGAAAGTACAGATATTGTAGGAATTGTGGAATTACCCTAATGACTCTAAAACCTAATTAAGATAATAGCAGTATTAACACATAAATGGCATTCAAACAAAAAATAATTAAGGGCACCTAGTCAAATCCAAGATCGCCCAAAATAAATTGCAAGGTGACTCCTGGGTAATTAAAGAAAAACAAAACCTTATCTAGAAGCGGGGGAAAGTTAATCTAATATTAACAAGGAATACCGTAATTTTTAGCCTAAAGAACCCCAAATAAAAATGTGTGTGATATTGTTTGATAAAAAATGGCTTTAAAGGGACCGTCAACCAGATTTACGAAAATATAAAAGTTCTAAAATACCGTATTTTTTACAATTATTAGTTTATATTGATTAAAATATCACGACTGGTACGGTATATTACATTACTTGAAAAAAGTTTATATTTTCAGTATATTCTGTAACAAAATTTCGCGATGTGAAATCGAAAGTACAGCGTGAAAATAGGTGACATAACGATATACACACCATAAATAACGCAAGTAGATTGATCATTTCATATATAAAATATACACAATTCACTAAGCATGCACAATTTGCATTCCTGGTTTTACTACGTGACAATGATGATCAATCTACTTGTGTTATTTATTGTTAACTGGTAGTTACCTTGTACACATACCCAGTAAAATTGTAACCGAATATACTGAAAATATGAAAACTTAACAACTTTTTTTAGGTAATGTAATTTTTCCAGTTTTAGGTATGGCTACCATCTTGTGCAGCAAGACGGATCCATGTGCACAGTGTTGGAAGAGGACCTTTTGAAGGAACATTTGAGTACATTTTTATGTCACAATTTATTTTAGCTCAATATAGATCTTTTTGTTTAAAAAATGGCTAAAAGTAAACAGACCTTGTAGATTTGAGACTTTCATAAAGAGTTTAATACACCTGATGATTTTTTAAATGACATTGAAAAAACGTTGCAATAAACAAGACACTACACGTTTACTCAACTTCAAACTCGTCATACCGCTCATTTGTTTTTTCCTTCTTGCAAGGTAGGGATGTCCCCGATTTAGGACAGATTGCAGGCTTGAAGAAACATTCCTTGATGACAGCTGGCTTCTGAGAGAGATTAGACACTGAAATCAGCATGTATACATGATATACAAACCAGTCAATATCTCTTACACAAGAAACAAGAGGGCCATGATAGCCATTAAGGGCTTAAGAGTGGTTAATAATTTTTTTCAGAGATTTAACAAGGTGACCTAGTTTTTTGGAAGCAGTTGACACAGATTCAATCTGGCATGAGTAATTGTCAAGATAAAAATTCTGATTAAGTATCATCAAGCTTGAGACATAAATGTTGCGCTTAAATTGGTAAGATTTTTAATGAAAGATTTTACCAGGTGACCAGTTTTTATTTGTGCCTTACAAGTTCAAACTTGGCCTAAGTAAGATCAGGATAAACATTATAACCAAGTTTCATCAAGATTAAATGAGTGTGGCTTCTAGAGTGGTAACAGAATTTCTAATATTTGACCTGGTTTTCCTATGATTTGACCTTGTGACCTAGTTTTTGAAGCATGTGACCCAGATTTGAACACAGCCTAGATATTGTCAAGATATCACCAAAAAAATCATTCTGACAAAGTTTTATCAAAACTGAGTCATACATATGGACCTCTCAAGGGTGCTTACAATATTATTTAAGATTCAACAAGTTAACCCAGTTTTTGGACACCTTTTAACCCATATTCCATCTCGGCCTAGATATTGTCAAGCTTAATATTTTCACAAAGTTTCAACAGGATTTGATGAAAAAATGTGGCCTCTTGAGTGGAAATGAGCTTAATGTTGACAACAGACAACATACAACGGACATAAGGTGACCACAAAAGTTCACTATTAACACTTCATGCTCAAGTCAGATAAAAATAATAAGAGAAATGTTTCAAGAGTCAATGGATGCATAATATTTAGATCTTAGTTTCTTAAGTTGACATAGCATGCTTCAATTTATTGGTAAAACAACAGTGTCATAATATTAAATGCCTGATAAAATGAAAACTAGGAATTATTACTAAACATTTGTGGTGTAAGAAACTTAAGCCGCATATATAAATAGTGTATGTTTTAGGCTAATGTACTAGAACCTACCTTCCAAAAATACAGTTTTCTGGCTACCAACACTGATTTGCTGAAACATCATGAATGGGGGATGAATCACCTTGAATTTCCTTGAAACTGAAATACAATTTAATTTTAAAGAAAAAAATCAGAAATTTAATTTCATATTAACTATCATTTGTTCTTTAAACATTTGAGGTGTACAATTTACAAGTAGTGACTAGTCAATTAGTTGGACATATAATAAGATGCGATATTCAGTGGTAGCATGTACAATTTACAATTCATCACATCATATTCTATGGACCACAAGTTAATAAGTGTTGTATTGCATGATTATATGCAGATATTCTTACAGTTGTTTTAGTGATGTAGCTTTTTCAGATGTAAGCAAGTAAACAAATGTAAATACAGCTATCTGATTCGGAAAAGATGAACAACTTCTAAGCAACGTGTTTAAAATTGCTATTTCACACATAACGAATTTATCAGACATCAATTCTAATTGAAGTAGGTATAAAACTACTTCATAAAGGTGTTGTTAAAACCATTACATGTAGGCATTGACGCAGTCATTAGATAGTTGCATACCAGATTTCATGTCCACAAGTTAGTATTTACCTGGTACTTTATCGGTAAGCAGACAGTCTTTTAAATTAATATTTGTGAAAACTTATTTTTGACAACTCTCCCCTGATTTTTAATGCAATGATCTATTGCATCTGAATACATAGTATAAATTGGCCAAATTTTTGTCCAAAATTTGACACACAAAAAACCCTCGCTTCTTCAATTTATCATACAAATAATTACTACAAAGCTCTATAATACATTACTCCATCAGATAGAACAGTTTCACAGTAATACCTAATTTTCCACCTTCTGCTTTGTCATTTGTGACTTCTTGCAGATTATCAAAGGTGTCTAACTTTGCTGGACTGCTAAGCCATCTTGGAGTGTGTTTACAGGCTGGCTGAATGAGGATGACAAGACTGGCCAGGCTGGTTTCAAATGGTAACTCTGGTATAGTCACCCATACTGGTTTATGGTAGAATTTCTTGTCACATGAAAATGTTGGTTCCAGTGACTAAAATAATAATAAAATAACAGTCACGTATATTAGTCTAAATTACTGTACTCAGATGGGACATTTCACGATGACTTTAGTTCCCTTCAAATACATTTGCTGAAAGGGGGAGCCCAAGAGAAATTGGCAATAGACAACACGGTTTTTACTGCACAAACAAAAGCCAAAACACTAGGTATATTTAAAAAAAAACACTTTTAAATCACCATGTTATTCTGCTTGGAATTCACAAAAACACACAATAATGCTCCACATGACAATTATTTGACAATCAAAGATGTACGTCATGTAATGGGTTTCCCCCTTGTAATCCGATATTTTTGTGGTCTTACATGTGTAGATGGCAAGGGCAATCAGGTGGGTTAATATACATCAAACATTTAAGTGGCATTGTTCTTACAAAATTTTAAATTGTTTAAGTTTTACTTTATTTATTCAATTGTTTTAAAGTACTGGTAAGGCTTTAAAGCTTAAAACATCTTTTAACATCTAGCACCAATTTAGAGGCTCTGATTGAATTAGTTAAATGTAAATTTCTTTATGGATCAATTTGTAATAGTTGAATTATTTTCAATTCAGTTTACATGATTTCATCCTTTTTTTCAAATTATTATTATTATACCAGATTTATATAGCGCCCTTTTCATGCAAGAGTTCACATTCAAAGGCGCTTAAATATAGCTTTAAAAAGTACTTTAAGAGATTATATATTTTGTAGTTAAAACGCGTAATAAAACCCAAATTCTACACGCTATGACTATAGTCTGTGTCAAACAAAATGGGTCTTATGCAAATAATGCAATATTCCGCCATTGTATCTCACGAACAATACGCTACCCGGTTTCTATGGCATTACAGAGCTCAAGTAGGGGATTGAACCCACAACCAACAAAGTGGTAGTCAGATGCTCTAACCACGTCGCTAAAGAGCTAGCCTAACAGCATAGCTGTTGGAAGTGACCTTAAATCACTACACTCCTATCCCTCTTAATGTTTCAAGGCCCCAGACGCTTAGCTACAAGTGTTGACCGCTACACAAGCGGCTCCCAGAAACCATTAGACAAAGCTCAGATCCATTTAGATCTACTTATTCACAGTTCCTGTTTGCCTTGTCACCATTATTGTGAAAATACGGAGCTCAACCGGGGGATTGAACCCAAGACCTCCAGAGTGGTAGTCAAACACTCTAACCACGTCTCTCAATAGCTAGCCCATAGCAAGGCTGTTAGAAGTGACCTTAAATCACTACAACTCAATGCTTTTATAATAGACAAACACAGTGCAATTTAAGATATTCAAACGAATTATCCGAACTTTATTTATAATGGCATGTTAAGCAATGTGCCATCTTACTGGCAAATTTGTTTGTATTGACTTGTGAAATTTGTATGAGAAAAAATAGGTATAGAGATTACTGAGCTTAATATGCAAAGAACGCAATTGCGTGTTAGGGATATTTAGCACACTGAAAAGTTATTGTGCCAAGCTAGATGAAAATAAATTTAGAATTTAGAATGATATAAATTTTATTTTTGATAACCGTATCAGTATCGATACCTGTTCGTTTTGCTGTTCAGACTCTTCATGTTGACTTGCGGTTACATGACACGTCAGACAATCTGTCGATGAATGCAGTGCAATACTGGGAAGCTTTTTCAAAGGAACAACCTTGTATCTAACATCAACACCATGGTTCAGTTGACGTTTTATTGAAGTGTTAATATTTTCCAACAGAGGGCTACGTCCTGGAGGGTGAACACTCTTCAGCCTGTTAACAGTTTCATTGGAAAGTTTTAATTTCAAAAGCAGTGTGACGTGCTGTCCAATGAAATAGTGTTCAATCTCATTAGTTTTCGATTCAATAAACTTAGTTTCCGAAGTGTACCGTCCAAAGATAACCTCTGAGCTGTCAAAATTGACAATCTCTCCCGCCATATTATTAGCGCTGTAATTTACTGAATTTGTGACATTCGCAAATCATGGTTACAATGCACTAACTGCAATGTTGAAATAACAGCTTTGATCAATACAACAATTAGTTTATCCAAAGAATAAATACATTCTAGGTCTTTGGTTTATCTGAAGAGGTATGTAATTCTGTGGTGAATCTTACTTATTCAGCAGACGTTGTGTAAAACTTTGGATGCTTCAAAGGCGAATTATTCAGTAAAATAGTTTTAAATAGATCTGTTTAGCCTCTCAAGACATTTCAGCACTGGTTCGATAAGGACTGCAAATGAAAGAATTTGTCCGGTAAAAACAAATTTAGACGGAAGAGGTCAGACGATAATTTTCAAGCGAAGGTACTTAATTGTATAAAATAAAAGAAAGTAAATTAGAGTAAGTTTGAATTAGTAAATAATCATATTGTTAAGAAACTAAAGAGTTGGAAAAATAGTGAACCAAAATCGAAATGGAATCTTTTGAATAAATACTTTAGTGAGAAATCTATGATTGTAAACAACATTTCAACGGAAGTATTTTATAATGTTTTTTTTTTTATCAAATTAATGTTAATATTGCAAATAGTTGTAGTTTAAATGGCAATACCTATAATGACTACACTGATCTGTAAATAAACATGTTTATTTATGGATTTATATATATAAGAATGATAAATCGTCCTATATAACTATCTAAATATGTGTTGATGGTAACGCTAATGCGTAAATTATTTTATATAATTTAAGAGTATGTTTTTTTTCTGGCGATAAGAATAAATGAATTAATTTGCTTTGCACAAGCTGTGTATAGTAATACATGTGATATAAATTATTCAGATTATTATAGATGTATTACTTTTTGAGTTGTTTTGTTAAACGAACAAATATCTCAAACCGTCGGCAGAATCACCAAGAGTTTGTATAATGTTTTATTCTCTTAAACATCAAATACTTAAGTTACCCGCTAAATCCACCCACAGGTGGTTAGCGTGTGGCTATGATATTAATTAGTGAAAACATCATTTTGAATGATTAATATTCAAATTATAACAAAATATCAACTTTTCTGAAAAATAAATTTTTCACTATCAAATTTATATATAATATTCTATCAAATTTATATATAATATTTGATAGTGATTTTTTTTCCAAAGTTGATTTTTTGTTATAATTTGATTATTTACCATTCAAAATGATGTTTTCACTAATTTATATTATAGCCGCACGTACGCTAACCACCTGTGAATCCACCAATGCAGCATTGAAAAACTGCTTGTAATGGATACCTCTTTGTCAAACCGTGCGCGAACCAGTGGATTCATTTGACGCAATCAAAATAATGGAAATCCTGTCTGTAAAACACTGAAAACATGGCGTTTAGGTTAGACCTCCTACATGTCTAAACATTTTTTTAATGTAAACATTTTGAACACGTTTGATATAGGTACATGTGTTATATACACCGGTAAACACTTTTCATAACGCATTATAAATTCTAAACAGATTCTTCACTTTAGATATTCAACTTCTATATATGTATGATGTAAACTACAACCGTTTTTTACGGAATCCGGATAGTGCCATCTATAATCTCGCACTTCTTTCATCTAGGGTGACACTAGACACACGAAGCGATACTTGATATTTTTCTTGACAGTCGCGGCGACGCACGATATTTTTCTTGACAGTCGCGGCGACGCACGATATATTTAACACGATATATCGCCCTTGTGTAGGTAGCCCAAAAGGCGATATATCGTGTTAAATATATCGATGATTACACATGTACTGAAAAGAAATCTTCTGGTTTCATATTGATGTCTTACTTGAAGTTAAGCGTTTTCTATAAATTTGCAATCCTATTGGAAGTGATACAGATTATAATGATATATTATCTTAAAGTTAATATAAATTTTACTCCATTGTTCAAATTTCTGAATAGTTTTAAACATATATCCTTGTCAATATATATCAAAATCATTATGAAAATAAATTAATCTGTACTCGGTTTACTATTGCTAGAAAAATCTTTTATAAGTGTGTCGATGTCAGCAATATTAATAATAAATTGTTAAAAATTACACGATATATTTAACACGATATATCGCCTTTTTGGCTACCTTCACAAGGGCGATATATCGTGTTAAACATATCGTGCGTCGCCGCGACTGTCAAGAAAAATATCTTGTTATATTACATGCCAATTACGCGGTTGCGCTACGGAATATTCGTGCGAGCCATATTGTTACTTTATTTAATATTATATTTTTCTGGTGTAAGAACCAACCTAGAATGATGAAATCGAAATAAAAATATAATTATTTCCACGTGCAAACGTATTTGATTGTCACGGATGAATGATTTTATCGCAAGCTTGCAGATTGTAGTCAACTGATCACACGTACAATTTTAATAAAAATCTTTCACCTAAGTTTTAAAAGTGTTGTGTTAGAAAAGTCTCCAAGTGTATATGCATTATACAAACTTTCACACCTGTCAAATGTGTTTATCTCGTAAACGCAAACTCGTTTTAAATATGCATACTACCGTTAATAGGTAGAAACGGTGAAACGTGAATATGCATTGGTACCACCTTCTTGACTTTGGCTCCACCTCCTATGAAAATAATGCGTAAACATCTAGATCGACCATAAGCCAATGTTTGCATCAATATTACAATAATGAAAGCAACTGTTTGATGTAATTACATATTTTGTGCAAATTTGCTCTTTTCATAAGGAAAATCATCGATTCTCGTGTTTCAACGTCCACCATGTCAAAACATCAGGTAACCACGTTATAAAAATGGGTTGTGAATATGTTCCTGTACATTTGTGGGTGAATTAATATTTGCTGAATTGCACTTGATTTCACGGTTTTTAAATTGGACTACCGGGGTATATGAGTTGATGAAATATTTATAATTAACCCTCTAGATTTATCCATCGTTTTTCAACTGCCGGTCATTCACGTCACCTATGAAGCTTATAAATACATCTACAAGATGTGTTTGTGAAACACTATGTCCCCCCATATATTTGACCTTTCACCACTCAAAATTTGCAGCTCTATGCAATACACATGCATGCCGAATATCAAGTTACTATCTTCAATATTGTAAAAGTTATGGCAAATGTTGAAGTTTGACGCTAACAAACCAACCAACAGACAGACAGGGCAAAAACAATGTGTCCCCCAGTATAGACTGGGGTAGATAAAAATAGGGCGCAAGAGATAAACAAAATTACAGAATTGGACTTCTGCCTCGTTTCAATACTGTCAAAGCCATGTTTAACACACCCATGAAAATAAATTAGTGTTTGTCTATATTACTTACCTTTATTTGTTTATGAATCGGCAATATATAGATCTGCATGTTAGGTACATTGCATCATGAACGACATAATCAGGGGTGTCAATCGGCCAAAATCTAATCTAAAATCCTGAAAATAGGCCTAGGCCAGAGCAAAAAAGGATTAATAATTCATGTAACTTTGTTTACTATTGTATATAACTTTGTAAACAATATGTCAAAGTAAAATAATTTGTGTTTAAGATGACATTTTGTGACAATAATCTTAAAATTCCAGAAAAAAATCCTCTGATTTATATCAATATCAAAATTGGTCCTTAAGGGCCAAACTCCTGATTTCAGGCATAATCCTGAACTTTGACGCCTCTGATAATCCTACATACAGAAGTTTGGTCATAATTGACCGCTACATGGAGGCAGGTGTTTCATGCGACAGTCTCATGTTGGAGCTGTTATTATATATGTATAAGGGATATTGTTTTGGCGTTGTTCGTTCGCCAGGCACTTTTGTGTCCGGCATATATTGGAAGTGCTTTGGCGGATTTGATTGAAACTTGGTACGAGTACATATATGGATAAGAGGATGATTCACGCCAAATGACATTGTACACATCTGTTAATAACGGAGTTATGGTCCTTTGTATCTTGAAAAAAAATGCTTTTTAATATAAGCTTAGAGCTTCATCTCCATTAACACATCAGCCAGAGCCATGAAACTTGACATAGTTGTTCTCAATCATCTGGGGTGCTTCACATTCAACACCTATAATCCTAGGGGCTAAGGTCAAGGTCACAAATTTGATGAATTATTCATTATTTAGTCATTTCTTTACTATGCATCAAGGGATTCTGTAATAACTGTCCACAATTGTTCTCCAATATCTAGCAGAGTGTCAAATATAAAATACAGGTTGCTATGGTCATGGTCAAAATCACTCATTTTAAATAAATATGCCTTATTTGGTAAAGATTCTACCATACTAAAATGGAATTCCCAAAATGTCCTGATGTAATTGTGTTTTTGATCAAAGTAAAGGTCACACATTTGTAGAAATAATTACTATTTGGCAGGGTATATCAATTCAACGAATTGGCTTGTTTTACAGTTGTCAGAGAAACGTGCATTACGTTTCTTGTTCTTGTCAAATGTTTCTTAAAAATGTAGTTTTAATTTGGCAAAATATCCATTGGGACATTTAAATCGGCAATAACATAGATATAACATTATATATATATATATATATATATATATAAATAAATATATATATATATGTAACAGTGACGTCCTAATTAGCTCCATGTGCAATCTAAAACGAAGATTGGATACACCGTATCTATCCTTTCTGTTAAGTCAGGATTTCTCGACTTCCACGGAATGTTGCACAACAAAAACTCGGGCAAATATGATTTTAAAAGCCACACTGTCAACATTGTCGAAGCCCAAACGCACGGAACACAACTTTTATAAAGACAAACTTTTATTTACACAATGAAAAAGAGAAGACATTCAAACAGTGGAATGAGGGCCACCATCCTTGGTCAGAAATCTCATAGAATTAAGCATCAGTTTTAGCACAATTTACAAATATTTGCATGAATTTTTACTTAATAAATAGTAAGGATTGTTTTTGGAAAAATACCATTGTATTCTATGTGGTTTTATTATTAATAAAAAAAAAACAAGAGATGTGTTTATCAGAAACACAATGCCCACTATTGCGCCGCTTTGAAATAAAATTTCAATTTATCATTTTGCAGGTTTAGAAATTATCTCCCTTTTAGAGCTTATTACTTCCCTTGGATTGTATTTTTTTACTTTTGACCTTTCATCACTCAAAATGTGCAGCTTCATGAGAAACACATGCACGCCAAATATCAAGTTGCTATCTTCAATATTGCAAAAGTTATGGCCAATTTTAAAGCTTTCGGATGGACGAACAGACAGACGGACAGTTCAACTGCTATATGCCACCCTACCAGGGGCATAAAAAGATCATTGTTATTTTATTTTTATTTTACCAAGGATGGCACATGATAATGAGGACGAAAACACATACAGATGACAAAATGAATCAATACTGTTAAAACACATTTAAAGGTGCAGACACACATGAACATGGTCTATTAAATAAATCAATTGTTGTTTTGTTTTGGTTAAGTATCTAATGACTAGTTTAAACACAATGCAAAGGTTACTTTATTTCTCACATTGTTAAAAATAATGTACGACCAATAATTTCTACATTCTGTGTACTATATTAAACTCGATTTTATTGGTTGTTCCAATTAATAGATATTGTACAGTTCACAACCAAGTGTATTTAGGTATTTACAAATCCACGAGAATAAAAAACGAAATTACATTCCTTTAACATAAACATACGGTTAATAAATAAATAATTTGACAGCTGCACCGAAAGGGCCTGATAACCAAGGTTATGTACACAAGGCAACGACAAATATAGACACAAAGCAGTAACTACAATTAGGCAAACAATGGTTGTGTGTCTAGTTGCAGGGCCTAATTTCCGATGTTAGAAGTATGTTTTTTTGTTTTATTTAGTGTTTAGAAGTTTTAAGGATATTTTCCTTGGATTTTGTAGCAGTTTTCATTTTACATGAACTTAAATATTGAATCAATACACCATTATGCAAGGGAAAAAGGGACGATATGCTGATTTTTGCCAGATGATACATAACTTCTGTTTTTATTTTGGCCTCAGAAGCATGTATATAGATATTTGAAGTTTGATTTTTGTATAAAAGGCACACACATTCAATGAAGAAATACATGTATATAACAGGAGATAAAATAACTGTTCACAGTTTAGAAGTTAATGAGAGACTGTGAGATGTAAAGCGATGATATGAAATGAGGATGATAATGGAAAATGAATGATACAAGTAGATGGTTTCATATATACTCCTAACAACAATTATTCCAGTGAGTTGTGAATGTCTAATGGCGTCTGGTGTGTGATGTGTACCAGCTACACATGGGTGTTTATATACACTGGTCAAAGAGATCATTTGGAAAACTGCAAAAACTTGTCGATTACATGGATGAAAAATTCTGGCTAAAACCAACAGCTAAAATCTGATAAACCACTAGACACCATAGCCTATTAATTTTAAAACTGTACAACTAAATGATGAATGTAAAATGGAGACAATAAAATCAAGATATAAATGCATTAAAACTAAGTCATCTACATTAACACAGCTCTCAATTTTAAATATATTTACTTGATACTTTACTTTCTTACATCCTAAAGAGAATATATTTCCCCTCAAATGATACTTTGAAGAAAAAGAGAAGTTTATAAGTGTCATTTCATGTAAAACGAGGTATGTACATTAAATATGCATAAAATGTTTAATATAAAAATATACACAGCAATAAAAACATCGAAAAGTGTACACCTACAGTATCAGAAGTAAAATACACTGTAAACCCCTGACTTCATAACTGTTGTATGAATACAGTTCAATTAAGGCTAAAATTGCTCTTCCACAAAAAAATATTGTTTTTCCCCAAAAATGTACCATGCAAAAGTCCTAAATGCATATTAAATTTTAGTAAAATTAATTATTCGATGTGTTATGTTAAAGTAGAAACATCATTTGAATCTAAATGAAATTTGGGACAATCAATTTAACAATTTTTTTTATATTAAAAATATGACAATGTTGAAGATTTCATGGTAAATTTTTTCGAAAGCAAGGAATGTAGGGTCAGATTTAAACATGCATTTTGAGGCTTGCCTACTACATTTGCTCAAAACGAACAGGTAAAATTTGGTACAAACAAAGCTTATAAATGCCATGATTGCTGCCATAAGACTACGACATGATTACTGAACACATAATATAAGGGAAAACACATTCATGTGGCTGAAAGACTGGGAAGACTGGGCCAACATTTCATCTCTCATGATCATACGAGCTGGCTGTCTGACAGAGGGGGGATCTTAGCAACCTCATAGAACACTCTGAAACATACCAGAAAACATGTGTTAACTTAAGTCACAGTTAATGTAATTAAGACAATGTTGAAGATAAAACAAGTCAACAGTACATCTTATTAAGAAAATTGGTTTTGAGAAAAATTATCTCTTTTCAGCTTATTGAGAGGTTTTATTCAACATATTTTAATATTTAATATTTTCAAGCAAACCTTTCCAACGTATCTAGGGGTCTGTTAAACGGACCCATTTCCAAAGCAAAATAAGAAAAACAAGAGCACCGCAAAACGGGTGCCAACGCTCGGCTGCGGGTGCATTTTTGTATAAATGAAAGCTTGTCAGATTTTTTTTTATAGAGGTCACAGTGACCTTGACCTAGTGACCCAAAAATGGGTGTGGCATGTAGAATTCATCAAGGTGCATCTACATATGAAGTTTCAATGTTGTAGGTGGAATCACTTTGATTTTAGAACAAAATGTCAAAGTTTTAGCACGACGCCGGCGGACGATGAGCTGGCTATGACAATACCTTGGGTTTTTCTCCGAAACAGCCGAGCTAATAAAATGCCCCCCCCCCCTCCCCCTTAATGTTAAAACAAGAGCTGTCACCATAGGATGACTTATGCCCCCTATAAATGCTAGATTTAAGTTATGAGCTTTTTTCGAAACCTAAACACACACCCTAAGTTCATTGTCAAGGTCACAGGGGTTAGAATTTGTGTGCGTATGGAAAGGCCTTGTCCATATACACATGCATACCAAATATGAAGGTTATATCTCAAGGGACATAGAAGTTATGAGCATTTTTCGAAACCATGGTTCAAACAGAAATCTCAAACCTAAATTCAAGCACTTTTCAAGGACTTTTCAAGGCCAAATTTTCATTTTCAATGCCGAGAAACGCATGTTCGTTTCCTTTATAAACTGCATTTTCAAACCAGATTTACATAGTAAATATCATTTTTTTATTTGCTCAAACACATTACACTTATTCCACAATAACTCATACATGTTATTTCAAGTTATTACATAGAAATACAGGTTATCCATCCTTATTTCAATGAGTCTCACATATGTACAGTACAGCCAACGCGGCACAAACATAATCCGCGGCTACGCCACGGCCAGATCATTAGTACGCGTGCGCCGAATCGTGTTCACGCGGCGTATCGCCGTGGCAATCGGCATCAATCCGCGCAACGACGCAGAGTCTGTATTAACAGAATTATCGGGAAATTAGTAGCGATATGAAATGTATTATATGAACAAAATAAAACGTGTTTACATACACATATTCAAACAATAGTTATAAGCTGATAATTAACAAAACAACAAATACGTCGTCACCGTCTTGATTATTGATGTGGCTTCAAACTGCTTATTTTCTCAGCTCAAATATAATAGCAAAATCAACATGCAAATAATTTATAAATCCACCATATGCTGGAGCCTTGACCACTTGTATGTGCGAAAACATAATTACGTGACATTGTTTATGTGTGAAATACATACACTACGGGCGGGAAACAAACTTAATTGGCCAGACACATTAACTATGCTTACATGTATATGCTAATACACACAATAAACATATGCACAATAAATTTATTATGATTTTAATTATTATTATAATTGTTCTTTCAAAATTTGTTAACTACATGTAACTAAAAATTTTAAACAGATTTTTTATTTCATGATGCGCATCGACTCGGCATCATGTCGCGGATCGCGGCATGCCTGGGCGGACAGATGCAAAGTTTCGCGGCGAAATGCGACTTGCCGCCGCATACTGACGCGGCTTCAACGACTGATGCGGCATCGACTCGTTTTGCCTTGCCGCCGCGGATTGCGAAATACGTTTGTTCCGTATTGGCTGTACTGTATTTACTTTTAAAAGTTATTACAAACAAACACATTGTCTTTTTCTATGCTCACATCAAACAGACTAGTTCATTACATTTGAACAGCAGTCAGTTACTATAACATTTTGTCTTTAACATAATTGATGTCCTTTTCCAGTTCTTTCACCTCTCTCCTCTTATTCAGTTAACCTGGTTTGAAACGACACTTCCCCATCCCTGCGTTTTCACTCGCAAAAATTGATCACAAAGGAGAACCTCTGACGTAGAACACATAATCTGTGACGTGTACACATAACGTTTCGTACTAAATAGTGTACGAAACTTATATTTCGTACTCAACTTTTTAGCGCGAAGGAATTTGAGATAAATTTTCATAATATTTCCCTTAAGAACGATTTAAGTACAATAATTAAAGCGATGATAAAAGTAATTTTGAGCATAAAAAAACATTTTCAAGGCTTTTTTACATGAAATAAGCACTTTTCAAGCACTTTTTCAAGGCCAACCTTTGTTCAAGGGCTTTTCAAGCCTTGGACTCGTTTTCAAGCACTTTTCAAGCCCTGTGCGAACCCTGGAAACCTAAACACAGATTTAGAAACCTAAACGCAGACCCTAAGTTCAAGGTAAAGGTCACAGGGGTCAAAATTTGTGTGCGTATGGAAAGGCCTTGTCCATATACATATGCATACCAAATATGAAGGTTACATCTCAAGGGACATAGAAGTTATGAGCATTTTTCGAAACCTAAATGCAAAGTGTGATGGAAAGACGGACAGACAGACGGACTGACAGTCCGATCACTATATGCCCTCCTACTGGGGGCATAAAAAGGAGTGCCCAATTACTTTTATATCAAAATATTATTTTAATGACATATGATTTTGTTCTTTTAATTTGAATTATTATATTTATTAAATTAGTTTTTCCTCAAATCAGTGGACTTTTTACAATTACCTGGTTTCGATTTCACCCTCAGTTCATAACCAAAGACAGTAAGTCAATGCAAAAGACCAGGAACAAGGTAGCTTACTTGTGTGAGTATTTGGAGCGTATGGTTGTGAGCTGTTTGGGTGGGTTCCTAATGTAGCTGTTGAGGCGCTGGGCCAGGGGTAGCAGCTCACTCTCCTCATAGCCCGTGTAGTACACCATGGTCTTTGTCTGAAAATCAACATTGTTAAGTATCAATCTGGTGCACACGAAATAGCTTTTTTGATGTGATAAATAATTTGAGTACATTTATTTTATAATTCCATAATGTACAAAAAAGGTGAACAGGACACAAAAATGTATAATAACTGTTTACATAGGAGGAATACGAACATTCCATGTGTCCACTGTGACCTTGAAGCAAGCAAAATGTTTTTTTCTGGCAACACATCTTGATATGGTGATCGTTTGCGGCCATTTAGTTCAAAATCCCATAATACGCAATGAAGTTATTGTCCCAAAAACACAAATATTAACACACACACACACACAGAGGTTATACTATATGCCCCTTGCATATTACAGCATAGGCAAACACTTTGTTCCAGAGTATCGCATACTAACCCATTCTCCACAGTTCTTCATTCTCAGTGCCAGCAGTAGGCTGGCGGCAGCCATCTCTGAGTCTCGACGCTGTATGAAGTCGTACTCCATGAGGGACATCTCGAGGATGTAGCGGCCCAGGGTCAGGGTCTCCATACTGGAGCGGGCGCACTGGAGAAAGGGGCACACGTTTAAACAAAGGTACAACACTTTAAATGATTTAGTTTTCATCTAGAGCTCAAGCACTTGGTAAAGGGAAACAAGAATGGATTTGATACTTATAACACAGGTATTAAACATTAAATGATCAAGTCTTGCCCATGAAAGACTGACAATTGACTGAATAACAAAACATACAGTTCACAAAATATACGGCCAGACATTGAATTTTTAATTCACTTGTCCAGTTGGAATCTCGCCCTAAAATTTAACTTGTGCAACATATATAAAGTAGCATAGCTAGAGTTAAAGTGCTCCTTATGTTTTGCCTGAATCTCAACACAAACCAATGTTGCAAATGACAGACATTGTAAATTATTAACAATCAATTAACTCCCCTCAGAGATCACAGTAAGTACCAACCTTTGCATATCTCCTTAGGAAGCGGTACGAGAGAGGCATGCCGATGTCGAAGCCTATGGCCTTGAGGAGGCAGCGCTCCATGTCGAGGAACTCCTTGCGCTTGTAGGCGTCATCACAGATGTACAGGAAGTCTTCCACCAGCGGGGGACACCGCTCCTGTATACACAATCACAACAGTTATAGAATGTACATCTCAATATTATGACAATTGCCAAACACTGAAGTAAGTAACAAGAGTATGGCTTATTTTAATGAATAATTGGGTAGTAGTTGGCAAAGCCACACATCTGCACAAATTATAGGCCTGTCCCAGACTTTATTTTTAGATGTTAAATTGTACATTCCCTGGAAGTAAGAATCTTAAAATTTCATTTAAACTGCAACTCTGACAAAATATTAGTGATATATGCTGCTACCTCATTGCTTGAACCCTTCCTACTGCTCAAGGGTGTCAAATGTCAAAATCTAAAATCCTGAAAATAAGCCTTACATGTGGGGGGCCAGTGCCAAAAGAGGGTTAATAATTCATTTAATTATGTTAACTGCAGGTTTTTTTGGCCCGATTTTATCCGGAAATTCGGCTATGTTACCAATCCCAAAAAGTATACTTTTTCCCCAAAATGTGACAAAAAATTCCCAATTCGACCCCCCCCCCCCCAAAAAAAAAAAAAATTTTTTTTTTTGAAAGAAGTGTCTGATGCGTATTTTATCTAAATTTTTATTCAATTACATCTTACAAAGTATTTCATGATTTTGTTCTTTTAATATGAATGATTATATCAAATTTAGTATTTCCCTTATCTGTGGACTTTTTCGTGTGGAAAAAAAAGGCTAATAAATTTATTTTCCCAATTTCATGAAAATGCTGATAAAATTCCCAATTCCAAAGCAATGGGCTATCTTCCCAAAAAGTAGAAAAAAATAATCTGAACTGTGTTAACAATATGTATAAATTAAAATAATTTGTGTTTAAAATGACATTTTGTGACAAAAATCTTTAAATACCAGAACAAAAATCCACTTATTTATATCAATATCAAAAGCAGTTTTTGAGGGCGTAAATCCTGATTTCAGGAATAATCCTGAACTTTGACACCCCTGGCAGTAAGAGGCAAAGTGAAAATTGCTAAATGTAACCAGCATAAAAACCAGAACAGCCTTCAAGTTATTCGAGTAACTTCCAGTCTGTTTCCAGGGGTGTGATTGAGGCAAAGTCAGAGGGGAGGAAAATTCTGTTGACTGATTTTGACTACGCGAATGGCGCGCATAACGCAATGACAAACATAAAAACAGACATTAAAATAAACAACTTTTTGAACTTCATAACAATATTTCTTTATAAAAACCTTTTAAACTTCACATTAATCATACTGAGGATGCAAAGTAAACAGTTAAGTATATATTGTGATCAATAGCAGCAGTTTTTCAATGTATTGAATGACAGTTAATAGACTAAATATAAACAAACAAACTTGAGTGTTCTTCTGGTGTTAATGATGGATTAACTGAGTTAAATTAATATATTTAATTTGTTTACCTTTCAATATCTTGCATTTCACATCTTCACTCAGTTCAAAGCTATTTCAGTTAACTGAACAGCGTGACAAACATAATAAAGCAGAATATGCATATGAATCTGATTATACACAGACCCACAGACATATAAAGATCAAATCATGTTTGTCTTTATCCATGTTCGAACGATACTCTCTAAATTGTTTTACTTCGCGAGTAGACTACACTCCAATTTGCAAACACTGGTTTCCGCGACACAAATTCAGTGGGCACATTTCTTAACAAAATATGTGTTGCTTGTATCTAAAACGTAGTCTTTTTTTGACAAACACATTTCATTATTCCTATCAGACTAGGTGATGTCAGTCGTTTATTCGATTGCTATTTGTTATTTCAATAATCTTAATTTTCTCTTCACAACGGCGCCATTTGCAAACAAATCACAGAGCGCATTTTAAGAACACGATTTTAATTGGAAGATTGGGAAACGACAGCCAATTATATGGCTCGTTTTAAAAATGCTTAGGCAGAATCTACCAGTGTAAAATGCGGAGAGATTTCACGGGCCGCGGATATTTCGGGCCGCTTATGAAATACGTCCGCGGAATCAGCCCCTCTCCACCACATTTTTTAAAACGAATTTACGCAAATCTCAGAAGTGACATCCGGGACAACCCGATCTGTGGAAATCCGCGGAAAAATCACACCCCTGGTTTCTATTTTATGCTGTTTGCTTCTAATAAGTATCTTTGGGTTGCAAATTGAGACTTAAACAATGGCTGTTTGTAAAACACGCATGCCCCCCATATGGGCTGTCCGTTGTAGTGGCAGCCATTGTGTGAATACATTAGAAACCATTTTAATGCTTCAGGTCACTGTGACCTTGACCTTTGACCTAGTGGCCTGAAAATCAATAAGGGTCATCTGCCAGTCATGATCAATGTACCTATGAAGTTTCATGATCCTAGGCCTAGGCATTCTTGACTTATCATCCGAAAACCATTTTACTGTTTCGAGTCAATGTGACCTTGACCTTTGACCTAGTGACCTGAAAATCAATAGGGTCATCGGCCAGTCATGATCAATGTACCTATGAAGTTTAATGATCCTAGGCCTAAGCGTTCTTGAGTTATCATCCAGAAATCGTTTTAATGTTTTGTAGGGCTGCAACGGATATCCGAAAAATCCTAGATTCGCGGATCCAAACGAGGATTCGCGGATCTAACCGTGATTGGTAAAATCGGGTTCGAATCCGGATCATATTTGAGTTTAACCTTTCCTTTGCGGTAATTGGTCTTTCGCCCTAATACTTTTCGTTAAATTGTTTCTTTCTGTTTGAAAGGCTGACTGGTACGTAGTTTGTCACGAGTATCGCTACTTTTTCGACAAAAACATGGTACTACACAGTCTACTTTCGTTTTTCGATGGTGCAAAATGGCACTGAAGAAAATTCACGATGCACCTAAACAATTAAAATCTTCGGTGTGGAAGCATTTCGGGTCTTATCAGCATACTAATTCTGGCTTATAAGTGGTCGTTACGAAGTATTTTATTGATACTTATTGCAGATTGCGTTTATTGCTTGTTAAAATACAGCATTATTCATATTATATCTGACTGACATAGATGTGTTTAATACGAGGCATTATTATTTATGTTTGTTGTTAAAATGCAGTGTTTTTTTTATATGAAATATTCGGCGTTATTCGGCCTCATTCCCCCATCTCTAGAGTATATATTTTCCCCCAAAATATTTTTAAAATTCCCCTCTCGGAAGTGTGATTCAATTTTAATCAATACCTTATTTAAATATGTCTTTCTTTACGAATTTATTTACTATAATTTTCTTGAACTGCCGCATCTGCATGTTTACTTTCTTTAAGCCTTTACTCCTTAGCCGCAAACCGTACATAGTTCACTTTCACAACTTTCGCTCGACGACATTTACCGCAAACCGTACGTATTCCACCATATCGCACAACAGCAAAAGCTATCGTAATTTAAAACAAGAGCACCGCCTTGCGGGTGCAGACCGCTCATCTATTTTCTTTTTAAAGGTGAACGGACTCTCATTTTCAATCACAAAGGAGGGAGGGGTCGAGTGAAGAGGGGTGTATAGTGTGTGTGTGTGTGTGTGTGTGGGGGGGGGGGGGGGGTATTTCAAACATAAAATAATAAAAATAAATATTTGTGTTTTTTTTACCGTTTAAAAAAAAAATTGGGGGGGTGAGGTGGGGGGGGGGGGGTACAGTGTGAGGATGTGGTGGTAATTTGTGAGATGATCTTACAAAAAAAAAAAATTTTAGGGGGGGGGATTCGGGTGGGGAAAGGGTGGGGGGGGGGTGGGGATTCTTGGGTGCGATGGTTGAACGGTATTTCAAACATAAAATAATAAAAAAAAATAGTTGTTTTTTAACCGTAAAAAAAAAAAAATTGGGGGTGGGGGGTGGGGGGGTATAGTGTGAGGGTGTGGTGGTCATTTGTGAGATGATCTTAAAAAAAACAAAAAAAAAAAAAAATAGGGGGGGGGGGGGGCACGGGTATGGTTTGGGTGGAGTCTATTGTGGTATGTCAGGTAAGAGTAGTTTTGTCAAAGTATCAATCAAATCTAATCATAAATAAAGAAGTTATGGCAATTTTAGCAAAATTTAATAATTTGACCTTGAGAGTGAAGGTCATTCAAAGGTCAAGGTGAAATTCAACTTGCCAGGTACAGAAACATCATGATAGCATGAAAGTATTTGAAGTTTGAAAGCAATAGCCTTGATACTGTAGGAATAAAGTGGACCTAAACACAAAACTTAACCAAATTTTCAATTTTCTTAGTATAAAAAGGGCACATAATTCTGTAAAAATGCCAGTCAGAGTTATCTAACTTTGCCAGCCCAGTCCCCTCATGATAGAAAGTAAGTGTACCAAGTTTGAATGCAATAGCATTGATACTTTCTGAAAAAAGTGGACCTAAACGCAAAACTTAACCAAAATTTTCAATTTTCTAAGTATAAAAAGGGCACATAATTCAGTTAAAATGCACGCCAGAGTTATCTAACTTTGCCTGCCCAGTCCCCTCATGATAGTAAGTAAGTGTACCAAGTTTGAATGCAATAGCATTGATACTTTCTGAGAAAAGTGGACCTAAACGCAAAACTTAACCGGACGCCGACGCCAAGGTGATGACAATAGCTCAATTTTTTTTCAAAAAATAGATGAGCTAAAAAACACAAATCTGTTTTAACTTAAAAAAAGAAGATATTCTGTTTAAACAAGCACAACTTAGTCAGTCGTCTTCAAATGCCGGCAGTGAAACGCAGAAACAGGCTTGGGGAAGCTACACTTGAGTCCCTGATAAGACTATGTCTGCACACGGAGAAACTTGGTGAAGAGGAGGTCACCAGAATAATTGACAAATTCGCAGAAAAGCCAAGAAATGTTGATTTTTGAACATAACATGTTGATAAGAAAAAGAGTATATAATAATGTTTTTCTCTCTATGTATGGTGAATTATAGTGTTAAAACTTGATTTTGTACTGTTACTTGCTGAGCATTGAAATTTCCCCTTTTTCCCCGCGACTTTTCCCCCCTCAGAGGACCCGACCCCTTTCCCCCAAAACTGAAAAAAAAACACTGAAATGCTTACACTTTTTCGTGTATGTGCTATTTTTTTTTTTTAAATTTGCAGAATCTGGACCCGGGTATAAAAGTTTATTCGAACAACGCAAGTCCTTTTTTTTCCATCTACTTAGTATTTGTTTTTGTTTTTTAAGTCGTTATTTCTGCTTCCACTACTGCTGCTGCGGCTGCATCTACTAATGCTGCTTAAGTAATATAATTATTAGTAGCTGTAAAGTGTTTAATAATAATACAAGTTAATTACTTTATTTCATAAGAAATATAGAAGTTCTGGTGTTTAAAAACATAATTTTGGTAATAGCAATATAAATTATAATTTATTTTGCGTAGTTTTACTTTCAAATTAGGATTTGAACCAATATTCGATATCTGAGCCTTTGGATTCGAATCCGATTAAAATTTTGGATTCGCTGCAGCACTACAGTTTTGAGGCACAGTGACCTTGACCTTTGACCTGAAAATCAAAAGGGGTCGTCCGCCAGTCATGATCAATGTACCTATGAAGTTTCATGATCCTAGGCCTAAGCATTATTAGTGCTGCAACAATACGCCAAAAAGCGTATTGCGATGTATTGTCAGTTCAAAAACCCGTATTGCAATATATTGCTTACTTGTACCAGAATTTCTAACTCGCCAATTACCCGATAATCCCGTATATTCCATTTTTAAAGCAAATTCTGGTAAATGTTTACTATAAAAATGCTCAAGAATAACACAAAACACTAACATTCGCCAATTTTCTTAATTATCAAATACATTTTGGCATTTGTTACTATTTAAAGATGTGATGAAATAACTTCCAATCGGGCGTTTATTTTCCCACTGAACACGCGTAAATCACCTGACGTGATGTTCCCGTTTTATACAACACAAATACACCCACACTTTCTATGCGACGTTCTACATGTCTGTATAATTTTCGTGAGCTTTTTATTGAGAAAAAGAATAAAGCACTTTTTATTGTTGCTTTAGCATTATATTTCGGAAGAGTGTTTCTGGAATTCGGATTACAAATTTTATAATGCTCATTTCAGAATCGAACGAAACATTTAGTTGTGCGTAATTAATTCAACAATAATTCGTTTAAAAGCATAGAATAAATGCTCCCATGTAACAACGCTACTCTGTATAATAGACTTTTTAGAATGCCATTTTTACGTAACAATTTATTTTTACAAAATACCGCTTTGTTTTGTTTACCTTGATATCATTATTTTGGATGGCTTTTCTGAACGAAATGTAGATGCATGTTTGTAAAATTTTCGTACCGGTATGACGAAAATCGTATCGCAATACAATATGCGTATTGCGATATATACCGATATACCGGTATATTGTTGCAGCACTAAGCATTATTGAGTTATCATCCGGAAACCATTTAACTGTTTCGAGTCACTTTGGCCTAATGACCTGAAAATCAATAGGGGTCATCGGCCAGTCATGATCAATGTACCTATGAAGTTTCATGATCCTAGGCCTAGGCATTCTTGACTTATCATCCGAAAACCATTTTACTGTTTAGAGTCAATGTGACCTTGACCTTTGACCTGAAAATCAATAGGGTCATCGGCCAGTCATGATCAGTGTACCTATTAAGTTTCATGATCCTAGGCCTAAGCGTTCTTGAGTTATCATCTGGAAACCATTTTACTGTTTTGAGTCACTGTGACCTTGACCTAGTGACCTGAAAATCAATAGGGGTTATCTGCCAGTCATGATCAATGTCCCTATGAAGTTTCATGATCCTAGGCCTAAGTGTTCTTGAGTTATCATCCGGAAACCATTTGGTGGATGGACCGACATGCAAAACAATATAACCCCTCTTGTTCGAAGGGGGGCATAATAAAACATAAATCTAGTAAAAAGGACAACAATATCCTGAAACAAGAGCTGTCACCATAGGATGACTTATGCCCCCTATAAACGCTTGATAGAAGTTATGAGCCGATCACTATATGCCCTCCTTTGGGGGCATAAAAATGTTGACAAACGCTGCCACGCAATTTCTTTAACCAAAACAATGTACACTCACGTCAAACTTGGCGGCAATGAAGAGGGCCACAGCCCCGACAAGCTGCAGTGCCTCCTTGGGCGTGTGGACCCTGCTCACGTACATGTCCACCAGCTTGACGGCCAGGTAGAGGGTCTCGTGGTTGAGCTCAAAGTTTTCCTGCACCTCCACCAGCCAGTCCACCAGGATGGCACGCATGCTGGACGTCAGGTGCTTCTGGGTCGACATGTAGTTGTCTATGGTGAACTGGGTCTGTGGGATAATGTGTACGAGTCTGGTACCGGGAAAATAGAGTCTTATGCATATTAGTAAAGCATCGTCCCAAAATAGCCTGTGCAGTCCACACAGGCTTATCAGGAACGACACTTTACGCACACTAGTATTTTACGTCACTTTCAGCTTTCATTTTGTTTCAAGGATGCCTCATATTGGAAAAAAAATCCGGTTCATGCCCATAGTGTCTTCATTGATAAGATTGTGCAAACTCTATGACAATTCTAAAACGACATGTATTAAACCCTGTTTTCCCAGAGCGAGGCTAATGTAGTATACCTATATTGATCGATGTTAGCACAAGCCCGCAAACCCAGCATCGGTAAATTGTGAATTTGCCTGGGCTTAAGTGATACAAGACTTACGACCCAATTTGTCAAACTGCAGATTTGAACCACTGGTTATTGAATAAGATTTATTCAAATGCATTGGGAATATATCCCAGTTGTGTTATTTCACCGCACAATTCTTTTTGTATGGTTATGTGATAAATGTTTGCCCAATTTTTGTTTGTCCTTGCTGTTGAGAATTTTTGCAGGAAAATCAGGCCAAAACCAATTATCCCAGAAAAGATCTAGATTGAAACAGCTTATTGCACCTTTCTGCTAATTTTGCATAATAGTGATCTTATGCTTCCAGGGCAAAGTTAACCAAGCTACTAAAATAAATTCTACTTTTTTAAATGTGTAATAGGACTGGCTGAGGTTATGCTTTCAGTAATAAGCAAACATGACTAAGCAAAATATATAATAATATCTCAATTTAAAAAAACAACCATGTAAACCTTAATCAGTCCGGTTATCGGTCCCATTCCCAATAACGGCAATAGAGAAAAGTTTATATGTTTGAAAGCTAACAATTCCCAACATTTTTTTAATATCTCACATTGTGTTCATCTCCAATCTAGCTATTTAAGTTTAAGCTTAGTAAATATAATACTGAAAACCCTTTAATTCTCAATTTTAAAGCATTTTTTTTCCAGCAAATCAACATTTATTTCCCAATTTTAGTCAAAACGCTGTGAATTTTCCCAATCCAAAGAGACCCGCGCCATTCCCAAAATGGTGGGAAAACACATACACTGTTAATACTATTAATTCAAAAATTTCAACTGACAGACGGATTGAGCAGTACCTCTCTCTCCTTGTAGTATTTGAATATGTCAAACGCATACAATGCCACCTGTACTGGGTCCCCAAGGTTCTCTGTGTCCACGTCATCTACATCTGCTGGCTGTAACACAGAACTGTACTTTTTTTAAAAAGTTAAATTTGGAATTGAAAAAAGGTCTTATACAAGTTTGCAAGATTGCCACATTCTTTTTTTAATAAAAATGAAGTCAAAACATCTAGTTGTGGATTCAACTTGTTATGTTACCTCTATAAGATATATAGCAGAAAGTTATTTCACAAAATATGATATGATAATACTTATTTTCACCACCCATAAACAAAACACACTGAAAACTGCAAAGTTAACCAGCACATTTTATTCAAACATTCCCTCAACTCAATCATGAGGTACCTTTGTTTGTTCCTGGGTTTCATCCTCCACCTGCACCAGATTCTCCACACCCTGACAGCTGCAACAGAACATAAGTATGGACTGAGAAAATGACTGGAATAAGCTGTAATTGTACTTTGAAATAAGACCTATGGATTTAAATGACTAATTTTGGGACTTTAGTTTAATAATCCATTTTTTAAACATGTAATTGTAAATAACAAACAAGTGCAATTTTATTATTATTTATTTTTATATCACAGCTCAACAAATGTATATAATTGTCATTATTTGTTAAGTCTTTTACATGCATGGTCATAAAAAAAAAGAAAATTTGAAATTATCGTGTAAGTACCTGTTATCGAACAGCACCTATTATCGGACGTTTTGTTTTGGTTCTGTATACACACGCGCAAACGTGCGCATGATGTCACATTGATAAACAAATGGTCGCACATGAAGTCCATGACCTACTTGCCTTCTTAGCTTGAAACAAAAGCGCCAAAAACAGGTTGAAGGAATGCATTTATTGTTATTTACACCGTTTGATGTGTTTTTTGCTATTACTTTTTGAATGCATTTATCAAAACGTGCATTTACACACCAAAGAGCATATTTCCGTTTGCAATTTTGATTGCAGCAGACGCAGATTTTTTCGACGAGTCCGGATCACGTGATAGTCATGTGACTTTGTATATACTGGAGTAGTATTTAAGTGTCGGTTAATAGGTCATGTTTATATCGGCCGCCATTTTGTTTTGTCTGCTAGAGGTGACAATAACCAGGGAATCAATGTTATGAATTCTTGAAGGTAGTTTGCTGGAAAACTTTACAGATAAATCATTCAATGATTGAACTGTTAGTCATTTGTTAAAACAAAATGTTTTTGTCATTTTAAGTGTTCCAATTTTAACGTAATTTAACGTAATTTCTTAGGTGTTTGATAACTGGTTCGTCCACCATAAAAGCAATAAATATAACAACATCATCAGAACCAACAGATAAATATTCAGTTTTCACCACTTTAAATGTTGTGGACTAACTCGTTTAATTTTTTGGTTTAATACCAATGAGCGAACTAATGACCAATTAAATTGCCAATTTGAGTAGATAATGGTAAATATTTTGAAAGATAATTATTAAAAATTACTTTGATTTACTAAGGTTCAAATTATAGAGCTCGATTGGATATAAAAAAAAATATGTATTTTTTTTTAAACTTCAATTAAGAATTTTTAGGTCCCATTTGAAAAAAATATATACTTTTTTCAGTTGGAAATGATACCAGCCCCAATTTTGAATGAAAATGACACTGGTTTTTAAATGTGAATCATTTATTCTCAAACGGTGGATAAGCAATTAAAGCATGAAATGTTAATGTGTTTGTATTGTTACATTATTTGATTTGTATTCAATTGTGATCCAATACATTTCATATTCAACTTCTGGCTGCGCCACTCATGAAAATATAATTTTTTTCTGTGAATTAAAATGGATAATCTAGAAAACCAACAAATATCATATACATGAACGTAAACTAGAACTATAAAACATCTGAGGCATAAAGCTTCACTCCCGCAGGGGTTTTTCTGGCTACATTAGGAAAAGGCCCAAGCCTATGGATTTGGGGAAGGAATTGCTTATTTTGGGAAGAATTCTCGCTAAAATTACTGATTTGGGAAATGAAAAAGCTGGTGTAAGTTAGGATTTTTGGGAAAACTGCACAATTTTAAAGAAATTTTCATTTGGGGAGCGGCCTTTACTAGGCCTATGTTATATAAGGCTGAAAACCCCTGCAGTCCCAGTCTATAGCAAAAACTAGACATTGACATGCTTTCATAAGAAAAGGATCAACTGCAGTAAAATATCTGACATGAAGGTCTATAATACACATTATCTCAAGTCTGCCAGGCCTTTTTCTTACTATCTCAGTGACAGTCTGATAGCAGACCCTTTCCCAAATACCGGTATACATTTTTTGTTTACAATTCAGGGCAAAAATTTTCAAAACGAGGAAAAATCACTTTGTTTTTAATTTTACACTTTTCTTAACAACAAAAGCGAAAAATATGATATTGAACACTACCGAGCAAATTTTAGATGACACAGCATTTGGATATGTTCTCTAGTTTTCATTGACGTATGGAGAACAAACAAATCACCATGCAATTTTCCATGGTAAGAAAAAGGCCTGTCTACATCTAGAACTACAGGGAAACTAAATACGGGGAAACTAAACACGTACATACACCTGATATGGGTAAAGAACTAAAGGGAAACTAAACAGGTACAGATACCTGAGATGGGTAAAGAACTCAGGGGTGTCAATTGGCCTAAATCTTAAATCCTGAAAATCACCCTAGAATTTTCGGGGACAGAGTCAAAAGAGTTTTAATTATTAATAAAATTATCTTTCCTTTGTAAACAAAATGCCAAAGGTCAATAATTTGTGTTGAAGATGACATTTTGTGACAAGAATGCTTAAAATAACCAAAACAATCCTCTGTTTTATATCAATATCAAAAAATTTCCTTGAGGGCTTAAATCCTGAATTCAGGAATAATCCTGAAAATTGACACCTCTGAGAACTAAAGGGAAACTAAACACGTACAGATACCTGAGATCGGCAGCAGACACCAGAGACTCCTGGGAGGAACTCGAGCCACTGCTGCTGCTGTTGGAGTCCTGTGAGCTCACAAGTGACAGCGTGCTCTCCTCTGTTAGATTCTCACTGGACGACGCCTTCTTGGTCTGTTCCTTCCTCTTGGATGCCTTGCTGCCATCCTTGCTGGGTTTCTCCGCAGGCTTCAGCAGCTGTGTTGTAGGAAGCTTGGACTTCTTCAGGGCAACTCGGATGTTCGCTTTGTCGTTCAGTGCCTTCAGAATCAAACACACAAGTTTAACATTGCTAGAATTTATCTTAGAAGGCAAAAAAGCGCTCTTTCTAAATGGGACTGGCGATCTATTAGTAAGACTATCAGAATATTGCTTGCATTCATGCTATCACCTTAAGAAAGAAATCTTAAGGCTTAATTTAAAGTTTTTTACGCAAAGGGACGCAACTGTGCCCGATAATCAAAATCAGGGGTGCCATTGTGTCTGATACTCCTGTCATCATGCAGACGTTGACATTCGGGTTAGAGGTCAGGGGATTTCAGCCTTATATAACAGGGGCCTATTAAAGGCACCTTCCAAATTGAAAATTTCTTTAAAATCATGCAGTTTTCCAAAAATCCTAACTTACACCAGCTTTTTCATTTCCCAAAGCAGTAATTTTAGCGAGAATTCTTCCCAAAATGAGCAATTTCTTCCCAAAATCCATAGGCTAGGTCCTCTTCCCAATGAAGCGAGGAAAGGCCTGAGGTCTAGCTCTGACAATTATGTGAATAATTGAGCTAAAAATGGATGGGCATTGCCAACAGAGGGTCTTTGCCCTTGTGCCTTACCGATTTACTGGGATTGTCCTGCTTTAAGGATATAAATTGTCTTTCCAATGGAAAGCAAAATTGCTCATTGTGTCACTCACATTGGTAATGTCACCAAATGCAGCACGTCTCTTTTGTGATGGATCCTGCAACATGTCTCCCTGCCTCTTGCCTGCAGTTGTGCCTGGCCCTTTTGCCTGGAAAACAATGTAAACAAGTCTTTGATGCAAAACCGCCCAGCTTTTTAAACCTTTGTGCCAATGGTCCAAGTCTGATATATATATATATTTGAATGATAGTTATCAATCAAATCTTTAATTTTATATCAATACCTATCATCTTACTTGGTTTGACTAAACTATTTAACCGACTACAAAATGGCTCTTTGTCATTGAAAATACAAAAATGACCAGAAAAGCGACAAAACCACATATTTTTTTGTTTAGAGCTCTGACTTGTCAGCTCAAGGTTAAAAAAATAAAATTTAAATGTTAAGTGAATGACTGCGGTCTGCCCATTGAAATATTATTTACTACTACTCTACCACAATGCTCACTTACGGCAGTTATTGTTCCTGGTTTCGTTTTCCTGGTGTTTTCCCCACCAGCCACAGGCCGTGTTCTTCGAACTGGCAACATTCTCAAAAGTTAACACTGAAACCAAATATGAATCACAATATTAAGAATTGTGTTTGTAAAAATTGATAACTGTTACAATTATAAATATTTTATTGTTATACACCAGTGTTTTTTCTCTCACCATTTTAGGAATTGGGCCAGTCCCTTGGCCTTGTATTGGTAAACACAGCGTTTTTTTTCCCAAAGGGGAAAGGTACCTGTACCCCTACAATTGGGAATTTTTCGAGTCGTGAAATCTTCAAATTGGGAAAAAAACGAGTCGCGAAATCAATGAATTGGGAAAAATTCGAGTCGCAAAATTGATGAATTGGGAACCTTTAAAATGCATGTAATCTATCATTAGGGGCTATATTCTGCATCACAAAGCATTTTAAACTCTAGGTTTTGACAGAAAAACTACAGTACGGTTATGATATTTTGACTATCGTATCATGTCATGTGAAAATTGTGTTATTGCCACTTCAGTTAGAATGTGCCCGTCAATTGGAAAAAAATATCTTCCAGTGGTAGGCATAAGCACTGAGGTTGCATAAAAAATAATATTAATAATTTTGTTTTAGCCCTTAAAAGTCTTACAAGCCCTGCAATGTTTCATGTGAGTTAAATTAAAAACTTAAAAACTAAACAAAAACAACAACAATGGATCTTGTACTGGTTTGACATCTTTTAACAATAGACAGTGAGAATAGTCACACGTAACCAAAATGAGTTTTTAGAGTGGAATGCTTTAACAATAATTTTCAAAGGTAAGTCTTATATTTTGTTTTGATTTTTTTTTCAAATCATCAAATAAGATATTAAGATCATCTGCCATGAAATGCTTATGTATATGTTGTAAATAACTATAGGATTTTACACCCATGTCTCATTATTTTTAATTTTATGTTAAACTTTTATTTGTTTATATCCGTATCCGAATAGTTACTGTCCGGATTTGACACTTAAAAAACTATACATAGAAGTAATATGCGCATTTAACTCAATACGGTTACGTTTTTTTTAAATGTCAACGAAAATTTAGTGTTGAGAAAGTTTATTGATGTAAGGAAGACTGGTCTTAGCGATGGAATTCTTTCACGGGAAATATCGATCACTCGTCGCGGTTATGTAATCCATTCACATTTTGCACAGCGGTTAGAGTTGCGCCCCATTTGAAAAGTTTTGTTTACTTTCTACGCAACAATGTCCGGCGAAAATAAATGGCCGAAAATGAAAGGCTCCACAATATCAAAAGATATTTCCAGCGAAAATAAAAGGCACTGGCTATTGGGAACGGCACCTAAAATCGTTCGGTAGATATCGAGATTGGGAAAGGTCCGGTGCTAAAATTGGGAAGCCTCCGGTAGGCTTTGGGAAAGGTACCGTTCCCCGGTACTAGTTAAAGAAGGAAAAAAAACGCTGAAACATCCTTATGCCTAAAATTGTAAAATAAGTTTTGTTGTTGTTGTTTTGCTAACTAAAGCTTCAAAATTGAGAAAGTGTTTCCAATATTATATTTACTGGATAAATTTATAGAGCTGGTAGAAATGAACTAAATGATCAGATCGTAATTTATTATTTTTGAAACGATCAATAGGGAATTTTAAGGTCCCATATGGCATTTTTTTCCATTGGGAATTCAAACAAAAACAAGAGATGTGTTTGTCAGAAACACAATGCCCCCTACTGCGCCGCTTTGAAGCCATATATTTGACCTTGAACAGGTAATTAATTCATTAATATTTAATGTTGGACATAACATTTTTATGAGCATGGTTACTAACAAATGTAGTGAAATGAAATAAGCATTTAATACTAATTTAACAACCTTTTTTCCACTAACACGATTGTACTTAAAAAGTGCAAGATTGTAAGAACAAATTGTTTGGTATAATGTATTAATTTACGATGTGTTTTACCATTGATCCAGAAAATTAACTTCAATATTTATGTTGACAGTAGAGATTTTATCCATTATATTGATTTCATGGTCAGGGATCACACTGGACTCAAATTTTAGGGAGAAGTGACTTCTCCCAGGACACTGATTTAGGGAGAAGTGAGGAGACTCTAGGGAGAAGTGGAGAGACTCGGACACAAGGGTTTGCATGTAGGGCGTTACAACACACATATATGTGTATCACATTATTGAAGTTTACCACTGTAGTACACATAATTATATTTCTTTTGTGTATCTTAATTTTTCCAGCAGTTCTAATTAACCAAGTAATAACAGACACGACAGATAAATAACTAAAATTTTACTAGCTCTATATTCAATCCATTTTGATGTACATATCACATTATAAAGACTAAAGTATTTCAAAGACCAGGGCTTTTTTTCCTGACTTTGTGAAGCAGCCCTGGCCCCTCACTTTGTGAAAAATTGAGTCGCGAACTTCTTTAAATTGTGAAAAAACGAGTCGCGAACTTCTTAAAATTGTGAAATTCAAAGTTCAATGCATAAGTATAGTTAAAGCATGTTAAACACTCGAATATTATCAAAATTTCCTTAAATAATGCAATAAAGGCATATTTTCCTTCTATGAATACTGTATTTGATACAATAACAACACATATACATAATCTGATTTGCAAAACATTATTCATGTACCAAATGCAACTAAAATACCTGGTCCCAACACTTTTTTTAACACAGGAATAACATTTATAAACATAGAAAATTTCAAGGGCACATAACTCAGACATGTTCTGGACTTTACAGCTTTAGAACTCTGTTCTTTTTACTCTTGAAAATGTTAATAATTCTCTCAATATCTGAAGAGGAAAATTCATTCTACATGATAATTTTCATGTTCTGTGAGCCTGACCCTCGCCAGTGCATGATGATCTCCCTGGGAGGTTGTCATTTGATCTGAAACATTAGGTATACATTGAAAAACAGTACTTTTGTAAGAAATGTAAACCAGTTATTTTATTTTTCATATTTTTTCACAAAGCATAAATAGACTACATACAAAGTTTGAATCATGAATATGCGTCATGAATATGCATTTAAATTTAAAAAAAATATATATGAAGGGACCAGTGTTTTTTTTATGGCAATTTCGGGGCCGATATTCGGCCCCATTCCCCTCAAAAAAGAGTATATATTTTTCCCCCATTTTGTAAAAAAAATCCCCTCCAGAAGTTTATAAAAAAAAAAAAGTAAATTTTTTTTAAGTTTTTTTTAGAAAGAACTGTCTCATAATCATAATAAATATATCCCAAATTTATTTCATAAACAAATAAAAAAAGTATATAGCTATCATTTATATTATTTTGAATAATTATAAAGAGTTTTATTAAATAGTTTTTCCCAAATCAGTAGACTTTTCACATTAATTGCATTTTTCTCACAAAAATGGCAAAGAAAGGCCTGATATACCTATATTGTGTCAATATTTGTTGATAAAATAATTCCGATTTGGTCCATTTTATTGATAAAAAAATGCTCAAATTTGCCATTTTATAGATTTGAAAGATCCCAATTAGACTCAAAATGGCTAAGAAAACTGAGACAGTGCATGAAGGCTGAACTGTCTTAAAACTTAAATGTTGAAAAAATCATTGATATATATTTTAATTTTAAGAAAAAGGACAAAGACATTCAGCTGTGAATATTATATTCATACAAACATGTGTATTAATATAATAAATATCATTACATATAAACAAGTGAATTTTTAATTTTCCCCTTTTCCTAAAAACGACGCCACCATTCCCCTATAAGTGAAAAAAAAACCTGCAGGGACCACATTATTACTTTAACCAAGATTTACAATTGTAAACAGATACGAATAACAAGTCTCGGTCATCAATACTAGGGGACGTTTTGACTAGCTTCCATCAATACATAAGCCGCGGCCGATGCTTTCACTTTTATCAAATGACTTTCCTTATAATGTTATCAATGTGCATGTTTCAAAACTTACCCTTCTGTAGAAAGCTTTTGTTGCCATTTTTTCGGCGTTAGCTGTATATGCCAGCTTTTCACCTTACCTGACCTTTGTAACTGTCCAATAAAATTCAAATAAAATTTTCGCGGCTAGTTCAGAATGAATACACTTCAGTTATCCCATAGGCTGATATGAGCATACCATCAGAACATTGGAAACATGTCTGCGTCTTTGAAACACTGTTTTACTGCGTGTTCAGCATGAAACAATTTTATCTCTAACGAAAAGGCTTAATAGATAGAACAATTTTACACTCAATCTCGACATCAATACAGTTTGTGCGTCCACCTTTTATTTTCAGAGGCAACAGCGTTTTTACTTAAAGGCTATGTTCTCATTTTAGTACTGACTTTCATATTCCTATCAACATGTTAACATGTAAAAGTATAAAAAGCAGTGGAAGCGTGGCCTCACTTTAATGCATTGCATTTCAACCCGCGAGTTATCAGGGTTTATTTTCAGGTCATCGCTGCGTCCGAAGACGCTTATGTGCTGAGCTGAGTTTGTGGCCAGTTTGTTATATAATATAGACCCTATCCGTGAACTAGGTGAACTGAGATTTTCTTAAGACCACAAAAGATGTTAAATGAAGATATTCAGCGATATAATTATGGTATGTCAATAATAGATTCTTTATGTGTTTTCAACAATACCATGATAAATATTATTTTTAATTAATTTAACAAGAATTATTCCACCATATTGCCTAATGTATTAAGCATGAGCGCGATGATTCTCGATACTGTTAATAATCGAATCAAAAAGCAATGCCCGACAAACCACTAAAACAGGTTTGTTCGAAGAACGCGCGTATAAATATTTAAAATATGTACGAATACTTCGTGTGTGGCCGGTTGACTCATATGTTTAAATTTCACTTCCATTCTTCATTTGGTTTTCTGTTTTGTATCAATAGGTTTATGACCAGCAATATGTAATTATGTAAAATAAGCCGCGAAAACTCTGCGTTACAGGGCCCTCACACTACTTTGGGGGAAGGGGTCCGCAGCCCTTAGGAGGGGGAATTTTCGCGGCATTTCCATTTTTGGGGGATTTTTTACTTACTCTCTCATTATTTCATTTGTACATGTTTGCACTATATTCATTGCATTTTTCATAATTTAGTTATGTTTGAAAAGATTAAATTGAAATAGAATTGAGAAATAATAATCATAAGACACATCTTTCTATTAAAAAATTTTTAGGGGGAATTCCCCCCCCCCCCCCCAAAAGGGGAAAAAGGGGGAAAAGTATACTTTTCAGGTGGGGGACTGCCGCCGAAATTCGGCGGCAGATTTGATAGATTGAGGGCCCTGGCGTTACATCCTGTATTGCGTGTGATCCAGCTAAGAACTGCACAGAAAAAGACATTCGCTATCCTTGGTCTCATTTTTTGAACTCTTTACCTTTCACAAACTCAAACCACAATCTTTTTTTAAAGATATTTCTTGTTCAGTGCTCCAGCTAGGCCTAAATCAAAGGGCGCCGCGCCCTGCCCTCCCGAACCTCCGCCCTGCCCGCCCGAACCTCCGCCCTGCCCCCCCCCCCCCCCCCCTAAAAAAAAAAAATTTTTTTTTTTACAAAATTTTATGATAATTCATAAATCTCTTATTACATTGTAATTAGTTTAATCCTCATTGTAGACATTATATTTGCATGGTTTAATAATAATGGGAATAATACAATTATTTATAACATATAAATTAACATGCAATAAGAAGCATTCCAGAAACACCCGCGCACTCGAACGTGCCCTTTTTACAAAATACTACGCGTCAAAAGTGCCCTTTTGACAAAATACTGCGCGTCGAAAGTGCCCTTTTGACAAAAAAGCCCCCCTGCCCTTTTCAAATCCTAGCTGGAGCACTGTTGTTTATTGTGACGTTGCTAGGCAGAGCTTTTACTATTTACACCGGTTTCACTGGTTACACAACACTTGAAAATCGATTAAAACAAGCAAACATCGGTAACGCGAGTCGACAATTTTTCGTGAATTCGGAATTAAAAACGAGGGTATGAAACTTATATTTCAGTTCTGAAATGGCCGTTTTTTACAGTTTTGAGCACGAAAAGTCCGTTTTTCACGATTTAAAACGGCTGTTTTTGTAAATATTCACGGCCATGTCAGGTTTGTGAATTGGCCGTGTCAAAATTGTGAAATGTCCGTCCACAGCCAATCTCAAAGAAGGAAAAAAAGCCCTGAAAGATAATATGTTTATGAAGCAGTAGATAACATAAGCTTAATAAAACTGTCAGACCAGATAAATATTTATGTTTGAAATATGACATATGCTTTTTTAAATAATTATTTTTTTTTTTTTTATAGTCTTTCCAATTGCAATTTCATGTGAATACAATTCGAAAAATGATAAACCACACCGTCCGCATCACCCCATCTGTATTCTTCATTCTATTTCTTCTCTAAAGAATTTCGAGATTAAATTATAACCGACGAAAAATAATGTATCCAAAAACAACAGTCAGAAAAATTGTACATGAAACAAATTGTGCATATCGTTTGACAGCAAAAAAATGAAAATCGGAAACCTAGCAAATACGTAATTAATATACAATTTAATTGACATATTGCTCTACAATAGCATAGTTTGTGGGTAAAAAACGACTTAATAATCACCTTTTAATTTCAAACGATAATCGGCAGAAAGGTGTAACATCATGGACATAGATCTAATTATTTAATTATCATCCTTTTGTTAATTCAGATGGATAGTCGGTAGAAATGTAAAGTGATCAACTTAGAAATAATTTTTTATTGTTAGGCTCCTTGTTATTTGTTTATCTTTAAATACGACGTTTGCCATCGGCCGCTATAGTGTTGGCAGACGACAATATCAACTGTGTATTTCCAAGTATACAGTGTCTGCGCATGAATGACCCAATATTATGTGTGAGCGAACTCAATGTTTAGTGGCCGGCTACCATGTGACTTGAATGCTGACTTGACCAATATTAATCGCCGATAAGATAAGTTAGGAGGTTGGGAGAATCGGGGCGGGGTTTACCTCAAATTGTTGCTCAATTGCGACACGCTCCGGGCTGCGACAGTGTGTATTGGAAAATTGAGTCAGACCTTGACATCGAGAAAACCGGATGTAAACAAATTCCAATAAGAGGAAAACTGGAAATTTCTTAAATTTTAGGCGACGTTCAGCGTAAGAAAGCGACTTAGTGGCTCATGTCGCCCCCTAGCGCGAGCCCTGATGGTCAACTTCAAAGTTTCCCAACACTATTCTTACAACACAGGCATTTGCTACTGAATATTAATCAGTGTGACTAAAATTCTTTGTGTAGTGGCAAAATTGATTCATTGTTTAATGTGATAGGTTATTAGCAGGTCTTCAACCCAATTATTAAAGAATGCATTAATTATCACATATTTGCCCAATGGCTAAAAACTAATTATCTTAGCTAATCAGATCAAAATGAGAAGATAATAGTACTACATGTATAACTGCCAGGTCTCTAAATTAAGAATTGAGATAGCGATCAGCTTCACAATTGATAGTAAATTAAACAAAAAACATGGATATTCCGTATATTTGTCTTTATTAAGCAAGGGCCTTATAAACACTTCACCAAACAGAATTTCTCCAAATTTCAAGCTTACTTTGGGATTTTCCCCCTTTTGTCAGTTTGTGGATAATTTTCCCAAAAAAGAAGGCCAAGCTCTTTTCCAAAATTAAGAAAAAAAAGCACTGAGATCATTAAACCTCGATTAGGAATATCTGAAATATCTGAAAGCAGTGTGTGTAAAACTCTGGAAAATGGACTGTCTGATGGACAGTCTGGCTGCTATATGCCACCCTATCAAGGGCATAAAAAACTATTAAACTGAAAGCTTATCTATCATTTGCAGGTTCCGGAGATAGTAGATAAGTTCAATTGTTGATTTGACACAAGATCTAGCTCATGATTGAATCCGGAGATAGTAAAAAGCATATTTTTGAATTCTGAATGCTCTGCGTTAACCATTGCAAAAACTTTCAGATTTTCATGAACCGTTGACATGTTTGAAACTTTGGATAAAAATCATTAGTATGCAAGCACACCATATCTTATGAGTTGTTTTAATTTGCGCATACATATTTACAGGGCTCTCGTTTGGCCGTTTTTGGGACCGAAATTCGGCCCCATTCCCCCCTTAAAATAGTATACTTTTCCCCCCTATTTCAGCTTAAAATTCCCCCTTCCAAAAAAAAAATTTTTTTTTGTTTTACTTTTATACCTATGTTGCCGGCTGGTATCATGCTATTAACCTTTGATTAAATGTATATTTATGTAAATTACATTCAAATAAGCAATTTTAAGAGTTGAATGGTACTTGAAAAAAGATCTTAAATTCTCCCTTTTCGTCCAAAACAACGCAAAATTTACCTTTTAAGGGCCCCGGCACCAATCCTCCAAAGTGTAGCAAGGGCCCTGATATATTTATGATAAATTTGGGCTAGATTGCACTTTACCCGTACACAGTTGTTTACCACTATCAACAAAGCGGGGGTTTGGGGGCCGTAGCACCCGATACTAAGGAAATATTTAGGATTAAAAGGATAATTAGGTGTTAGGTGTTTTGGATAAGCAGGGCTCGCGCTGTCGTTCGCCATTTGAGCCATTTGCGAAAATATTGAGAATTTGGCTCAAGAAAATTATGATTTGCGAAAATGCTAAAACCTAGCAAATCTTCATTGAAATTATCCGCAAATTAAATCCAGACTGGTTTTCTATAGTTTTCTCTTTGTTTCATTAAAAGTGTTCGCAAATTGAACAATAAACGAAAACTGGTCTGCACCAGAACATGATACATCGCTTGACCTTATTGTTATTGAAGCGCACATGGTAGCTGGCCAATCAACATTGAGTTCGCTCACACATAATATTGGGTCAATCATGCGTAGACGCTTGGAATACACAGTTGATATTGTCATCTGCCAACAATTTATCAGCCGATGGCAAACGTCGTATTTAAAGATAAACAAATGATAAGAGCAACAATAAATAATTTCCCAGCTGATCACTTTAGACCTGTCTACCGACTATCGATCTGAATTAAAGAATGATCATTAAATAATTAGTTCTATGTTGATGATGTTACACCTTTCTGACGATTATCGACGTTATCGTTTGAAATAAAAGGTGATAATAAAGTTGTTTTACCCACAAGCTTTGCTATAATTGTAAAGAAAAAAAGTCAACCAAATGGTATATTTATTACGTATTTTCTAGGGTACCGATTTTCATTTTCTGCAATCAAACGATATGCAAAATTTATTTCAATGCAGAACGCGTACAATTTTTCGGACTGTCATTTTCGGATACATTATTTTTCGCTGATTTAAATTTATTTTCGAAGTACATTATAGAAGAAATAGAATGCAGAATACACATGCGGTAATACAGACAATGTGGTTTATATCATTTAAAATTGTATTCACTTGAAATTCGCAATTGGAAAGACTATAACAAAGAACAATTTGTAAGTCTCTGGGTGGGGTGGGTGGCTTTGCTTTTTATTCTTGTTGGGTTCCTGGTTCTAAGACCTCCGGCCTAATTTTCAGAATTTCAAATTTAGGACAATATATTTGTTCATTAATGAATGTTTAATATTTATTAATAGTATATATTTATCATAATCATGGGGAAAATCTTTTCAAAAAGCATTATTTGTAGCATTTAAGCTTATTTCTTGTCCTTTTGAAAGTTGGTTATTCTAAAACAAAATTGTCAAAATGATGCAAGGCTAATTTTTTTGCTAGTCAAAAATGAGAAAATTGCAATTTCCTTGCATCAAAATGCAGGATTCTGCTTCAATTGAAATCGCAGTACAGTAACTACTAGATCTAATGTTCTGAACTTTTCCCAAATTTTACTTTACAAAAGTTTTTGTAAAATAACCTGCAAGAATTTTGTGACATCCCACCCTAAACACGCAAGGGGCAGCAGATGTTCAGGCCATCTTAAACGAACCTTTAACTTTAAAAGCGCTCTATAACCGAAATATTCAGACGTAATGGCAATTGCCATCAACTTTCACAACACCTCGCGAAAACAGGTGACAACAATATATTTAATCGGTATAAAAATTACAAATACAAAAATGCAACCCTATAACAGTTCAATATATAAAAATAAAGCACACTAACGGCTTATTAGTTAAAACAGATGAATGAACAAGCATGAGCCAGAAAAAAATATGCGCCTTCAAAAAAAAGCGCTCAACGACAACATAACAAAGTTTGCAACAAATACAAGAAATATTTTGTAAATACATACGCACCAAAGTACTCACCAATTTATCCTTGATGGAAATCTTTTTTAAGTGTTTGATTGACAGAAGTTTTGCCTTTTCCTAACGTAATATGAGCATTTTTTCGTGCATAAACAATCTCCTTGCACTACCTTGGCGCTTTCAAATTTTGTCTAAATCAGCGATGCAATTTGATTGGATGATATTGAAATATCAACGCCAAGCGGTAATATACAGCAATCAAGGGAAGTTACTTACAATACACAAACTGCGTGACAGATGGCGCGAAATTTCGAAGGCCGGTATGGGGGATGAAATATACAAGTATGACCTTCTGGTAAGTATTGGTTCATTTATAAAATTGATGGCGTATTTTTCACTCAGAATTGTAACGTCAACTATGGAATCATTAGCGTCTGTTATGTTTAGCGAGATTTATAGTACACAAAAACAGCACTTGCAAATTAGTTCTTGAAATTCAAGTTGAATGCTCTGAGGTTGAGCTTTTTGGTGTATTGTTCATACGTACAGTTCAGAGTTCTTCCTGATAAAACCAAATTCCATGTCAAAAAAATAAGTTTCAATTTTGTCTATAAACTCGAATTCAATCAACCGTCCTATAACATTTTTACTTTTTGTAACAAACAAAAAAACTGTTACCATCGACATCAATTTGCGTGTTTTGTGGATAAATGCTGAAAACAACAAGTTGATAAAAACCAATATCAAATCGAAACCAAAGTTTTGAATTGACAATTCAATAAATCTAACGTAGATCCGGAGATAGTAAATCTAGAACGATTGGTTGATTATACACAAGATCTATCTTTTGGAGGATTCTGGAGATTCAGTTGATGTATTTTTAAGCATATGTTCAAATTTGGAATACTTGGTGTTTTCCATTGCAAAAACTTACACATTTTTGTGGAGCATTGACTTGATTAAAACTTGGATCAATATCATTATTCGGAGAGCACACCGCATCAAGCAAGTTGTTTTGAGCATTTGATTTAGGATAAATTTATAATCTGTGTTTATGTATGCCAGAAAATATTTAATGTTCAAAATTCTCATTTTACCTATTTAAATGCTGCTTGGATTCCAGGCGGCACAGTTTCCATGAAAAATCTCATTACCAGTTGCAACTATCAGCGTTGGGAGGGTCAATTGTCTATATAGGTGGGAGTTGGATTATTGCAACTAACTTGCAAATGTTGAGGTTTTTCCCCGAGATAATTGAATTTAAAGTTTTAAAAGAATGCAAGCCTGTACAATCAACAATAAAACATGATGTTTAAAATCTGAGAGACTAATTAGTTGGCATTATAAATTATATTTCAACATTACATTAATAAAATCAGAAATCGTCTGTATTTTTTCCGTATGCGTTTAAGTGAGGGAGAGCACGTACCCTTATAACATGAGAACTTAATATTGAAATACCAGATAAACTACAATACATGTTGTTCAAATGGAATTGTTCACAGATTGGGGTCATTTGTTAGTGTCAGTAAATGCATTAAATTGCAAAACTTAAACATTAGAACTTTAATTGTGATTCCATTATATGAAGAACTTAAGAATATTATTTAAGAAAGAAAGAAAGTTAAAAGTTTGTTTTCATTTGAGCAATCGCTTTCGCCTAAAACATTCTGCTATCTTGACTGTTGTATGTACATTTGCATCTTATACTTTAACTGATCCACATGTCTTACAACATTTGACAAAAACAACATCAACATTGCAAATTGTTCAAGTGTGTTTTGTATTTTGATTTATAACTGTATAAATTTCAAATGATTATTAGTCATAATTTATAAACGAAACTTTATTTTCATATTGAGTCTGCGCCATAATGATAAGTGTAATGTCGCTCCCTGTTATACAGTGTTCCTTTAATTGTTGAATTTGTGACAAAAATCATTTTTATATTCTTTGAACCTGTCCCATTAACCTAATGAGAGCATTAAGCATTTCTGTAAGCTGTTTCCATACTTAAACATGAAAGTCACATATTTAAAGACATAACATGAAAATGACTAAATAATGACGCTGCTGTGTTTGATTTCAGACCTAGATATATAACTAAATTAAGAGTGTAAGAGGAAGAAGAATGACAACACTTGGCATGCACTTACGTATATAAGCAATGTTAAAGGGCAAACACATTTTCCGTCTTGGGCCACAACACAACTTCATTTACATGTATGTGACTTAGTTCATGTCCTGATGTAATTTTGCTTCAATTTTAGAAGGACCAACTCTTTCTCAGAAGGGCCAGTTAGTTTCATGATTGAATTTAATCCATCATTGACAATCCTACTAAAAAAAGTGAAGAACTCTGGACAAGTGTCTACTGTTAAGGGAATACTATCATCTTTTATAAAGAGAAGGGACATGATGGCCCTGAGGTGCTCACCTTATGACAAGGTACTGCAATTGTCTTGACCTGGTGACCTATTTTTTTACCCCAGTTGACCCAGATTCAAACTTGGCCTAGCCCTTTGCATGCTGGGAAATTTGTTGTCTGCTAAAAAGTCGTCTGCTGAATTTCTAAAACCAAACACACACCAGATTTATGCACCACCCCCCCTGTATCGCCTATCCAGGGGGATCCACCCACTCAGAGACGCCCTCCTGTGGCTACCAGGGGGTCCTCCCCGTCCACCACGTTGACCGACGGTGCTAGCGACACCACCTGTAGTGGTCCTACACTGTCGGACGACTCTATGTTTGATATCACGGGGAGAGACTCTCTGGTGTCAGTGCACTCCAGTATATTGGAGAACCTTTCTATCTCTGGTATCTGTGAAATAGAGGAGGAACCCCGAGTTAGTGTCCCCCCTAACCGTCCCAGAATGGTCGACTCCCAGACATCCCCAATGAGCTCCCCTTCCGACAACACCAGCAGACGCAACTCGTTTGCTGGGGACTCATTTATTAAAATCAAGGGTCCGCCAGCAACAGGTCCCACCTATAGGAAAATATATCTCAGCGAGCTGGCGGATCTGGTTGCTGAGATAATAAAGGACCAGAAAAGGCCCACTGGGAGTCGAGTTATATCTTACATTTATAATAAAATTGATTCTCGATTCAAAAATTGCAGAGAATCAATAACAAAGGTTATCCCCCCTGATAAAATTTTAACTTATAAAATCCATTCTGGAACTGGGGATCCTCCAATAGTAGTAGCAGATCCAGGATGCCCCCCCCCCGGCCAGCGGTACCCGCCCTGCAAATAAGAAACACGTTCGGCTTGCCAGGACCCCCGCGAAACTCAAAGGGGCCTGTGCAGGCCACAAACTAGGAGTTAAATCTCCTCACCACTCAATTAATCAGATTAAACGCAAGTTAATTTCGCACCACTATGGACAGTAACCTGCAAATAATATCATTCAATGTTGGTGGTCTTTCCGCCAACAAATTTACTGAATTAAAATATTTTATTGACTGCAACCCTAATACCCATATTATATGTTTACAGGAAACTAAATTTTCAAATATTTCTGTAAAGCAAATACCAGGGTATAACTGCGAATTTAAGAATTATGTTACTTCAAACCAAAATATTGCTGGTGGTCTTGCCATATATGTTAAAAATACAATTAATTATGAACACCTGGGAGTGAACAACCAATTTAAATCTGATGGTAGCACTGCTATTGAGGCATTAGCAATTAAATTGGTTATTGACAAGAACCGGCCTCTTATCCTGGTCAACTTATATTCAAGAGGATGTGATCTTGAAACTCTGAACGGCCTCTTTAAGGAATTAAGGACCATTAAAGGACCCTTTGATGTAATATTCACAGGCGACTTTAATGCACATCACCCTGCTTGGGGTTCCATAAATTCAGATGCAGAAGGTCGGGCGGTAATAGAATGGTTGGACGAGCAAGATCTTATACTGCTCAATGACGGTTCTCCAACCAGGCTTAACCCCACTGGTTTAAACTCCCACATTGACCTTACTGCTGTTAATGCCAGGATAGCAAGTGCGTCTGCATGGGCAACTGTTAAAGATACCATGGGATCTGATCACCTCCCACAACAGGTTACCCTGCTCAACTATATTGCACAGGGAACTGAGGCCCAATGCTCAGGGGAGCAAAAGTTTTTATTGGATAAAGCTAATTGGGCTCAGTTTAGGGACCTCTGCTCAGATCTCTCCCTTGCAGATGTTCACTCCCAGGATCCTAATCTGTTTTGTATTAACTTAACCAGCAGGATACTGTCCATAGCGGAATGTAGCATACCGGTCTCCTCCGGCAAGGTCAAAGCCAGAAATAGGGTCCCGTGGTGGAATGAGGCGTGCTCCAATGCGGTACAGGATCGTAAAAATGCTTTAAAAATCCTTAAAAAGAACCCCGCTGAGCATAATCTCCTTAATTATAGGTCCCTCGAAAATCAGGCAAAGCGGGTTATTTTGGACGCAAAAACTCAAAATTGGAAAGAATTCTGTGATTCAGCTATCATTAATAAGAAAAATACTAGGGATTTTTGGCAAAAAATTCACAGAATTAAAGGAAATTCATTCACTCCTGTACCGCTACTTAAATACAAAGGCGAAATTGCCACAACCCCAAGGGACAAGGCTCAATTTTTGGTACGACATTTCCAATCTGTCTCCAGTGACTCAAACCTTCCCGTTGAAACTCTGAATTATCAAAAGCGGTTTGAGACTGAGCACCGAAATATTTTAAATGAGCCTGGGGATAATAGCACGCCTCTCAATTTACCTTTCACTATTACAGAATTATTAAGTGCCATTAACAGCAGGAGCAACACCGCCACGGGGCCTGACAAAATAGCATATTTAATGTTTAAAAATATGCCAGCCATAACTCTAAAAATCTGGCTTAACCTATTCAATCAGGTGTATAGGACAGGCAGGATACCACCCGAGTGGAAGCAGGCCACAGTGATTCCAATTCCTAAACCTGGTAAAGACAAAAATGATCCAAACTCATATCGACCAATAAGTCTAACATCACATGCAGGTAAATTACTAGAAATAATGGTCAAAAATAGATTAGAACACTTATTGGAAACAAATAACATACTAAACCCCTTCCAGTCTGGCTTTAGGAAGGGGCGATCTACTCTTGATCAGCTAGCTAGATTACAACATGATATTCTTTCTGCAAAAAATCAAGGGCAATCAGTATTAGCAATTTTTTTGGACCTTCAGGCTGCCTTTGATTTAACATGGACCTTCGGCATACTAAAAAAGCTAGCTGACTATGGAATCACTGGATACTGTTTCCACTACCTCAGAGCATTCCTAGAGGGCCGTAAAATCCAGGTCAGGGTCGATGGGGAGTTATCAGAGGTAGCCATAACTGATCGCGGAACCCCTCAGGGGTCCGTAATATCCCCAACTCTGTTCTCCCTCATCGTAAACGGTCTACCTGATGCCGTAAAAGACTCAGGAATGGTTATCTCCCAGTTTGCCGATGACTCAGGCACTTGGTTAAAGGGGTCTAACATGTTACGCCTGCAAAAGAGGGCTCAAGCAGGCTTAGACTCCATATGGAAATGGGCAATTGAATGGGGATTCAAAATTTCTCCAACCAAAACAGTAGGAGTACTATTTGGCGAACAATTTCAGCACTCTTTGGACTTAAATTTAGGCGGCACCAAAATTATCTTTGAAAAAGTGGTGAAATTTCTAGGTATGTACCTAGATAAACAGTTAACTTTTACTCACCACTTTAAATATTTGGCAGAAAGGTGCGAAAGGGACCTAAATTTAATGAGAATGTTAAGAGGCACAGGTTTCGGATCAGATAAAAATAGCCTCTTAACACTCTACAAGTCCCTTATACGTCCAAAGCTAGATTATGGAGCCCAAATCTATGCATGTGCTAAGCCAAACGCCCTAAAAATGGTTGATGCCATTCAACACAAGGCCCTAAGGATAGCTCTGAGAGCCCTAAACTGTACACCGGGTGCACTGCTAGAGGAGGAGGCCGGTGTGTTACCTCTTGACTTGCGTAGAAAACAACAGTCCCTCAATTTCTGGGCCAGGGTTAAGTCTCGGCATGGTTCAAACCCCGTAAACAAACTTGTCGGGACTGGCACCTTCGTCAAGGGGAAAATACTTAAGCGTAAGCATGTCGCCCTACCTTTTGGTGCGAGTATTAGGACCCTGGTTGAGGATGCCGGTCTCGACAAGGTACATGTAGCAGACCTGAGGCCCTCCAAGGCCCCCCCCCTGGACGCTTGGACCCATTGATGTTGACCTATCACTCTCTAATAAAATAACGAAAACTGACTTGCCACAACTCATCAAGTCAGAAGCTCTCTCTCTTATAGATAATATGTATGCTGAGCATCTAAAAATCTACACTGACGGCTCCAAATGCCCTAACTCTGGTTTGGTAGCCAACTCTTTTGTAATCCCTTCAAAAAACATTAGTAAAACGCACAGGCTCAGCAACAATCTCTCTATTTTTACAGCAGAACTTTTGGCAATTAAATTCTCTCTGTGCTGGATATTGGTCAATAAACCTACTAAAACTGCTATTTTATCAGACTCAATGTCATCTCTTGAGTCCATAAAAAACAGAAATAGCAGATCTAGGCCTGATATTTTAGCTAGCATTTTGGAACTTCATCAACAGTGCCTAGATAAATCTTTAAAGGTCACATTAGTATGGAGTCCAGCACATGTCAACATCAGTGGGAATGAACAGGCCGACAGGGGGGCCAAAGAGGGCCTCTTGAGGGGGGCCGTAGATGTTGGGGAACCCCTGGCACCTTCTGAGATCTACTCCCTGACAAAGAAATTTGTTTTGGGCGAGTGGAATCTCCGGACCGACAATTTGTCTTCCCGTCGACATACTTTTACTAGACCTGCGAAAACCCTCAGGCCGCCTGACAGATACTCGGCAAGCATTGTGCTTGACAGAGCCATCACGCGCCTGAGGATGGGAACCACCCTATTACCCGGTGGCGCAGGAAAGTATGTCCTCGGTATAGACCCTGCATGTCCTAGGTGCCAGGAACCTCTCACTGCGCCCCACATGCTGCTACACTGTCCTAACCATAAGGCGCAGAGGGACCACCTTGAAGCTGCATTGCACTCCCATGGACTAGTTTTTAACCTTACCAACGTGCTAGACCCCAAGGGAGCAGCTAGGGGCCCGGTCTTCTCTGCCCTCGCCAAATACTTACTAGATTGTCAAATAACTGACAAAATCTAGGTCATTGGGGGAGGGAGAGCAGCCAACACCCACCTAATTATACAGTCTTTTGACTGTTTTCTTTTAAAAATGTGTAATCTCTGCACAAACCTGATGTAATCAAATAATTGTGTTGGATTTGTGTCGCTTTTACACAACCTTTATTTTAGTTTTTAATGGGTTTATTGTTCTACCCCGCCCTTTCTAAATCAGGCCAATGGCATTGACCTGGTCTTCTTTATTTTAATACATTTTTTATGAGAGCATGACGTTAGTCCACCATTTACATTTTTCAGTTTTTTAATATAATCATATTTTATGGCATTTTTTATTACAAGAAAGGACGAGGCTGTCCAGTAACCTGGGATTGTTGGCTGCATTGCACCCCCTCCCTTCCTCTTTGACACCCCACCCTTTCCCCTTCAAACTCGAAGAACCATGTCGGACTGGAGTGCACGGTGCAGGGCCTTATACCATTATAAACACCTATTTAGCCCTATCTAGGACAAAGTATTGTCGACCTTGCTGAGAGTACTAATCTTGTACCTTGGAGCACATTAAGGATTATTATAACTGCTATCTTGTGTAGCAATTTCCTTATTTTTGTGAAAACTGCTATTTTATATAGCAAATTGCCTTAATTTTATTATTATTGCAGTAACTCATGTTCAAATTGCTACTTTAATAGCAAATATCCTAATTTTTTATATTAAATTGCTATTTTATATAGCAAATTGCCTCGGTTTTACTGTCTAATTGTTATTTTGGATACCATATAAGGTACTTTAGTATTATTTCCTACAATGTTATCATCAGTATACTAATAATATTGGATAGATTAGAGCTTTTTGGGTTTATCTTAACGTATCTAGGTAATATTTGGTCTTTTTACCATTTTACATTTTACCATTATCAATTTTCCTTCAATAGTATACACACTATTTTTCATTTACTGTGCACTCCCTCTGGTCCAGGGGAAACAACCATTGTAGACTTCATCATCACAATTACCTCCCTTAGTACAACTGAGTGACACCACCCCTGCTGGCTCTTCTTTTCCCCCACCCACATCAGGGGTGGCGAAATCAAATGTCCGAGTTGCCCGAGTCGTACATTTGCTTGTCTGGGCAACTGATTTTTTTCAATTAAGTTGTCCGTGGACAACACGTTTTTTAAAAGTCGGGTCCAGGTATATAAAAAAATACATTGTATTAAAGCCGTAATTAGGTTTTACAAAACCGGATGTTGACATGCGATTACGTTGTCAGTGCTATTTGCGGAGCAATCAAGCTAAAATACGGGCACTCCCCTGCACAGTGATCTCCCTTCTTCTATAAGATACCAGGAGCATGCCGCATTTTAAACATTTGGCCCTACTGTCATTCGGTACCCCTCGCAGATTATCATAATCGGACTTATCCGATGTTGGTATCGGGTCCGTTCGCCCTAGTTACACGTTCGCCCTGGGTCCGTTCGCCCTGGGTTCGTTCGCCCTATATTATCATTTGCATATCGGGGTATGAACAGTTGATTGTTCACACATATAAGCAAGTTTAAACCTTTAGTTTTCATTAATTAATATAGTAAGCAATTAGTGAAAATAACTGGCCTTTGTTACAAACACGCTTACGAGTTAAAGAGCGCCGTTTTGATTTTTCACACATGTAAGCAAGTTTGTACCTTAGATTTCATCATTAATTAATATAATAAGCAATTAGGGAATATTACTGGCCTTTGTTACAAATACGCTTACAAGTTAAAGAACGCCGTCTTTTATATTTCGGTAACACTTTTTTGTTTGATATGTTCGGAATAACCTAACTGTGAATTATCACAGTATATAAAATGGAGCTCAAATGTCTTGTTCTATTATTTCAAAAATGGAAAATGTGTTGTGCATTTCATGCAATTTGGAGGTACGACCAAGACAACATGCGACGTTTGTGAACGGTGGCAGCATCGGCTATGTGGAACTGGTTAGTTTAATTTAATTTGTCAATTGTATATAATAAAAACATATCGTACGTACTTTTTCTATATATTTTAATGTTCCTTGAGGATTTCATTATTTCCATCTAATGTAACTGGAAACGGGATCTTCATTTACGTACGATAAATTATTAAGTTCTTAATAATGAATCATTCTGTCCATTACGGTCTTAGTGAATGTTGTCTCTATCGTATTTCATTTTCAATTAGCATTAAATGTAAAAAGTGTACCAATGTGGTTTTGTGAAAACTGGGCTTAATGCGTGATACGGACTGCGCAATTCCTTATGTATTTCTAACAATATACAATAGTTATTCTAAACAATATGCAATAGTTATTTTAAACAATATGCACTAGTCATTTTAAACAATATGCAATAGTTATTTAAAAAAATATGCAATAGTGATTATAAAATTTTGTTAATTAAAACTTTATTAATTATGATTAATTAAAATTATTAAATACGTTTAAATGAAAATTTAAATATTACAAATATGTAAACAATATAAAGTGCATCATTTATTAATCTATATATAAGCTGTATATATTAAATTTATAAATTATTTGTACATTAATATGTGTAATATAGTCATTAAGATTATGAGATTTTGAGTGTAACTTCTTGCGTTGTTTATGGTTCTTTCATTCAGCAATACATAACCACCGTCTGTCGGATTATTTAATTTCTTGTATTCTTGTCGATCCCTGCATAGGCAAATAAATTTAAAATTTATATAAACATCATTAAATCTCAATAAAAACATCATCAATATTCAATTTACTAAACTGATCAACTTCCAATAATTCTCGCGTGTATTGCGCGGTGTGAAGTAGCAACCGGCCTTTATTGATCGTTGTCGATTAATAAAGAGATTATAGAGATAACGGTCTGTGTTAATTGATTGATTGAGTGTCGTATTAACCTAATATAGTTAACATTGAGAACAAATACTAAATCTTATAGAAATAAGTTATGTAGAATATGATTATTAAGTTGAAACTATTATCCTAAAGAGTGTACTTAATATTGATGCATGCATAAATCATGTTTATAAAACAGAACTGTTATTATTATTTTTTTTAGAAATTATCTTTAATATGATTATTAGCGTATGATTAAGAAAATAAACATAAATTATGTAAATGAAACAGAGCGGTATATTTTAAATTGTGTAGAAATTGGTCTGAAAGAAATTGTTTAATTATAATAAATACATTAAGGAATAAGATTATTATTATTTAATTATAACAGAACTATCAATAGAGTTATCTGTATCGAGTTATAACGCAAAAATTGTATTACGGACTATATTTTAAGCAATTACAGCCGTGTTGTCAGTGAAATTTGCCGATGTCATTGTAAGTTCATGAAAATTGTATATATCATCCGCAGAAAGCAGGCCCCATAAACCGTCAACGCACGCCTGGAAGAATACTGGACAAAGTATTCAAATGGTTAAGTGTCCACCATCCACCTTTTTGAAGGCTGTTTCGCACTTGTATGGACCCTCTGAGTGAAGTGAATGTAAAGATAAGACAGGTGTTAAGTGTTGTGTTCATTGCACACTAGCTGTATTTGTTTCATGTACATATTTGTAAGATTTTATATGTATGGTTTGATTAATGTAAATGTGTTGCATAATGTGTTCATTGTATTATACTATATTCTGTATTGTTGTTCTGTTCACTGTATTTGTTTCATTTACATATGTATTGGTTAATGTAAAGTTGTAACATCAAGTTTTCATTAATTAATATAATGTAAATGTGTTGCATAATGTGTTCATTGTATTATACTATATTCTGTATTGTTGTTCTGTTCACTGTATTTGTTTCATGTACATATGTATTGATTAATGTAAAGGTGTAACATAAAGTTTTCATTAATTAATATAATAAACAATAAGAGAAAATTACTGGCATTCGACGGCTTTGTTTCAAACACGCTTACAGTACACTTTAAAGAGCGCCTTCTTGATTTTTCACACATGTAGGCAAGTTTGTAGCTTAAATTGTCATTTATATATTAAAATGTTAAAAAGATAAAAAATTTCGTTATATTTATTGCTTCCCTGCTTTGATAATAAAATTTAGGGCGAACGGACCCAGGGCGAACAGGTTTTAGGGCGAACAGGATTTAGGGCGAACAGAAATTAGGGCGAACGGACCCGGATTCTCCGATGTTTGACGGAAAGGGCCGAGAATGTGCGATTGGCCCGACTGTTAGACAGTGTAAAGACTGGTTTCTTTATTTATACAGTCAGACGAAACTAAAAAGTACCAAAGTAAGATAATCAAAACACGGTCTACCTTGTCATTAAACTTAAATTTTAAGACGACTTTAATGGTAAAAATGGAACATTTAGTTTTTTTTAAATCTTCAACAAAGGAGCAGAAACCCGATGCTTTGAGCAGTCCACCTCCCAAAAAAACTAAGAAAGATTATGGTAAAAAATATGATCTATTAAACGCACTAGAACTTTTCAAGAAACTTGGCTCACAGATTTTCAATGGTTACCAGTTGATGATAATCAAATTGCTACCAGTAGCGGAGCCTCAGTCTGATGAGGTCCACATATTGGACTAGTTTAATTTGTTAAGATTACGGTGTACTGATGTTCAACAAATGTTTTAATAACACTAGCTTTGCAAGATTGAAAGTTTAAGAAAGTCTTTATATTGTTTATAATATACTGCTATAATGAATGTACTATTGAAATACAACTATAAACAAAACTAGCAAATCATACTCATTTTGGTATATTCCACATTGTTTTACATTAATCAATAAATGCGTTTATAATTTATATAAAAATTAACAGACAAGTGTAGTTCAGCAACGGACAAATAAAATTTCCTAAATGGTTGTCCGTGTACAAGTATAGTTTTTTGAGATTTCGCCACCCCTGCACATCGGCCTACACTTCCAAAAAATCTCTCCTCCTTCCAACCCTCCAGGGTGGCAACATGTATTTTAAATATATAAATGCATATAGTCCTGTACATATTGTAAATAATGTACATCTTGTACAAATTTAGCTGTCTTTGTCTTATTTTTAACTGTATAGTACATTGTCTTACCCTTAATTTTTATGTGGCCCTATGAAGGTGACCGTTTGGAGACACGTAAGTTATTGCCCTTAACATATAAGGGTTTATTACTAAACCCACTTTTAAATATTGTTTTAATGCCACTCTGGGGGGATCTCTCTTTTCCATAGCCCAATCCTCCTTAAGTTCCATACAGACAGGGTCTTATGTTGGAGCATTACGGCTATATTCCCTGTCTGCAAGTGTTCAACATTGAGCCACATACATAAACTTGTACTCATTAACTTTTTAACAACTCAATACTCAATTGCAATATTAATATATAATTGAGAGTTACACACTCTATGTGATATCATATATTGTATTTTTTTATTTTTTTCCTTTCCTTCTCATATAATTGCATTTGCACATGCAACTTCACTCTACATTTGAGAGCTGTTAAATCAGGCTCTGGCATCCCTATTAATAAATGTTCTTAGATATAAACATATCTCTCTTATGATTAGATCTTGTTGTTTGGCATTTAGTTTAAACTTTAAACATACACATAAAAATGGTACTTGACTATGCATGTAAACATATTGTGGCAATGTTCAACCACTTTGTGATCTGGAAAACCCTCAAATATTATTATATTGTTACACAAACATATTACACATCTGTGTATTCCCTTTTTTCTATAATTAATATATTAAAAAAGTCCTATTTGGATTCAAATTTTTAAACCACAGATCACAAAGTCTAAAGACTCCAACAAACCCATTGCAGTATATACTGAACAGTGGGTCTGGTAATGATGCTGCCACATACAACAGTATGTGTGTTTTCACCATCTTTACTTATAAAAATTGGGCTATTCTTTCTCTCTCTCCTCCTTAAAAAACAATACAAAGAATAACATACAATAACAACATCATATGAATGATATAAATTAATAATAAGTACAGTAACGTAACAAAACATAGTAATCTAATACTAAAAAACAACTCCAAGTTCTTTTGGATTAACTCATTCTTGTTCTTTCATTTATATTTTTGCATATAAACCATCATTGTTTACTTTTTCTTAAAAGTACAAAGTCAGCCGTTGGAAAATCTATTTTAGAAACGGATTGACCTACTGGCAATCCTTAATAAGAAATTTCGGCCAATCAGCGCCATCGTTATATAAGCGCATCAACCAATTAAAACGCCGCTTTTTAACCGCGTTAGGCCTATTCACTGTATAGCACTGCGTCTTTTTAACGCTTCATATAAAGGTTATATATTTTTAAACCAATAGATTTTTATTAAGGCACCGCACCAACACTGCAAAGTTTTATATTTATACCAATGGTACAGCCCAGTAAAATCGGGCTGTCCATTTTATGGCCGTTTTCGGCTTTTTATGCAGAGTTCTATGTTAAGCAGTGTGCTCGGGCAATGGTTTTTAACCGAAGTCCAGAGGGTAAATAACCCCAATAGTCAGTTCTAAAATTAGCATTTTCTTTGATTTTTTCAAAGAATACTGTCAGAATAGCAAACAGTTTGGATCCTGATGAGACGCCATGTTTTGTGGCGTCTCATCTGTATCCAAACTGTTTGCTAAGGCCTTCAAAATCCAGTTCCAGCGCTCAAAGGGCTAGATATTGTTTAGATGAAGATTCTGACCAAGTTTCATCAATGTTTAGTCTTAGGTGGGCCTTCTAGAGTGGTTACAATGTTTTGATGAGATCCTACTGAGTGGCCTAGTTTTTAGACACACATAAACACATTTAAATTTGGCCTAGATAATGTAGAGATAAACATTATCACAAAGTTTTTTCTAGATTGCGTGATACATGCGGCATCTACAATGGTTGTTTGGTTTCTAAGATTTGACGAAGTGACTTAGATTTTGGACGCAAGTGAGCAAGTTTGATCTTAAGATAACTAAGAGATTTTAAACATATTAGTAGTATAAAAACAAAATTCCATCTTTAATCATAAAATTAAATTAGTAAATTTGATAATTTGAGTATAACACACAACATTTGTATTCAGAAACGTATATCAGAAAATATTGGTAGTTAGTTAGACCCAAAATGTTAACATAATAAATGTCACAATATCAGCCAAGTTATGTAAGCCTATTCATGAAATCAAGTCATGAATCTTGAATGAGGTTAATTGAGTCTGTACATTTTGATAAAAAAGGAGATAGTCCACTACCTAAGTTTGGTTACAAATCCCTTCTTCAAACGATAGTTCATTCACTTGGGGATGTTTGAATAATACAGTTATTGTTTGAGAGCGTTGACTTACTGGCCGAATGATTTGTGCCAAGTTATCAATATGAAAATTAGTTCAATATTTTGTTCATGTACATTATTGTGTAAAACAGCTGCTTTAAAAGTTTAAACACAAAGAAGAAATTGTTTTTTCAAATCGTTGACCAAGGAGATGGTGTGTCATTATGTATTTTCAATAATGACTTTTTCAATCCCATTGGCAAAAGTCGCTTCAATTAGTAATCTAATGCATCATTGAATGTTTAATTGTTATTCTTTAACAGGGGACTCTTGACTGAACTGGCAGCTGCTTTTGCAACTTTGGGGAAAATAGGGAAACATGTTTTTTTTCTCAATAAGCAATATTACATTTTTATTTCACTTTGTTATTAAAAACTAATCAAATTATTTTCTGCAAATGCTTTATAAGACATGTTCAAACTTTGTTTGATGACAAAGACATAGATTGTTTACAAAAATGTCTCTAACAGAAAACTTTGTGTACTTTTTTTTCCCACATTTAAGAATTAAAAAAAATATTTTAAGGGGACTTTTAATGTTATTTAAGGTTATTAAGATACCTGTTTTTAGGAGGTTAATGGGGTCACAATCGGCACCAATCGGTAGCAGTGGTGTAGTGGATATGGTGTCCGCCTAGTGATCAGGAGGTCACGGGTTCGATCCCCACTGTGGGAGCGTTCTTTGAATTTCCCCCATAGGCACAAAGTACTGGTTCTAGTCCCAGGAAACGGACTCAAGAGCGTCTCAAATAAGCCTTAGGCTTTCTATGAAGTTGAGCTAAAATAAATAGGTTTTAACTAAATCGGTCCAAAATTAGCCCTAAAAAACAATGACTGGGAACTCTGAAGTCATTAATCAGCTGCTGAATATGCAAGCAATCAAATCACACTGATTTTGCCATCTTTCATAAGTAAACATTTTAGGTCATAACATTCATTTTGGGAAATGCCTCCATTTGTTTTTCAATTGATACTTGCAAATTACAAATGAACATATATATTTCATAATGTGATGTGTGAGCATTTTACAATATTCACATTCATTTACAAGAACCCTCACGCAAATTAAAATTTCGGTTGAATGCAGCATGAACAAACTATTTTCTGAAAATCACACACAATTTTTTAATTAATTTCTATGTTAGTAAACTTCCAGTTTCCTTCATTTAAACACGGACTCTAGATGACATACGCTCTGTGATTTAAATTACTGTTTTTAACTGACATACACAATTATTGTTTTAACAGATGATATGTGTGTATCTAAACCCCAGGTGGTATTATAAACAAAAGCATGATCAATACATTTTTTAATAGCGTAATATTACTGTTCCACAACAGGTATGTTATGAGTATTTTTGTTATCAGGATACAGGAGTGATGAGATATTAGCTGTTCAGACTTCACTGTGATATTGATTATTTGATGGAAGAGCACATCTTTCATTTCAGCTGGACGTCGAGACAGGCCTCCAGAAAACGGGACAATGTCTGCGCGACCAGGAGGTATGGCATGTATGTGTATAGCATTTAATGTCTGGAAATGAGTATTTGAGTCTCAATCTGGGAAATGGGGGCTTAATGCATGTGAGTAAAGTGTCATCCCAGTGTGCTCAGGCTAATCAGGGACGACATTTTTCGGCTTTAATCGTATTTTTTTATTTAAGGAAAGTGTCTTCTTGGCAAAAATCCAGTTTAGGTGGACAGTGTCGTCCCTAATTTTGCACAGGCAAATCTGCGATGACTCTATAGGCGGACTATGTCGTCCCTAATTTTGCACAGGCTAATCTGCGATGACTCTATAGGCGGACTGTGTCGTCCCTAATTTTGCACAGGCTAATCTGCGATGACTATAGGCGGACTGTGTCGTCCCTAATTTTGCACAGGCTAATCTGCGATGACTCTATAGGCGGACTGTGTCGTCCCTAATTTTGCACAGGCTAATCTGCGATGACTCTATAGGCGGACTGTGTCGTCCCTAATTTTGCACAGGCTAATCTGCGACGACTCTTTAGGCAGACAATGTCGTCCCTAATTTTGCACAGGCTAATCTGCGATGACTCTTCAGGTACATGCATTAAACCCATTTTTCACAGAGCAAGGCTCATTTTATACATTGTGTATGAGTATTCATAATAGTAAACCTATTTGTTTTAGCTCGATTGCATTGAAAGCCTTAAACTTATTAAACACTCTCGAGTCCCTTTCCTGGGACTAACAACCAGTATTTGGTGTCTTTGAGGAAGATGGATAGAACGCTCCTACAGTGGGAATCAAACCTGTGACCTCCCGGTCGCTTGGCAGACGCCATATCAACTACACCACCGCGATTTGTGTCTGTCCTCTGATATGGAGACTGTGAGTTTTACCCACAAGTCTCTGAGGATTTGAAACGTCTTCCTCAAACATGAATATGCCACCAAAAACTAGGTCACAAGGTCAGATGTAAGAGAAACACTGTCTCCACACGGGAAGCAACATTTTAGACTAAACCTTGATGAAACTTTGGCAGAATGTTTGTCTTCACAGTATATAGTGCAAGTTTGAACCTGGGTCTAACACTAGGTCAACAAAAATTGTGCGCAAAAAACCCCTGAAGTTGGAAAATTCATGTTGTGAAGTCTTCATATTGGGAAATTTGTGTATTTGAATATTTGCTCCCAAATACATAAACATTGATAACTAAGTGCTGTTGAGTTTTCAATATTATATTTACTTAGGTTCATGCCATAGAAAATAGCTAAATGTTGCATTTTATTTATTTGTAAATAAAAAATAATATTTTTTTAGAAACCTTCAATTTGTAATTTTTTTGAAAGCATTTGGGAAGTTTGTAGTTATTTAGCTCTACTGGCCGAAGTCCTGAAGAGCTTATGTCATGGCGTGGTTTCCGTTGTCCGTCCGTCTGTTTGTGTGTTAGACTTTTTCTTGTTTACGCGATAAAGTCCACAGTTTTCATCCGATTCTTTTCAAACTTCTTCAGTGCCTTTATATTAATAACGACTCGAACCCTATTGAAAATGGGTTACATCAGAGTAAAAAGTCCAGAATTATCTCCGCTTGAATTTGAGAAAATTGTGAAATAAGGCTTGTTTTGCAATTAAGTTTACATTTTTCATCCAATCATTTCCCAACTTGCACAGTGTCTTTATCTGAATGATGAGTCAAACCCTATTGAAAATGAGCAATATCGGAGTTATTAGTCCAGAATTATCTCCCCTTGAATTTGAGAAAAAAATGAAAATCTTTAACATTTTGCCATAACTTTTGCAATATTAAAGATAGCAACTTCATATTTGGCATGCATGTGTATCTCTTGGAGCTGCACATTTTGAGTGGTGAAAGGTCAAGGTAATCCTTCAAGGTCAAAAGTTTAAAAAAAATCAAAGCGGCGCAGAAGGGAACGTAGTGTTTCCGACAAACACATTTCTTGTTTGTTTACATATAAAGTTCTATCCTTTTGAAACTTCAACAGATGTTTAATATCATCAAGGGCCAGAACCCCATTGAGAGTAAAGAAAATTTGTCCAACTTATTGTTGAAAAGGAGCCATTTGAAGTTTTAATTTTACATTTCTTCTTGTTTATGCGATAAATTTCCCTTTTTGGGTCTGTTTATTTAATACTTACTCAGATTGTTATGCCCCCGGTAGGGTGGCATAAAGCAGTATAACTGTCCGTCCGTCTGAAAAAAATACTTAAACATTGGCCATAACTTTTTAAATATTGAAGATAGCAACTTGATATTTGGCATGCATGTGTATCTCATGAAGCTGCACATTTTAAGTGGTAAAATTTCAAGGTGGACATCATCCTACAAGGTCTGGATCGAAAAAACAAATCCAAGGGAAGTAATAAGCTTTAAATGGACATAATTATCTGACCTGCCAATTATTTTTTTTTAAATAAATCGAAGCGGCGCAGTAGGCGGCATTGTGTTTCTAACAAACACATTGTGGTAAAAGGTCAAGGTAAGATTATCCTTCAAGGTCTAAAGGTCAAAAATACAAATCCAAGGGAATTTATAAGCTGTAAAGGGAGATAATTATTGTCCCCTACCGGTGAAACCGGAGGGGACTTATGGTTTGCACTCCGTCTGTCTGTCAGTCAGTCTGTCAGTCAGTCTGTCTTTCATACTTTTCTGGATCCTGCGATAACTTGAAAAGTTCTTCATATTTTTTTATGAAACTTGAAACATAGATAGATGGCAATATGGAGATGAGGCACATCATTTCATTTTGTTCCTACGTCAAGAATTCTGGTTGCTATGGCAACAAACATAAAAAAAAATCTGACAATGGTGGAGTTTCACCAGTAGGGGACAATATTGCTTGGCAATCTCTTGTTCAATATTGAAGATAGCAACTTGATATTTGGCATGCATGTGTATCCAGACTTCCTGAAACTCAACAGCCTTCAGTCAGACATTTGGTCTGACTGGTCAGAATTTTTTGTCAGACCTTAGGTTATTCTGTCAGACCAAATATCATACGTGAAATTTCAAACAAAACTGAGAAAAATGTAAATACAGTCTATCTTGTCGATGCGACCACTTGTATTAAGCGATCTTTGTCTTATGCGACCATTTTGAAATCCCACGGAGCTTTTTCGCTATATAATGATATTGTATTAAGCGACTTTTGTCTTACGCGACCAGCGACCGCTGATTGTTGTGTATTTTGATGTCTGAATCTTGAATTAAGCGACCACTAGGAGGTAAAAGTGGTTAATCTATTGATCTTTCAGGGACATATTCGTGTTAATTGTTTATCTAAGCCGATAAGATGTACTGTTACACCTCTGCTTTGTTTTCACACCAACCATTATGCTTTGTCTCATTGACCGGTTCTGACCGGTATTGTTGTAGACTGGGTATCAATTTATTGAGTTGAATAATAGAGGAACGTATTGCGCACAGTCTACAGCTTAAATAATTTACTATGTGGAACGTTAAGAGACAACGCCGATTTTTCTCGAGTATAGATAACAGGTGCAGAAACAATGCACTGTACGCGACAAACATTTCCTGAGAAATGCGGAAAATAAACTATTAATCAGCAACATCCGTCGATTATCCGTACATTACCAATTTGTAATTATGCTAATTACATGTAGTAGATATTTGTTAGCCAATCACATTGTTATTTACTTAATAAATTTTTCAATCAGGTCTGTTTGTTTGTTTTCAATTGACGTGTTTTCATTTTTTCAGCTCATTATGAATCAAAATCGAGTCAGATTTCCTTAAGCGTACATGCAGAAATTAAAATGTCAAAACAAAAAGTGTTAACGTTGAACGAGAAAATTCGGGTTTTGGAATTGTCAAAGAGTAAAAATGCACGTTAAATCGCAGATGAGATTGGAGTCGGTAAAACTCAAATTCAGAACATTCTTAAGCGTAAAGCTGAGGTGCTTGAAGACGTGGAAAATAATGTGTCGGGTGAAAAAAATGCGAAAAATATTTCCTTGTCTATGGTGTTTTTGCAAATAAATATGTACACACAATTCATTAATAATAAAATGATAATTTACAACAAGTGAAAAAATAAAACAAATTTTAAGTTAAATATTGTTTATGTATTGTGTTTATATTCATTTTATTATAAAAGTTAAAATCATTGTTGACAAAAGAGATTATCCTTCATATAGATTAAAATTGAGGGTAAGCATTCTTCCAGAATGACCTTTTTTATTTAAAGACCATTTTATTAAGAGACCACTTTTGAATACTCCCTTGAGTGGTCTCTTAATACAAGATTGACTGTAATTAAAAAAACGTAAATATTGCTTTATCATTTTATTTTGAGTAACAAGGTAAAGTAACAAAGTTTGTTAACATGCACTTCCTCATTATTAAAGTCACTAATAAAATCACTATCTGTATCGTATCTATTTAAAAGCTTAATATCATTTTCACTGTCGTCTTGTTCCCAGTCTTCTTCATTGTTCTGCGAGTGTCCAGGCTCGGGCTCCTTGGGGGCAATTGCTCTTGAAATTAAAGATAACATCATTTTACAAAAAATGTATTCTTAATCACATTGTTTTGAGTAACAAAGTAATTTGTTTAAATTCATGGTCTGCCTGTCTTTCAAGACTCATCGAATTTACGAAGGGGGAGCTTATCCTCGTATTTTTTTTACTCCCCAAAAATATTTTCGGTGGAGCATATAGTTGCCAGTTTGTAGTTCCGTTATTCCTTACTTTCTTCCTTCCGTCACACTTTTGCTACCGTTTCTCATAGCGCCTTCAATACTTTACCAATCGCTTTCATATTTGGCATGTAGGTACCTTGCATGGACCTCTACCTTTTGATGAGTTTGAGGTCACTTGGGTCAAGGTCACCGAGGCTAATAATACACTTCCTTCTGTCACACTTTTGCTACTGTTTCTCATAGCGCCTTCAATACTTTACCAATTGCTTTCATATTTGGCATGTTGGTACCTTGCATGGACCTCTATCTTTTGATGAGGTTTGAGGTCACTGGGGTCAAGGTCACCGAGGCTAATAATACACTTCCTTCCGTCACACTTTTGCTACCGTTTCTCATAGCGCCTTCAATACTTTACCAATCGCTTTCATATTTGGCATGTAGGTACCTTGCATGGACCTCTACCTTTCGATGAGGTTTGAGGTCACTGGGGTCAAGGTCACCCAGGCTAGTTATACACTTCCTTCTGTCACACTTTTGCTACCGTTTCTCATAACGTTCAAAACTTTACCAAACGCTTTCATATTTGGCATGTAGGTACCTTGCATGGACCTCTACCTTTTGATGAGGTTTGAGGTCACTGGGGTCAAGGTCGAGGTCACCAAGGCTAGTAATACACTTCCTACCATCACACTTTTGCTACCGTTTCTCATAGCGCCTTCAATACTTTACCAATCGCTTTCATATTTGGCATGTAGGTACCTTGCATAAACCTCTACCTTTTGATTAGGTTTGAGGTCACTGGGGTCGAGGTCACCGAGGCTAATAATAGACTTCCTTCCGTCACACTTGCTGACGTTTCTCATGGCGCCTTCAATACTTTACCAATCGCTTTCATATTTGGCATGTAGGTACCTTGTATGGACCTCTACCTTTTGATGAGGTTTGTGGTCACTGAGGTCAAGGCTGAGGTCACCGAAGCTAATAATAGACTTCCTTCCGTCACACTTTTGCTACTGTTTCTCATAGCGCCTTCAATACTTTACCAATCACTTTCATATTTGGCATGTAGGTACCTTGCATAAACTTCTACCTTTTGATGAGGTTTGAGGTCACTGGGGTCAAGGTCACTAAGGCTGATAATATATTTTTTTAGGTGGTTATTAACACATAGATTGACAAAGCGCATCATCGGGGAGCATCCATCAGTTTCACTGATATTCTTGTTTCCACTAGCTCACGGGCGTTTGCAAGTCTTCATCTGCAACTTGTTTGGGATTTTCAGGCTTTGAGACATTCAAACACTTTCACATTATGTATATTTACTTATTTACTACAAATTTACTTAATTCAAAAGAAGGAAAATTAAAACGAAATCACCTCGCCATAAATCCCCGTTAAACTCTGTGCATGTTCCTCGATATTGTTGATAACTGCAAGCTGTTGTTTGTTTAACTTTCACTTTCGTTAAAACTAAAAGTCGATCGAATGATGGTCAAATGTCCCGGCTTGAAGAATGCACTTATTCACTCGTCGACAATATGCAGGGAACCAAATGTTTTTCTAGAACATTCTTCACCGAACACGGACAGATTATTTCCGATTTTTGACAAGAAGACTTTAGACCAATCAACTGACCGACAAATATATTTGAATTTCACAAAATCTCGTATTTCACAAAATCGGCAAAGGGCGAATTCCGCCGTATTTCTCCGATGTTCTATAAAGACTTTTAATTTCTTGGGAAAACCGAAAAATATTTGTGTCGGACATTTTGGGCCGATGAGTTAAGAATTTCGATAGGCCCTTGACTCTTTGTGTCGGACATGTCCGTAGGTCCGACGGAGTTTCGGGTAGTCTGTGTATCTCATGGAACTGCACATTTTAAGTGGTGAAAGGTGAAGGGCATACAAGTATCTAAGGTACTTTAAGGTTACCTGTGAAACAAAAGCCACGGTAGAGGCTTATAATTATTTGCTACTAAAAATAGAGATTTGTTAGAGACAATTATTTTCAAGGGAAGTAATTTATATAATTATAAATCTCAGATTATATATTTCCTTACCAAGATTTTAAGTTCTTTTCACAGTTACTGTACAGATTTTTTATTTTGATTATTTATAACTTAAATGATTGATTTGTCAAAGGTTGTTTTCAAATGAAATAATTATCATTTCTTTCCTGTACCAATTTGTGAATGGTAGGGTTCATTACATACCTGTGGACTTACATCAATAGATACATGATAAACTCTGGCTATGATCTCTTTGATAAACCACAGGCCTTGGTTGTCAGTGATGTCTGACTTGGTCATTTTTGACTGTCTACAGACCCCCCCCCCCCCCCCCCCCCCCCTGCGGTTGGCTTGGACAAAATCCAAGGGAAGTAATCAGCTTTAAAGGGAGATGATTTCAATATCTGCCAAATGATAAATAGAAATTTTATTTCAAAGCGACGCAGTAGGGGGCATTTTGTTTCTGACGAACACATCTCTTGTTCATACTATCAACGGCTTGAGCCCTATTAATTCCAGCCAGTAGAGCGATTCAGACACTCATGGGCCTTTTGTTCCTTATTGGGAAAGTGCCGTTTTCTGGTACTTTATAAAGAAGGATAATAATCGCTTTACTGTGCCTTGAGCTCAGGTGATTGCTGTTTTTGTTTACTAAAGATGTAAGTATTTGTTTAATTGTAGACACTTGTTGTTTGGAGCAAAATTACTTGGAATATAATAAAACTGTACTTTTTTATTTTCTGATATTACTTATGAATTTTTATGCTAGTTTTGTATTCATCAATTTTGTCTATTTTGAAAAAAAGCAATTAGATCATATATACTCCCTTTCACCTTCTGGGTTATAACTAGATCATGATTTTGTGATCAGACTCCAGCCTCAGGGTTGGACCAGTAATTGTAATCTTCTTTGTAGGTCAATGTCTTCACCACTTCAACCTTCATGTCACTGAACTGTGCAAGATATTGTATAAGTATTACCGATACTTGATGTTGACATTGACGTGCATATGGAGCAATATAGATTGAATCATGCTCCACTTTTTTCCCTCTAGATGATCAAATCATGTGTACTTTGGCTTAGCTTGATAAATTTGGAATTATTATAATTATAATTATATTATATAATAAATTATTATAAAATATATGAAGGTGGAAGTTTTTAATGGTTTGGCATTGTATTAGTTTATTAATAATAATTTGGTACGCTACAGCAACATCATCTATCCACATGAACACAAGTTATGGCACACACATTTTACAAAGTGGGAAGTTCCAGACATTAGATAAGCTCATTTGTGCAGCTATTGAATCCTGTGGTAAGATTGTAACACTCAAGAAAGTTGCCTGCCAAATATTTCTTACAGTACATTAAATGTCCAACATTATGTAATGTCTGGAACTTCCCACTTTGTAAAATTTGCGTGCCATAACCCTTGTTCATGTGGATAGATGATGTTGCTGTAGCGTACCAAATTATTATTAATAAACTAATACAATGCCAAACCATTAAATACTTCCACCTTTATATATTTTATAATAATTTGGTGGGCTACAGCAACATCTATCCACATTAACACAAGTTATGGCACACATATTTATCTTGGGTCGATTTTTCCATATATTCAACCAAATTGCCCCTACCTTATTTTTTTTTAGAGCTGGAATATTATTTTTTTCCCAAGTGCACAAAAAAGACATTCTGGTGTTTACATTTACCGTATACGTGTGCTTATAAGACGCATTTTTGAGACTTAAATTAATAAGTTACAGTTGGGGTCGCGTCTTATAAGCGAGATACTGGTGAAAATAAACAAAAAAAATCAAAATATCGAGTTTACTGGGCTTATGCTAGCCAAGTTGGACACTTGTCAGTTGTTTTGAATCATCGCGGCAGCCATTTGCATTTTCTCTAAAGTCTGTATTGGCCCGTACCGTGTATCGGAACGCTATGTTCAGTTACCGATTTATTTGTAATAAAATGTATTGTTACTGATTTTGTTGTCTATTATTTTTAATTTGAATTTTGTTATTTTTGGGGCGTAAGACGTTATATTGTCCGTGATTATTCTTGAAAAGTTTTTATCACCTGATTGTCTGCGCGTGACGTCGTTAAATGCCATATAAATTGGCCATTATAGTATACGTGTGTAAGCGGCAACACGATGCCAACATGCTTAAAACAACAGCAAAATCAATTCTCAGTAAACACGCTGCCGATTACAAATGCTATTTGACAAGTTTGTATCACCTGATCGTCTTTGTTCCACGTCGTGAATTTTCAATTAAGACATAATTGGCAATTAGGGTATCCTCTGAAATAAGTTACCAGTTTGCAACTGTCAATTGTTAAATAAACACGTTTATTCAGACGAACCACTAATACCGATGACACATTATTTATTAGGGGCCAACAACGACGGGAGCAAAGAGCGAACGCATGCAATTATCCGCATATGGCTTTCTTCTTGACACGTGATTTCGATCTGCGCTTCGGAGTCTATCACTCTATCACGCGATTGGCTAATTTTATGAAAGTAGGCGTTACCTATTGTTGATAGACAATGGGCGTAAAATTTGCATAATCTAGGTAATAAAACTAAACGCTTTCAAAATATCTGCCTATTAGATTTCAATACCTGTCAAACAATACAATTAAGATGACTGACACGATCAATTTTGCTTGTGCATTGATATTACGAACGTAATATGTTTTATGTTTGCAATTGTTTGCAATTGTTAGGGCAAATGACTAATACGCAGTTGTTAGAAATTTTGTCAATTTGATAATTATTTTTATTGCATGAATAATACTTGAAAATAAATTAAAACCCACAAATATATCATAAAAAAAACAAATATTATTTACTTTGTTGTTTGATTGTTTTATTTTTCAGACTTGCGTGAATTACTAATTGTATGCAGCGCGAGTTTGAAAAATTCTCAATGTTTTACTAATTGATGATTTTCTTTAACATTCTGCCATTTTTCGGCCGATGAATACGGCAAAATTTGACCGCGTCTTACACGCGGGTCAGTCTCAAATCCACCCATTATAAAGTCCGAAGTCGGGGTGCGTCTTATAAGCGAGGGCGTCTTATAAGCGCACGTATACGGTATGTGTCAACATAAAATTTTATAGATAGCTGATTTTACGGTTGTCAATTTTTTCATTATAAATGCTTCTTAATTTATAAGGGAAGGTGTTTTATGAATGGGTTCTACTATTCACAGTCTTTTACTGTAATGCAAGTAGTCATATATATTAATAAATAGCTATTACATGTATAAAATCAAAGAAAAAATAATTTACCTTCCAACTTACATACGAGCCCAGCTATGGGTCGTTTTATCCCAATCAAACAATTTTTTAAGGACTGTCTGTTAAAAAATTTTTCTGAGTGTTTGAAACTACTTCTATAGAAGGGTTAATTGTTTCTTTGATGCAAACCAAATTCTTAAAATAATTTATGCATTTATTTGGAGAATTCAGCCAATAATGTGGCCAGTGCATAAAAAAGCCCAATTGTTTGAAACAGTTATAAGGGTCAAATAATACTGATTCAGTGCTCCAGCTAGGCCTAAATGGAAGGGCACCCCAACCTGCCTTTCTGAAGCCCCATCCTGCCCTTCCGAGGCCCTGCCCTGCCCTTTTATTTATTTATTTATTTATTTATTTTTAAATATGACAACTTATAAATCTCTTATTACATGGTTTTTAACTTGTTCCTCATTGTAGACATTTTATTTGCATGGTTTAATAATAATGGGAATAATATATTCTAACAATTATTAAAAACATAAAAATTAATATGCAACAGGGAGCATTCCAGATATTCCCGTGCGCTTGAATGTGCTCTTTTGAGAAAAAATAGTGAGCGTAAACGTGCTCTTTTGACAACCTCCCCCCCCGCCCTTTTGAAATCCTAGCTTGAGAAATGTGCTGATATAATGTGAATGAATCCCTGAACTTTTTTTTGCAATAGGATTCATTTTTTAGATGGAAATTTTATGAAGTTTTAAGAATAGTTATTAAAATTTGCTGCATTCTGGGAAAACTGGGCTTAATGCATGTGGCTCAAGTGTTACCCCAGATTAGCCTGTGCAGACTGCATAGGCTTATCAGGGACTAGACTTTCGGCATTTATGGAATATTATGTTTGAAGGAAGTCTTAACGAAAATTCAGTTTAGGCGGAGTGTTGTCTCTCATTAGCCTGCTCTGACTGCACAGGCTAATCTGGGACGATACTTTACACACATGCATTAACCCATTTATGCCTAGCGTCTAGAAAAAAGGCCTTGGCAAACAGCGAAGACCCAGATGAGACGCCGCATGATGCGGCGTCTCATCAGGGTCTGCGCTGTTTGCTTAAAAGAATTTCTGTAAGAAATATTATAAATATAGAAATAAATATACTATACATCCCTAATTTTGGAAATAAATTGATCCAATTTAGAAGGATGGGAGAGTCCACTTGACATAAATGGGTTAAGTCCAGTTTCACTAGAGCAAGGCTTTAATGTTCCTGTTAGGCCATAAATTGTATTATCACCCCAACATTATGTCCTGTAATCTCAGCTTCAGAGATATTGGTCCTTGTTATCACTCACACTGGTATATATATGTGTGGACTGGTACTTTGTTACTATAGTACTTTGTTACACCACACTTAAACTGCGTTGTAAATAGTGTGCAGCTAGCCTGGTCCATATTTGGTACAGTGTAATTTGGCAAACAATTTCCTTGGAGTTAAAGTGCTTTCTGTATCAAAATAAAAAAAAATAACTTAATTATTGATGGATTCTGATGCTCATAAAATATGATGCTGATTAAATTACATGTTTATTAATGGATTTTTAATGAAAGGATAGTGTATGGAAATAAAATGATACCAAGCATGTGGATATATTGAAATTCCTAATTGTCACTCTTGGACATCAATACCAAGGAGAAATTAATATTTATGGTACGTACACTTTCTACTACTTCTCATGATGTTGAGGCTTACAAAAAAATTATCGTGTCTATGCATGTTCACCACTAAAATTTAATGCAAACATGGTTGTCATTATTATATGATTTATCATGTGAAATTTAACAGTGCTCCAGCTAGGATTTGTCAAAAGGGCACTTTCGATGCCGCGCAGTATTTTGTCAAAAGGGCACTTTCGATGCCGCGCAGTATTTTGTCAAAGGGCACTTTCGATGCCGCGCAGTATTTTGTCAAAAGGGCACTTTCGATGCCGCGCAGTATTTTGTCAAAAGGGCACTTTCGATGCCGTGCAGTATTTTGTCAAAAGGGCACTTTCGATGCCGCGCAGTATTTTGTCAAAAGGGCACTTTCGAGTGCACGGGCATATCTGGAATGCTCCCTGTTGTATATTTATTTATATATTATTAATAACTGTTAGAATATATTATTCCCATAATTATTAAACCTTTCAAATTAAATGTCTACAATGAGGAACAAATTAAAAATATATATATAAATAAATAGAAGGGCTGGGGGGGCCACGGAAGGGCAGGGCAGGACTTCAGATCAAACTTTATCAAACATTAAAATTGCATTGGAGATCAGCATATGAACTTACACAGAGTTTTAGACCTAACTCTATATATGTAGCTTTTGCATACAGTTTTGTTTTGCCATGACTGTTGCCAACTGGTGATCTTATTTCAGTCTGTTGAATCAAAATCTGTTTGTGCTTTTCAAGTATATTTATATCAAAATAGTTTTCGGCTAATGAAGTTTGAAGGGGATAACTGGGAGTTTGCCTGCGTGTTCATCAGTTCGTCCTTCTGTTTGCCCCTAAATTAAGTGTCAAAAGTTGATTTATCAGCAGTTAATATTACAGGTCGTAAGCACTAAGAGTCCTTAAATTAATGATTATTACTGAAAACAAGTTACATACTCTTACATAATATATTTTGATGTTATTCTCAGTTTAATATTAACCTTCAAAACACCCTATTATTTGCTTTCTCACAGTGGACTGCATTTATCAATATTCATATCACAGGCAGTTACTGCAATCAGATTGTTTAACAACAAAACAGACGCGCAATAACGTCAGAGGTTATAGACAACAACACAATTGATTTGAGTGTTTACTTCTTTGACCTCAAAATGACTGCCTCATGACTTTTTAACACATGTGACAAATGGATTTCGGTGTACAATATTCTGACCCCTGTCTTCTTAACCCATTTATGCCTAGTGGACTCTCCCATCCTTCTAAATTGGATCAGTTTATTTCCAAAATTAGGGATGTCATGTATATTTATTTCTATATTTAGAACATTTTTTACAGAAATTCCTTTAAGCAAACAGCGCAGACCCAGATGAGATGCCGCATCATGCGGCGTCTCATCTGGGTCTACGCTGTTTGCCAAGGCCTTTTTTCTAGACGCTAGGCATAAATGGGTTAAGGAAGGTGACCATTATACTCAATTGTTATAAAGACTGATTTTCATCATGGATCTAGACTTACATCTCGTGTGAGGTGACCGCTTAGTCAGGTTGGTCTGCGCTTCCTTTTTCAATCCTCTTTTGAAATTAAAATGTCATGTAATATTTCATAACCAAGAAATGAAGATGTGCAAGACACTTTTTGATCCCCAATACTCAGACATTGATGAGTCATTTGGAATTGAACATGGCCCACATTCCCCAGTCTTTTAAAATTGAACATTGCCCAAAATTCCTTAGTCATTTTCCATTGAACATAGCGAATTACCAGAGTTATTTGCCATTGAACATAGCCCACATTCCTGAGTCATTTGCCACTGAAAATCAGACAATATTCCTAAGTCATTTGCCATTGAACATAGCCCACATTCCTGAGTCATTTGCCATTGAACATAGCCCATATTCTTGAGTAGTTTGCTATTGAAAATAGCAAATATTCCTGAGTAATTTGCCATTTAACATAGGCCAAAAAAGGGATTTCGGCCAGTTTTTTAAAATATCCCTAGTGATTATTTGTTCTCATTTTTAGCTTGGCTGTTTTCGGAGAAAACCCAAGGTATTGTCATAGCCAGCTCGTCTTCAGCCGTCCGCCGTAGGCGTCGTGCTAAAACCTTAACATTGGCTCTAAAATCAAAGTGCTTCCACCTACAACTTTGAAACTTCATATGTAGATGCACCTTGATGAGTTCTACACGCCACACCCATTTTTGGGTCACTTTGTCAAAGGTCAAGGTCACTGTGACCACTAATATAAAACTTTAACATAGGCTCTAAAGTCAAAGTGCTTCCACTTACAACTTTGAAACTTCATATGTAGATGCACCTTGATGAGTTCTACACGCCACACCCATTTTTGGGTCACTAGGTCAAAGGTCCAGGTCACTGTGACCTCTAAAAAAAATAAAAAAATTGACAAGCTTTCGCAGCCGAGCGTGGCACCCGTTATGCGGTGCTCTTGTGTAAATAAATATTTTCCCTTTTTCTCATTTCTCACACACTAAAATCCCCAATTTTTAGGCAAAATCCATGGTAATGATTTTGGTCAATAATTAAGAAAAAAGACAAACAATTAAGTTTATTAAACATTGTTCCACCCTTTCAGGAAAACATGCCCGCTACTGAGGGCTCTATCAATAGTGGATGTGACACAGATGCTGCTGGAATCTTCGATGACTCCAATCTGGCATGTTCCCCCAGTGCAATTGAGGCTCATTGCTCCATGAAGCGATCAGACGTTGAGACGAGTCAGGAACAGGAGTTGCAGCATGCAAGTAACATGACCTCGTCCAGATCAACAATCTCCTACCAATCAAACGGCTCAATGAGGTCTGCTGCATATAGGGTGGATGTAAGTTCAAAAAAATATTAAGCATTTTTATGCCCTTGGAGGAGGGCATATAGTGATCGGACAGTCTGTCCATCCGTCTGTCTGTCTGTCTGTCTGTCTGTCTTTCCGTCACACCTTGCGGTTGAGTTTCTGCGTTTAGGTTTCGAAAAATGCTCATAACTTCTATGTCCCTTCACATAGCAACTTGATATTTGGCATGCATGTGTATCTCATGGAGCTGCACATTTTGAGTGGTGAAAAGTCAAGGTCATCCTTCATGGTCAAAGGTCAAAAAACAAAATCAAAGCGGCGCAGTAGGGGGCATTGTGTTTCTGACAAACGCATCTTTTGTTTTAAATATATTTTTTTCATAGTTTTGTACAGTAAAGTGGATGTATGTAATGCAAATGTTTCATCTTCATTATACTTAAGTTTTCAAACATAATAGAGTGCATGTATATTTGTGCGTTGTGCAAATGTTTCATCTTCATTATACCATAGTTTCCAGCCATAATAGAGTGAATGTATATTTGTGCATTGTGCAAATGATTACTGATTGTTTGAGTGATTTTACTTATTAAAAGACATAACCCTGCTTTTCTTTAAGTGATTAACCTTATTTTAAGACATAACACTGCTTTTGTTTGAGTGATTTACCTTATTATAAAACATTACACTGCTTTTGTTTGGGTGATTAACCTCATTTTAAGACATTGCACTGCTTTTGTTTGAGTGATTTTACTTATTAAAAGACATTACCCTGCTTTTCTTTAAGTGATTAACCTTATGATAAGACATAACACTGCTTTTGTTTGAGTGATTTACCTTATTATAAAACATTACACTGCTTTTGTTTGGGTGATTAACCTCATTTTTAGACATAACTCTGCTTTTGTTTGAGTGATTAACCGTATTATAAGACATGACACTGCTTTCATTTGAGTGATTTACCTTTTTATAAGACAATACACTGCTTTTATTTTGGTGATTATCCTTATTATAAAACATTACACTGCTTTTATTTGGGTGATTGACCTTATTATAAAACATTACACTGCTTTTGTTTGGGTGATTAACCTTATTATAAAACATACACTGCTTTTATTTGGGTGATTAACCTAATTATCAAACATTACACTGCTTTTGTTTGAGTGATTAACCTTATTATAAATCATACACTGCTTTTATTTGAGTGATTAACCTTATAATTAGACATTACACTGCTTTTATTTGGGTGATTAACCTAATTATAAGACATTACACTGCTTTTATTTGAGTGATTAACCTTATAATAAGACATTACACTGCTTTTATTTGAGTGATTAACCTTATAATAAGACATTACACTGCTTTTATTTGGGTGATTAACCTAATTATAAGACATTACACTGCTTTTGTGACGTCAGACCTTTCTAATCAGCTATAAGAGGTCTCATCACTGATTGTTAAAGTGATTGACCTAACTATAAACATAGCAGTGTGTTAAAGTGATTGACCTAACTATAAACATAGCAGTGTGTTAAAGTGATTGACCTAACTATAAACATAGCAGTGTGTTAAAGTGATTGACCTAACTATAAACATAGCAGTGTGCTAAAGTGATTGACCTAACTATAAACATAGCAGTGTGTTAAAGTGATTGACCTAACTATAAACATAGCAGTGTGTTAAAGTGATTGACCTAACTATAAACATAGCAGTGTGTTAAAGTGATTGACCTAATTATAAACATAGCAGTGTGTTAAAGTGATTGACCTAACTATAAACATAGCAGTGTGTTAAAGTGATTGACCTAACTATAAACATAGCAGTGTGTTAAAGTGATTGACCCAACTATCAACATAGCAGTGTGTTTAAGTGATTGACCTAACTATAAACATAGCAGTGTGTTAAAGTGATTGACCTAACTATAAACATAGCAGTGTGTTAAAGTGATTGACCTAACTATAAACATAGCAATGTGTTAAAGTGATTGACCTAACTATAAACATAGCAGTGTGTTAAAGTGATTGACCCAATTATCAACATAGCAGTGTGTTAAAGTGATTGACCCAACTATCAACATAGCAGTGTGTTAAAGTGATTGACCTAACTATAAACATAGCAGTGTGTTAAAGTGATTGACCTAACTATAAACATAGCAGTGTGTTAAAGTGATTGACCTGACTATAGACTAGCAGTGTGTTAAAGTGATTGACCTAACTATAAACATAGCAGTGTGTTAAAGTGATTGACCTAACTATAGACTAGCAGTGTGTTTCTCATCTCACACGTGTCTGATCAGCTATAAGAATTAGTCTCAAGGTGTCTCTCTGACCATACAACATATTTGGTCTGTAATCAGGCTGTGATTTATCAAAAAAGTTAAGCTGGTTTAAAAATTAATAATGAAAGGTCACATATTTTGTTGATTCAAATTACTATTTTAAAGGAGATGGTGTTGTACACAATAGCTTCGGTGTTGTAAGTTTTAATATATAATTTTTGTTATAAACTTGCAATATTAAAAAAATAAAAATTGTACACTTAATTGCAAAAAAATATTGGACTTAAGCTAATCCTATTCAAAAAGACTTAAAAAAATATAGAAATTGGAGACAGACAGTGTTTATCTTAGCCAGGCATCTGAGTTTTTTGCTTAATCTCAGGTGCAGTGTTTTTGATTGTTCGAGTCCATTGACGGAAAGACCTTAACAAACCAATGAGAATATTTTTACAAACAGAACAAACCATGAGGTAGTATGAAATATGAATGAAATGGAAAGCTCAGTTATTACAATAATTCACACTCATTTCATAAGACAATAATGCAAAAATTTGCAATAAATGACAACAGTTTTACAACTCATCAGGTTGGAATAATGTTGACCTTTAGGATGAACTTGCGTCCACTAACTCCACTTGACTCTGTTGGCAAATGAAAGCGTGGTTGGTAAATTTATATTGATATAAAACAGTTATATCAAACACTTAGTTCCAATGACCAATGAACATCTTGCATGGGACTATAATTCTTGACTATGATTAGACATAAAGACTATTGCATCAGCCTCCACTAATGAATAAACACTGGATAGCGTTCAGAATTCCCACAAAAAGTAAATGGGCCGTGCTCTGTCAAAAGGGGGTTTCATGCTTGTGGTAAAGTGTTGTCCCAGATTAATCAGGGACCACACTTTCCGCTTAAACTGGATTTTTGCTAAGACAAGACTTTCTTCAAATGAAAAATATCAAAAAGGAATGTGTCATCCCTGATTAGCCTGTGTGGACTGCACAGGCTAATCTGGGATGACACTTTACGCACATGCATTAGACCCCTTTTTCACAGAGCACTGCCCAATTGTATGTTATATGAAAAGAAAAATATGAGATTGACCTGTACATCAATCCAGAAGCCATGAGTATGCCTTCTGATTGCAGATTGCAGACCTTAGTGGTGAGGAGAGTTTCAACCTGACCACAACACACCTGAAGAGGTGCAAGAGACAGGTGTTGCGGCCCTACTGGAGACTGCTCATGTTTGTATGTATACACCACAATTATATGTGTGTGTATTTAGAAGTTTATGAGGTCCTTTCAGCGCCTGAGGCTGTATTAAATGAGGAACTGGATTGTGGCCCAGCACTCCTACTTTATTATCTACATTTTGACTCACACAAATTGGGACAAAGTTTGAGTTAAATTCAAATTCAATTTCCAAGTATTTTTTGACAGATTTTGTTTTAATAGCTTTTTTGTGTGGCCATGCGTTGTGGGGTAAAGCTGAAGTACCCAGAGCACCACCATACAAACTCATGTGCTTGTGGGCAAGGGGATTGAACGTGGGTCGCCTAGGTGAGAAGCTATTGTACCAACCACTGTCAGCCCCACCACAATAACAATTGAACCCTTCCTCATTTAACTCAATTGCCCAACTGCAACTTAACTGGACTTGATATGGATGTCTGTCCACACACTTATATTTATCTGACAGACAAAGTGTTCATATGCTTTCTAAAAGACCCTTTTCACAATAAGCCAAAATTAGGCGCGATGTCACGTGACTTAAACAAACTCAAGAACAAGGCTGAGTGTGATGCTCCTTCTTAATTATTTTTCCAAGCAACGCAGCATTTAAATTCAACCCTTTACGCTTTGGAACAAGCGATGATGTAACAATTTTGTTAATACAAGATTACATCGTCAGAATTAGCAGTTAATATATACAATGTACTTCCCATGTTAAATGGCAAAATATTTAATGATTTTTCTTGATTTAAGTACTTGTCTTTATTCAATTGTTTGCACCAATTTTGACACTCTTGTTTAAGCATCTTAAGTGCGGTGTTTAATCAAATACCTAACAATAATATCAATAATAACTATCATATGATAGATATGAGGTTAAATTGTGTTCAGCAAAAACCCATTATCTGGTTATGATCAGATACAGTGCTGTCAAAAAATAATTAACAACATGATGTCATAAACCACATGTTTATGCAGATGTCTGGTCATTGAACACAATTTATGAAAGCTCATAGTCTTCTTGTGGTAGTAGTATTGTGTAGTAATTTCTTATCATGGTTATCATTTGGCCAGTGGGAGGAGGGTATACATACATGCCATACGTCCCGGATTGTCCGGGACAGTCCCGGAAATGAAGAACTTGTCCCGCTGTCCCGGAAATCTGTCAAATGTCCCGGAATTTACAAAATCCATATATACATGTACCTTATCTTAGGCTTAACTGCACCTCGAATCTGTGTATATCTGCAGCGTCTCCATGACAATGCCTACCCGAATAGGCAGACTACGCTACGTGTCAAAATCGATCAATTAACAGGGGTCCTGTTATCATATCGATTGTCTCAAGTTCGCAGTCAAACCGAAAAGGTGGCATTGTTTAATGTGGTTGTTAATTGACTTTAATCTACTACGTCATTATTTCCCGCTGCGTAAGGGCAAAGGATAGTTGTTCACACATCTGAAGTCCAACATCGCTGAGTAAAAAATTAAAAGCAGTTTATGTTCGCACGTTTAACCGACAAAGAAGTTGAGTAAAAAAGCAAGCATATATATAAATGTTATAAATGAATAAAGGCGTATCAACAACTGCGCGTTACACACCGGTCATAATAACAATAACGCAGTGACGTCACCATCTATGTTTAGAACGCTTACACTGAAAACACGTGGCTTGTATCTAGTAACGGAAGTAGTAATGTTTAATTTGACGTTAATAGATCAAGTGTATTTCGGATAGGCTTTCGAACTTTTGCAATTAACGATGCGAAACAAAAAAATACGTACCAAAAATGCATATGTCTATAAATATCGCTACATTTTATACATGTCCCGGAGAATCGGCAAAAGTCCCGGACAATTTCACTCAACGTCCCGGAATTGGTCTGAAAAATTATGGCATGTATAAGGGTATATTTGGACAACTTATTATTAATCCTAATATTTGAAAAATGGTATTGAAATTTCAATTCACTTATAAAAATAATCTTAATATCTGGTTTTCGCTTGGTCTTCGAACTAGATCATCAATGATTTGTTTAAATGATAATAAAATAACATGAACAAAATTCTGTAAGCCAGTCTGACAAGTATATGATGAGACGAGAATTAAAATACAACTTAAACAACTTTTTCACACCTTTGTTTTATTTTCTACTTACTTTTTAAGGCACACAATTTCTAGGATTTGTAAAATCTGGCTTTTTTGTTGAATCTTAAATTATTGATTATTAGATAATGTCTGATATAGGAATTGGAACATAAACATTCGTTGGACATTCAATTTTGTGATTGAGTGGACCCACAAGAAAGCTAGTGTCGTGAAAGTAATATTGGTTTCACAATATTGTCCTTAGACATGACTTGTAGGAATCAGGAAACATTAATTAGTTTGATAGTAATTTTTTTTCCCATTATCATACCGAAATACAAAATTAAGACCTCTTTTGATAAAGCTTGGTAGATCCAACATTACCAAATACAGCAAGGATGCGCTTAATAGTGACATAACTTTGTTTATTTTCATGACATAATTTGATGTTTTGTGTTGATTTCAGCAGTTTTCTGTGGTTTGCTGAAGTTATGAAAAAAAAAAAGCAAAAATTATGGGACAAAGAGAGATGTATAGTGCATATTTGTTGCTTGGCTTGTTAGCCTTAAGAACTCGCCAAGACTTGTGGGTAGGGTTTTCTAGGCCCTGTAAAATAAAATTATATGTATGCAACGTTAACCTAGCATTGCCATTTTCCCACTTAAGCTTAGACAGAGATGGAATGTCCACACTTATGTTTTCCTTGTGATATACCATGGTATCCTTCTATTTTTAGATTGGCTGGCGAGGTTTTGGCCGGGAGTACGTGAACAGTGGCAGTGTAGGGTGGAAGGTTCTCAACACCGTGTACCCAATGTTCATCGTTGTCATGTTGTTCTATACTTACTGCTACGAGATCGTTGCCTGTCAGTGGAAACTCAATATCTACAAGGACACTCAGGTGAACAGATATTCAGATTATTAGTGCCTTTCTCTGGAAAAATGGGGCCTATTGCATGTGCATGAAGTTTCCTCTTAAATTAGCCTTGGCAGTCCGCACAGGGTAATAGGGGACAACACTTTTGGCGTATACTAAATTTTGCTTAGAAGAGACATCTATGAAACGAAAAATCCTATAAAAGTGGAAAGTGTTGTTTCCGATGAGCCGGTGCATACTGCAAAGGCTAATCTGGAACGACACTTTACGCACATGCATGAGGCCCCATTTTCCAATTGCGAGGCTCATTTCCAATTCATTTTGCTTGTATTTGCTTGAAATCAGTGTGTCTGTGTTTAATTTTCTTGCTAAATAGCATTAAACATTCAGCATGGTGTCCGCTCTCTATTTCAAGCAGTTTTCATTCGATCTTCACCAAAAATGCAAAGAATTGGCAGAAAAAAACATCTACAAACTGCAGCAGATGACATATGAAACAAACAACAAAATTTCAATATTGAGCACCTGCTAGCAGCAAACAAATAGTTTAATAAAATAAACGCGATGTATATCTCAAAAACATTTACACAGTTATGCTTTTATGTAGTGACAAAGTTACAGTTGGGGGCATCCTTGTTGTGTGGACACATTTCTTGTTCTGTTTCCTAGCATACCAAGGTAATTAACACAGCCACACTTAAAATCATGATTTTTAGCTTGGCTGTTTTTGGAGAAAACCCAAGGAATTGTCATAGCCAGTTTGCCGTCTGGCATCTGCCGTCCGCCGTGATAAAACCATTACATTGGCTCTTAAATCAAAGTGCTTCCACCTACAACTTTGAAACTTCATATGTAGATGCATCTTGATGAGTTCTACACGCCACACCCATTTTCTGGTCACTAGGTCAAAGGTCAAGGTCACTGTGACCTCTAAACAAATTCTGACAGGCTTTCATTTATTATGCCCTCCTTCGAAGAAGAGGGGGTATATTGCTTTGCTCATGTCGGTCTGTCAGTCGGTCCGTCCACCAGGTGGTTGTCAGACGATAACTCAAGAACGCTTGGGCCTAGGATCATGAAACTTCATAGGTAAATTGATCATGACTCGCAGATGACCCCTATTGATTTTGAGGTCACTAGGTCAAAGGTCAAGGTCACGGTGACCAGAAATAGTAAGATGGTTTTTGAATGATAACTCAAGAACGCATACGCCTAGGATCATGAAACTTCATGGGTAGATTGATCATGACTTGCAGATGACCCCTATTGATTTTGAGGTCACTAGGTCAAAGGTCAAGGTCACGGTGACCCGAAATAGTAAAATGGTTTCCGGATGATAACTCAAGAACGCATACGCCTAGGATCATGAAACTTCATGGGTAGATTGATCATGACTCGCAGATGACCCCTATTGATTTTGAGGTCACTAGGTCAAAGGTCAATGTCACGGTGACCTGAAATAGTAAAATGGTTTTCGGATGATAACTCAAGAATGCATACGCCTAGGATCATGAAACTTCATAGGTAGATTGATCATGTCTTGCAGATTACCCCTATTGATTTTGAGGTCACAAGGTCAAAGGTCAAGGTCACAGTGACCCGAAATAGTAAAATGATTTTCGGATGATTACTCAAGAACGCTTTTGCCGAGGATCATGACACTTCATAGGTACATTAATCGTGACATGCAGATGACCCCTATTGATTTTCAGGTCACTAGGTCAATGGTCAAAGTCACAGTGACAAAAATCGTATTCACACAATGGCTGCCACTACAACGGACAGCCCATATGGGGGGCATGCATGTTTTACAAACAGCCCTTGTTCAAAACTGCACCCGCAACTGAGCGTTGGCAGCTGTTATGCGGTGCTCTTGTTTATTTCAGTTACTTCAGTTATTTGTGTAGTGGGTTGCAATCTGTAAAATTCTTAAGCTTTTCTGAGTTTATCTCTTTCCTAAAAAACAATTCTTGTCTCTTGAGTAGTCATTATTATGCTGCTATTAGAGATCAAACTTATACAACTCCTGAATGTAAAGTAAATCATAACACCTGTGGGACACATTTTGTTTCATACCCCTTCAGGGAGGGAGTGAAATGGGAATTATTTTGTCAGTTGGTTGGTTTGTCAGTTGGTTTGTCCGCATTAAATGTCTGTGGAGCAAACTACTTGCACATTTCTCAATCCATGGAATTACAAATTCAAATATGTCACCACCATGACGTGTAGATAGTCATGACACTTTCCATCCCAAGTGATCCACTATTCAAGTTATCTGCCCTTGGACATACATTTTAGCTGACAAAGTGGTAAGGACCTGATGAAGTTTGGTCAGTGTGTATAAATATATTTAAGCCTCACTCTTGGAAAAGGGGGTTTAATACATGTATGTAAAGTATCATCAGTCAGGGACGACACTGTCGGCTTTTATGGAATTTTTCTTTAAAGGAAGTCTGCACATGCATTAAGTCCTGTTTTCCCAGAGCAAAGCTTATTAAAATTGTATTCATTTATTTCTGTATTCCTCTTCAAGGTTGCAACAACCCCTATCACAACAACGGCAGGCCCCGTACACAATCTTACGACCCCCGGGGCCTATCCCATCATAACAATAGCGCCAGCGGAGGTCATAGCCCTTGCTGAGAATCTCACGAGATCAAAAGAAGTTTACCCGATGGCTTGTGAACACATAATCACGACTTACGTTGTTCCCAACAGTCTCCATTTTGTGGCCTTCATGATGGGACTGGTGCATTTCCGTGTGCAGGAAAATGAACACCTGTATGCATTGATGGAAAATGTAAGCAGAAAATTGGAATTTCATCTTTTATCTAAATTAAAAACTTTGTACCCCAAAGAGGTTCTGTTCCAATGTATAAATGGGAAACTCTAAAAAAAAAATGCTTGAAGATATATCCAACGTTTTATAGTTATTGTTTATGTTTTATAGATCTATACAATAGAACACCAAATTGTTGTTTATGAACGTTTAAGTTAGTTTATGGAAGTATTCATTAGTTTTTATCACCATGGATTCTGTTACAGGTGTTTCTGCAAGCCAGTCCTCTTCATTCCAGATCTGCCTCACAGCAAAAACTCATTAGAAACATGAGGTATGTTTGGTGCAAGGACGAGGGATAATTGGTATCCAAGAATACAGATGAGCCTTGATCTGGGTAACCAAGGCTTTAATGCATGTGCCTAATTAAAGTGTCATTCCAGAATAGCCTCTGCAGTCTGCACAGGCTTATCAGGAAGGACACCTTCAGCCTAATCTGGATTTTTGCTTAGAAGTTAAACAAATACTACTATACAAGCGGAAATGTTGCCCCTGATTTACCTGTGAGGACTACAAAGGCTTATCTTGCAGGGCCCTCAATCTGTCAAATCCACTTTTTTCCCCTTTTTGGGGGAAAAATTCCCCCTAAAAAAAAAAAAAAAATTTTTTTTTATTTTTTTATAGATAGATGTCTCATGATTATAATATCTAAATTCTATTTATGCACCCCTTCGAAGAAGAGGGGGTATATTGCTTTGCTCATGTCGGTCTGTCCACCAGGTGGTTTCCGGATGATAACTCAAGAACGCTTGGGCCTAGGATCATGAAACTTCATAGGTAAATTGATCATGACTCGCAGATGACCCCTATTGATTTTGAGGTCAGTAGGTCAAAGGTCAAGGTCACGGTGACCCGAAATAGTAAAATGGTTTTTGAATGATAACTCAAGAACACACACGCGGCCAACAGGGCGAACTCTGAACAATATAACTGAAGCAACTGGTCTGTTATCCTAAATCTATAATTATCAGTCAAATGAAACATCATCCTTTGAGTAAAATAAAGTGGATCAGTAAAAATATTATCAGAATATAAGATTTTTTGTATATTTTGTATATTAAATATTGTGTTAATGTTTAATTTTGTTGATTAATATAAATATAAGCAGGACAGGGGAGGTAATACACTATTATATCTTTCTTATATACAGGGGAAACAAATGCAATACGTTTAAATTTCATGTTTAATAAATAGAGGATCTTTGTTCATGTCAGTGTGAGATCATTTGTTATTTTTTATGATCACATTTTATTATTACTTTGACAAAACAACACTTACCTGAATACCACAATGGATTCCACCCAAACAATACCCCACGCCCCTACCAGAATCCCCCCCCCAACCTCACCCCCAATTTTTTTTTTAAACATCATCTAATTAATTACCACACCCCACATTATACCCCCTCTCACCCCCCACCCCCCTACCCCCCCCCCATTTTTTTTAAACATCTATAAATTACAAAACCCCACATTATACCCCCTCTCACCCCCCACCCCCCTCAATTTTTTTTTAAACATTAATAAATTACCACACACACATTATACCCCCCTCCCACTCCCCCACCCAACTCCTCCTACCACCCCCCAACCCCCCCCACCCCCCATTTTTTTTTAAATATCTAATTAATTACCACACCCCTCATTATACCCCCCTCTCACTCCCCTCTCACCCCCCCTACCCCCCCAACCCCCCCCCCCAATTTTTTTTTTAAACATCTTATAAATTACCACAACCCACATTATACCCCCCTCTCACCCCCTACCCCCCACCCCCCGCCAAATTGTTTTTTTTTAAACACCTAATAAATTACCACGACCCACATTATAACCCCCCTCTCACCCCCCTACTCCCCCCCCCCCGGCCCCCCCAATTTTATTTTTTTTAAACATCTAATTAATTACCACACCCCACATTATACCCCCTCTCACAACCCCCCCCCCCCCCCCCGGCCTCCCCCCCAATTTTTTTTTAAACATCTAATAAATTACCCCACCCCACATTATACCCCCCTCTCACTTCCCCCTTGATCATGACTGGCAGATGACTTCTTTTGATTTTCAGGTCACTAGGTCAAAGGTCAAGGTCACAGAGACTCGAAATAGTACAATGGTTTCCGGATGATAACTTACATTAGGTCAAAGGTCAAGGTCACAGTGACAAAAAACGTATTCACACAATGGCTGCCACTACAACTGATATGGGGGGCATGCATGTTTTACAAACAGCCCTTGTTTAATTTAATCTTGTCAAACATACTAAATTATGAAATAAGCAATGAATATAGTGCAAACATGTACAAATGTAATAATTAGATAGTAAGTAAAAAATCCCCCAAAAAGGGAAACGCAGCGAAAATTCCCCCTGCTATGGGTAGCGACCCGCTTCCCCTAAAATGGATTGAGGGCCCTGTCTTGGATGACACTTTAGGCACATGCATTAAAGCCTGTTTTACCAGAGTGAGCTCATATCTAATTAACATGATCAGCTGATGAAAAACTGGTCTATGTTCTTCGTTTGAGAAAAAATATGATAGAACATTTTTAAAGTTCTTGTTTAAGGAACTATTAAAATATTTAATACACAATGGCTAAATATTTGTGTTTCTTTGATTGATGTTAGTTAAAATGAGTGAAAAGATGTTTTTTAATGAGTGAAATGTAACAGAATCACTTTTATTGCAATTATTATGTTGGCAATGTGTGGAGTGTGACTTGCTCGTTGACTGGAACAAACCCAGAAAATAACTAATACAGTCTCTTATTGGGAAAAATTCAATAATACCAAAAAAGGAACTTATAATACATACAAGAGCATTTGTTATCTTTGTCCTACTTGCTTAATTTCCTGTTGTTGCTTTGTACTTCCTGAATTTCAAATCAATTATTGTCATATGTATATGATTAAATCAATTTTGTTGTTTCTTTATTTTCAGAGGTTTCTTTATAGTTGGGGCAGCATGGATCTTGATCACACTAGCGATGCAGGGACTCTATGAATGGGCTTATGATTTTCCCAAGCTTGCATTCTTTGTGAAGACAGGGTGGGTTCATGTAGATAGCAACTACCATTCTCTGCATTCACAGTTTGTGTGGGGGCCTTTAGTTAGCACCTTCCATTTAAAGTATTTGAGTCATGCCCTGTGAACATTGGCTTCACCCTTTGCATGCTGGGAAATTTGTCATCTGCTAAAATGTCGTCTGCAGAATTTCTAAAATTAGCATTTTCTTCGATTTTTTTCAAAGAATACTATCAGAATAGCAAACAGTTTGGATCCTGATGAGACGCCACGGTTTGTGGCGTCTCATCTGGATCCAAACTGTTTGCAAAGGCCTTTAAAATTTGGTTCCAGCACTGAAAGGGTTAATGAATGTGCGTAAAGTTCGTATAGTCTAATCAGGGACTACACTCCCCGCCTTTTTTTGTTTAGAAGAGACTTCCTTTAAACGCATACGAAAAATTCCATAAAAAGGGTCAAGGTTGTCCCTGATCAGTCTGTGCAGACCAGCTAATTATTATCATAATAAATTTCATATGAAGTATTCGGACATTAAATCTTTGCAAATTCTTGGGTTAAAGGTCAGCTAGCTCAATTGGTCAAGTGTTGTACTACAAATTTGAAGATGGCTTCTTCGATTTCAAGCATGTATATAATTTTTTGGGGGATTGGTGATGACATTGAGTGTTGTTTTGATAAAACTGGGCATAATGCATGTGCGTAAAGTGTCTTCCCAGATTAGGGACATTACTTTCCGCTTTTATGACATTTTTGTTTAAATGAAGTCTCTTCTTAGCAAGAATCCAATTTAGACGTTAAGTGTCGTCTCGTTCCTGATTAGCCTGTGCAGACTGCACAGGCTAATCTGGGACGACACTTCACACACATGCATTAAGCCCAGTTTTCCCAGAACACGGCTCACATTATTCCTGTGGCATTTGCCCCTACCTCTGATTCAAGTAGGATTATTGTTAGTTTCTGGCATAAGTATGCACTTTGAATTCTGGAAAAAATTGTTGTTTTGAAAACTCATCATTTAAAACTCTTACAATTTATACACAACAACACTGAAAGAATCGGTATACATTTCAGGCCGTTGTTACACTGGTTCCTGTTCTGTATTGAGCTGGTAGGGATGTCCATCGTGAACTCCATATTTGTAGCGGTGGTTACCAACTACTTCACTCAGTGCCAGATGATCCTGTTTTATGTACGGGGTATCGCCTTTAAACTGCAGGAGAAGTCCATAGATCTTAAAACCGCCATGAAGGTGCATTGAAATTCTGATTTTGATTTTGATCTGAGAAATTCTGATTTTAGTTACACTCTGAACAAAAAAGGCTAAATGTATACGCGTATTTATAAAGTTAATAGTTTTAACATAAACTTATAGAACTTAAAGAAATTAAGCATCGCTTTGGGAAAACAAGATTGTATGCATGAACCTAAAGAGTCCTCACATATTAGCCTGTGCAGTCCACACAGGCTATTCAGGGACAACACTTTCCGCTTTATTGATAGTTTTTGTTTGAAGGAAGTGTCCTCTTATTTAAAATCCAGTTTAGGCGAAAAGTTTCCTCCCTAATCAGCCTGTGGTGATTGCACAGGCTACCGAGCTCCAGATAAGCATCATTTTATCGTTATTACAATTTGTTTTTTAAAGAAAAACAAAAAGAAAATCAAAATCCATCTTATCAAAACGAATTGAGACGGATGGATCCGAATTATGACCGGCCGTTTGATCGTACGGAATTTCTGAGTTCTGCGCAGCCAAAGTTAAATAATAATGAGATTTCTGATACCGGATCTGTGCATAAGTTGATTGGAATGAATAATATTCGCATTTCTATTTCCGCTCTTCTTTTTACAAAATTAAACATGGCGGCTGCAAAGTGTGGACAAGTTCAACAGAAACTTCATTCTGTGACAGCGCCATGTATGCTCAGTTTCATTTCGCGGCAAGAACAAAGTCCGAAGTCTATTGTTGGCAGTCTATTATCTTATATTGTGTCAAAAGCGGTTGAAGAGGTGGAATCGAGATCTCCAAACCCAAACATCGCGATATAACGCAAAAACAGATCACGGCATGGAAAATTGACTTTCCCTGATTACAGATTGAAGGCTCGGATGCCGATATTCATTTGAAATTTTCTGCTTGTATTAAACACAATGTGGCATCTGCCTGGGCAAGAGAGGACTCGCGCAACATTTACACTCAAAGAGACACCAAAGTCAAGCACAATAAAAGTGCAGAACATAGAGAATCTGTAAATAAAACACTTTCTGCTACATCGCCACATGTGGAAATCGATGATGATGATGATGATGATGCAAGTGTAGAGAAAGATGACAATAAATTGTTTCAGACTGTATTTTATGCAGCATTGTTATTATATATTTTTCATCGTAAGAAAAAAAAAAGAAAATGATGAATTTTGGAGAAAAAAATGCGAAAAAAATCTTGTAATGAAAACTAATTGACCCGAAACCTTATCTGGAGCTCTTAGGCTAGTCTACGACTACAAATTACAACTATGCATTACACCCACAACTATGCATTACACCCACATCTATGCATTACACCTTGTGTTTTATGAGCATGGCTCAATTTCTTTTGTTTGTTAAACTTATTTAATTTTAAATAATATTTATTGTGGCTTGATTGAGTCCAAAGCCTCAGGCATATTGAGACATTTCTGTGTCCATTTCCTGGGATGAACCAGTACTTGGTGAATATTGAGGAAATGATAAGAACAACAAAATTGGAGATCAAACCCTAGGCCTCCTGATTGCTTGGCAGACATAATATCCACTACACCACTCTCATTTTATTTCATCAATGACTGTAATATAAAGTTCATTTGAAAAGTTGTTGTTTTATTGCCCATGATGATTTTGTTTGGCATCCTATAGTTTTGTGTTGTTAAAAATTCAAGCTGTACAAAACAAAGCACAATAGCTTATATGTGTTGGCATGAAATGTTGTGGTTTTTCAAGAAAGTTTCCTATTTCATGGACACATAATTTCATGGATTTTTTTATTTTGATTGACTCTGCATAATATTAACCTGATCGTGAAATTCATTTAATTTAGAACACCCCTTAATGTTTTCCTCAACCACTTTTGATTATTTAAAAAATTAAAACATATATTTTCTTCAGAATATAGTGTCAGTGAAGACCAACCTGAGCATTCTGAATGGACCCATAGCCAGGATGACGGCCCTGGTCTCTGTGATATTTGCAGAGCTCACCATCATAGGTAGGACAGTGCTTTTTGGGGATAAAATAGGGGGGGGGGGGGGGCGGGGGGCGGGGGAGAGGGATTCGGCCCCATTTTCAATGTCAAAAAGTTTATTTTTTTCCAAATGACTGCCTCAAATACTTAAATGAAGTTTTCCAAGAAAAAACAATTGTGTAAATAAAATGCAACATTTAGTTAAATTCCCCATGCAGCTCAACGGGTTGAACTTATTAAATATAATATTGAAAACCATTATTATCAACTTTAAAGTTTTTGTTTACACAAAATTAAATACGCAACTTAAAAAATATACTGCAAATCACCGCGATTTTTCCAGGTCTAAAGGGCGCTGACCCCATTCCCAAAATGATGGGGACAAAAACACTAAAGAAAATATGTATTATATTTGCAGAGCTTACAATCATAGCTTAGAAATATGTATGATATTTGTAAAGGTCACCACCATAGATATGAAATATGTTTGATAGTTGCAAAGATTACAATTTTAGATAGGAAATACTTATAAACCTGTTTATGTGACAAAAGTCATGATATGACAAAAATCCAGATTTATTTGATAGAAAATAATCATAAAAATACTTAGTTGCCCAAAACATCACAGTCTTGTACCTTCCCCTGTGTCTATGCAGGAGTGAGCATCCTGGTACTCAACAAGAACGACCACTACAAAGTGTGGGTGTACCGAGCCTTCTACCCTGTGGTGTGGTTCATCATCCTGTCTCTGCCTCTCATGCAGGTAGGTGGTCGATTGTTTATAGTAATGCAGGTGTGTGGTCACATGTTCACTGTAATTATGTGTGTGGTCACTTGTTCATGGTTATACAGGTAGGTGGTTACATGTTCAGTATAATGCAGGTGTGTGGTCACATGATCGCTGTAATGCAAGTGAGTGGTCACATGTTCAATGTAATGCAGGTGTTCGGTCACATGTTCGCTGTAATGCAGGTGTGTGGTCACATGTTCACTGCAATGCTGGTGTGTGGTCACATGTTCGCTGTAATGCAGGTGTGTGGTCACATGTTCACTGCAATGCTGGTGTGTGGTCACATGTTCATTGTAATGCAGGTTTGTGGTCACATGTTCACTGTAATGCAGGTGGGTGATCACATGTTTACTGTAATTATGTGGGTGGTCACATTTTCACAGTAATGCAGGTGTGTGTTCACATGTTCACTGTAATTATGTGGGTGGTCACATGTTCACAGTAATGCAGGTGTGTGGTCACATGTTCACTGTAATTATGTGGGTGGTGACATGTTCACAGTAATGCAGGTGTGTGGTCACATGTTCGCTGTAATGCAGGTGTGTGGTCACATGTTCACATTAATGCAGGTGTGTGGTCACGTGTTCACTGTAATTATGTGGGTGGTCACATGTTCACTGCAATGCAGGTGTGTGGTCACATGTTCGCTGTAATGCAGGTGTGTGGTCACATGTTCGCTGTAATTATGTGGGTGGTCACATGTTCACAGTAATGCAGGTGTGTGGTCACATGTTCACTGTAATTATGTGGGTGGTCACATGTTCACAGTAATGCAGGTGTGTGGTCACATGTTCGCTGTAATGTAGGTGTGTGGTCACATGTTCACTGCAATGCAGGTGTGTGGTCACATGTTCATTGTAATGCAGGTGTGTGGTCACATGTTCGCTGAAATGCAGGTATGTGGTCACATGATCAATGTAGTGCAAGTGAGTGGTCACATGTTCACTGTAATGCAGGTTTGTGGTCACATGTTCACTGTAATGCAGGTGGGTGATCACATGTTCACTGTAATGCAGGTTTGTGGTCACATGTTCACAGTAATGCAGGTGTGGGGTCACTTGTTCGCTGTAATTATGTGGGTGGTAACATGTTCACAGTAATGGAGGTGTGTAGTCACATGTTCACAGTAATGCAGATGTGTGGTCACATGTTCAATATTAATTTATGAAATGCATGTGTATAAAGTGTCATACCAGATTAGCCTGTGCAGTTCCCACAGGCTAATTAGGATGAAACTTTCAGCCTAAAATGGATTTATGTTAAGAATATATCTCTTTTAATCAATACTTTCCTTAAAGTGGAAAGTGTCATCCCTAATAAGCCTGTGCAAAATTCACAGGCTAATGTGGGATGACACTTAACTAACATGCATCAAGCCTGAATTTCTCTGAACGAGGCTCATTTGTATGTGAGGATGGTTTTGATTATTGGGCAATAGCGATCAATATATTCTTTTGTGTTTTTCTCCATGGATTTTATTTGCAAATTTATTTTTGTCAGATTTGTTTTATTTTATTCATGTTTTTGTTTTGTGATTTGAAGTAACATGTCATATTTTAATGTCACTTCAAAGTGAACCACGAACTGAAGTTATGCACTTTTTAGTATAAACATTGAAGAAAAAAAAAATCACATTTTTTTAAATTTTAAATATTCAGATTAAAAATGTGTATATTTTAATTTTGTTTGATATGTGTATTGTTAAGGCTTTTATATTTTTATTTCTTTAAGAAACATTTCTTGTTTAAACTTTTTTTTAAAGATGTGTTTGTCATTATATACCAGTCTAAAAGTTACATTTGAAATAAATATTGTCTACTACAGGCTGCTAGAGTGAACTCGACGTGCAATCGTTTCCAGAGAATAGCTCTTGAGACTCGAGTGTTTGGCTACAAGAACTGCTCTCTTCTCGAACTTGACTCATTTCTCAACTTTGTCTTCCATGCAAGACTAAGGGTAAGCTGTTAAAGATAATTAAAAAGCTGTCAGTTTTGGTTATGAGTCTATAATCGTAGTTGAAATACATTTGCTTTTTCTAAAATTATAGTTGAGAACCAAGACATTTTACTGTATACTTGGGATTCTATTTGCAAGCTGCTTGAGGTATCTGATATGGAAAATGTTTACTTTTGAAACTTTTAAAAATGAAAATGCTTTATTACTAGAGACTTATCAATGTGAATACCTTATTTATTAGACTTATTAATGTGAATGGGGGATTGCCTTATATAACTATTGGCTAATTAATATGAAACCCGTATTTATAAGACTTAAATTGTTAAAGCCTTATTACTAGTGACTAAATATTGTGATTGCCTTATTACCAAGACTATTTCACGTTAATCCCATGTAATTAAGACTAATTAATTAATAAAGCAATTCATTTGTACTTTGTAATTATAGGTAGATTAGAATATCTTTAAAGTTAGGTATTTTAAAGTTGCAGACTAAAAAAAAAGATACATTTGGTGTACATCTTAACTCTTTCAGTGCGGGGACCGAATTTTGAAGGACTTTGCAAACAGTTTGGATCCATATGAGACGCCACAGAACGTGGCGTCTCATCAGGATCCAAAGTCTTTGCTATTCTGATAGCATTGTGTAAAAAAAATCAAAGAAAATGCAAATTTTAGAAATTCAGCAGACCACATTTTAGCAGATGACAAATTTCCCAGCATGCAAAGGGTTAACATGCCTGATGTGCTGTTCTTTATAGGCCAAGCTGTTCCATTTTCCAATCCTACCAAAGTATCTGATAGCGATAGTTGTGCTGTCACTGTTTGTGCTGCTGATACTGCTACAGACTGGAACCATAGGCAAAACCCAACTGTTCTGAGGTCCTGAGTGTTCAGCGTTCGCAAGACCCTTTATCTCAGGAATTGTGATGTAAAATCACCTTGTCAACTGACGTTGGATTGAATAAGTGAATATGAACCATGCTTGGGAAAACAGTGTTCGATGCAGGTGCATAGTATCGTCCCAGATTAGTCTCTGCAGTCAGGGTCGACACTCTCGGCTTTGTGGTGTTTTTTGTTTTAAGGAAATCTCTTCAAGTGAAAATCAATTAAAGACGCAGTGTTGTATCTGATCCTTCGTGGACTTCACAGGCTAAACTGGGGAGACAATCTACGCTCTTGCATAAGCCCCATTTTTGCAGAACAAGGCTCATATATTGGATAAAACATTTGTTCTTAAGTTTACTCCTCAATTATAAGGCCATAATAATTGTGCCAGTCTCTTGAAAAACTGGGCTTAATGCATGTGCATAAAGTTTAAGGACCACACTGGAAATATGGGTATACTCATTTTTGTGTTATCCTTGGTGTTGGTGTGTATGTCATGGTATATTTATCTTCATGTAAGTGATATTTTTATATTTTGTACATGTTGTGAATGTCCATGTATGCATTCCTTGCCGAAATAAATCTATCTAAAGTGTAGTCCTCACGGGCTAAACAAAGATGATACCTTAAGTTGTTTAAAGGAGTTGGTTAACTGTGTAATGGTAAAGGAGTTGGTTTACTGTGTTATTGATTGGCAGTTGTGATATTCATATAAGGATTTTGGTGTATTGAACTAAAACTATCGCTAGTGCAATGCATAGTGTTGTGGGTACACTTACAAGTTCTTGCAGTGTGATATATTTTGCAAGTCTCTACGTGATATAATGTGGGTGTCAAAATGAGTGCTCTATGTAACACAAAGTTTTCTTATGACAGTTACTTTTTTTGACATAATTATTAATTGTCGTTACTACATGTTAGCTATATCAGTGTGTTGATAATGTACTGGGTAAAATACTTTTACAAGTAGTACTAAATTTTATGTGCATTCTTCCATGCTAAACTGTTCACAAAGAATGATTACAAGCTAAAGTTAATAATATATATTATGTGCTGAACTATAATCAAAATGTATGTTTTATGAATCAGCATTTTTCTTTACCAAAATGATTTTACTTAAATTTGTTCTAACAAGCATTTTCATTATGTTAATTTGTGAACACAGCTTATCTACATAATTGTGAAATTAATTGTAAATAATGAACAAACAATTTATATACATATTGTACTTTTGCTATGATTCAGATTGACTTACAAATATAAAGTACTATCAACTTATACATAGGATTACAGTTTATTTATAAAATATTTTATTAGCGTGGCTGTTTTCAGAGAAAACCCGAGCTATTGTCTTAGCCAGCTCGTCTGCATCCACCGTCCGCCGTAGTGCTTAAACCTTCACATTGGCTCTAAAATCAAAGTGCTTCCACCTACAACTTTGAAACTTCATATGTAGTTGCACCTTGATGAATTCTACATGCCACACTCATTTTTGGGTCACTAGGTCAAAGGTCAAGGTCACTGTGACCTCTAATATCAAACTTTAACAAAAACCTTAACATTGCCACTAAAATTAAAGTGCTTCCACCTACAACTTTGAAACTTCATATGTAGATGCACCTTGATGAGTTCTACATGCCACACCCATTTTGGGTCACTAGGTCAAAGGTCAATGTCTAAAAAAAAGTAAAAAATTCTGACAAGCTTTCGCAGCCGAGCGTGGCACCCGTTATGCGATGCTCTTGTTCCCCATGGCATTGTGGTTGTTTGACTCTGTTTTTCACTGTATGTGTCATTATGTGTATTATGCATTTTTTTCTAAACATTCTCATATACATTTATTGGTGCAATAGTATGCATGGCTGACACTCATTTTTGTACAAATACTCATGTTTTGTGCTATTTAATTATTTGTTTTGATATTAATTTTAATGTACATGTGATTAAAATACAGTGCCAGAAAGCTCAGAAATATGTTTTAGAAACCAAATAAGTCTAGTCTATGCAAATACTTTGCCTTAACATTTCTGTCAAGCTATTTGGTTTCTGGAAGTGTGTATCTACTGATACTAGATATGAGCTGCACTTTGTTAAAATTGGGTTTATGCATGTGCGTAAAGTGTCGTCCCAGATTAGCCTGTGCAATCTGCACAGGCTATTCAGGGGCAACACTTTTCACATCAACTGGATTTTTGATAAGAAGAGATTTTCTTTAAATGAAAAATATAGTAAAAGCAGAAAGTTTTGTCTCTGATTAGCCTGTGGGGACTGCACAAGTTAATTTGGGACGACACTTTACGCACATGCATTAAACCCCCTTTTCACAGAGTAAGGCCCATGAATAATCTGAAACAATGTACTACATTTCAGTGTTAAGTTGTTATGCTTTCAAATAAAGTACATAAAGAACATGAAAATCAACACACATTTTTATGCCCCCCTTCGATGAAGAGGGGGTATATTGCTTTGCTCATGTCGGTCGGTCTGTCGGTCCGTCCACCAGGTGGTTGTCAGACGATAACTCAAGAACGCTTGGGCCTAGGATCATGAAACTTCATAGGTACATTGATCATGACTCGCAGATGACCCCTATTGATTTTTAGGTCACTAGGTCAAAGGTCAAGGTCACGGTAACCCGAAATATTAAAATGGTTTTTAACCAGGTTTTCCGAAGGAAAAAACTCGTTATTAGATTGGCGAATGCGGGCGGGCTGGCTGGCTGGCTGGCGGGCGGAACAAGCTTGTCCGGGCCATAACTATGTCGTTCATTGTCAGATTTTAAAATCATTAGGCACATTTGTTCACCATCATTGGACGGTGTGTCGCGCGAAAAAATTACGTCGATATCTCCAAGGTCAAGGTCACACTTTGAGTTCAAAGGTCAAAAATGGCCATATATGAGCTTGTCCTGGCCATAACTATGTCATTCATTGTGAGATTTTAAAATCATTTGGCACATTTGTTCACCATCATGGGACGGTGTGTCGCACGAAAGAATCACGTCAATATCTCCAATGTCAAGGTCGCCATGACTAAAAATAGATTTTTTTTTAAAACAAACTTACAAAGGGGGTTAATTTTGTTTGTTCATTTCAAAAGTTCAGTTTGAGTTTTCTCCCTTTATCAGATTTTTTTTTCACAATGAAAACCTGGTTTTGTGACAATTTTGTCCCTTGTTGAATGATAACTCAAGAACGCATACGCCTAGGATCATGAAACTTCATGGGTAGATTGATCATGACTTGCAGATGACCCCTATTGATTTTGAGGTCACTAGGTCAAAGGTCAAGGTCACGTTGACCAGAAATAGTAAAATGGTTTCCGGATGATAACTCAAGAATGCATACGCCTAGGATCATGAAACTTCATGGGTAGATTGATCATAACTCGCAGATGACCCCTATTGATTTTGAGGTCACTAGGTCAAAGGTCAAGGTCACGGTGACCCGAAATAGTAAAATGGTTTTCGGATGATAACTCAAGAACGGTTTTGCCTAGGATCATGACACTTCATAGGTACATTGATCGTGCCTCGCAGATGACCCCTATTGATTTTCAGGTCACTAGGTCAAAGGTCAAGGTCACAGTGACAAAAATCGTATTCACACAATGGCTGCCACTACAACGGACAGCCCATATGGGGGGCATGCATGTTTTACAAACAGCCCTTGTTATTTGCTGTAACTGAAACAATGTGTACATATGTGATCAGATCTGAGTCATGAAAACACCTTTTCAAACTTAAACTAGCTTACAAGCTCCATTGGTAGAGGGCTGTACAACAAATTGGTGGTTTGATTACCGGCTGGTGAAAGTCCATTTTCTCCTATATGTGATGGAAAATGGCAGTTGTCAGTTTCGGGCATTAGTTTGTGAACTTGGGTCTAACCTTAGAAGAGTTTGAGTAGGTTATTCAACAGCTGTGACAGTACTGACATACTGTTGGCAATAGCGAAACAAAAAATCTTTAACCATGCAACATAATAGCATAAATTGACTTTTATTTGGAAGGTTATTAAATAGGCCCATTGTAATGCTTTCTACTTTAACACAGAACTGGTAAAATTACCTTCATTCATTAAGTATCAAAATGCAAGAGTACACGCAGAAATTATTGGCATAACACATCTGGGAAATTATTCACATATTTTTACCTCTGATCTTTTGACTTTTAATAACACAACACATTGGGGATATAAACTTACATTTTAACCACAGCTGCACATTCATTATTTCTCAGTATTTTTCTTGTGTAAAAGACGTGAGTTCTCTCACAAAATCTAGGAATCCAAAACAAACAAGCCTTATTCTGGGATAAATGCATGTGCTGCTTTCATGGAATTGTTTTTTTAAAGATATCTTGTTATCAAAAATCCAGTGTTTGCAGAAGGTGTTATCCTTGATCAGCATGCAGACTGCTGTCTAATCATGGACGACACTTGCATTAAGCCCAGTTTTCCCAGAACAAGGCTTAAATGTAAGGGACCAAGGCTCAAATGTAAGGGACCAAGACTCAAGTGTAAGGGACCAAGGCTTAAATGTACGAGACAAAAGCTCAAATGTAAGGGACAAAGGCTAAAGTGTTAGGGACCAAGGCTCAAATTTAAGGGACAAAAGCTCAAATGTAAGGGACAAAGGCTAAAGTGTTAGGGACCAAGGCTCAAATGTAAGGGACAAAAGCTCAAATGTAAGGGACAAAGGCTAAAGTGTTAGGGACCAAGGCTCAAATGTAAGGGACGATAGCTCAAATGTAAGGGTCCAAGGCTCAAATGTAAGGGACCAAGGCTCAAATGTAAGGGACCAATACTCAAATGTAAGGGACCAATCCTCTATCAAGCAAGGCTCAAATGTAAGGAACATGAGGCAATGAGGTTTGACATTTATGCCAAGTAGTTTCAAAATCCATCAAAATACGGCCAAGCTATGGCTTAGACATACATACAGAGAGACATTGCAAGGGGACATACAAATCAACAAATTGATTTCTTATCCTTAAATGTATTCCTCAATGTAATGATCACATTAGTTCAACAAAAAAATGTTTCAAATTTTCCTTATTCAACCTTACAGTTGTATAATAAAAAGTACAAACACCAACAAAGTTTTAAACAGCAACATAAAATGCTTTATCAAAGTACAAGTTAGATAACATTTTTTTAACAACTGGTTGCACTAATGACAGTTTCTTTACGTTTATAAATTTATAATTTTTCATCAACCTTTATTTTACATCATTTATCATAAAATACAAATTTTGAAAGAAAACCAAATATATTTCTAATGCAATATTTTCTTTGATTTTTATGTTAACAACAGGTGAACATAAACATTTAAACATCTGTTGTTACATAAACACTTGTAATCATCCATTTTCTCCAAAGTCCTCTGTGAATTCCTTGAACTTTACAAGGTCTCCCTCGGTGACTGTCCGTCTGTGCGTCTGGAGAGATTTGATGAAGTCACCTATTTGCACTTGGCGAGGTCGGATCTGAAATGGAAATTTAATATGACTTTTACAGAGGTTACAATTGATTATTGATTTCTGCTTTCCTCAATTGCAAAACGATATTATCTGAGTGTGTCAATATAAATCAGTATTTCATGACTAGAACTTGACTTAAGTTGTGAATCTGGTAAGTCAATATCATGGGCAAAGCACTCTTTCAATAAGAGACACAGAGCTACGTTCTTTTATTGGGAATGGATAGAATAGGCCTGAACTCTGAATATAGTAACTGTTCTGAAAAAAATCTACAGTCTGTTGCCAATAGTGACAAAATCACCAATATTCATTCTCACAAGAACTTGTCACAGTTTTAGCCAATACCAACCCTAGTTGTGATGGGTAGAAAGTTGTAAATAACCTTGTTCCAAGTTGCACCAATACAGCATAAAATAAAAGAAATTAGACCTACAAGTTTTGAATGTTGTACATGTAATTTGAAAAGTGTACATGTGTGTGTCTCTTGATAAACAGACTGACAGTGAATCCATTACACCCTAAAAAATGATAACAAGCATATTTGTTGCATTGATATTTCATTCCAAAAAAAATGTGACAGACGGACTGACGGATGGACAACGCCAATTCTATATCCCTCCGCCTTTGGCGAGGGATATTAATAATAATATTAGCATTATTTTTATCATTAGTAGTAGTAGTATATTATTCTCTATGTCACTTATTAGCATAAAAACAATCAGTAACACCTTATCTGGTGGTAGGTCAATCATACGAGAGTTCAGGGCTCCTGGTGTATCTGGGGTGCACGGTGTGAGATGGCCCTCTGAAAATACAGGAACCATTAAAACTGTACTAAGTGGTACATAATTTGAATGTCGGAATCAATGTTTGCTGAAATATGTCATGTTTCTGGATGTCTGTGGGGCATTCGGCTGGCAAAACTATGTTTTTTGCTGAAAAATAATTGGCCTTTTCTGCAATTTTGTAAAACATACAGCCAATTTTTATTTCAAAGGGCCATCTTGCATCCAGTTGAAAAATTGTGCATCAACATTGTCAAACTATGATAGATACTGTAGTTATTGAAGCCATACTAAAAACAAGAAGTAGGGCTCCCTTGATTGCTCAATTGTGTATTGGGTGCTTATTCAAATGTGTTAAAATGTGTATCAAGGCAGCTAAGAGATTTACAGACATGTCAAAACTGGTTCCTTTCTTAAGTCTGACATCACATCTTAGAATTTTTTTGGATAAAAGACTTTGAACATAAACCTCCATCGAACATCTAAATTCCAAATGAATGAGCAAACCCCAAAAAATCTAAAAAGTTAGTGTCTGCAATACCAAGCGATTCATTTAAAGTATAATATTAATAAACTAGAGCTTTGTCACAGATGTGACGTATACCCCCACATGCTGCATTGACACAGAATATTTTGCATGCTGTCTTCACAAAACAAGAGAAGCTATGATGGTGAACAAATGTGCCAAATGATTTTAAAATCTCACAATGAACGACATAGTTATGGCCCGGACAAGTCTTTTATGGAAAATTTTGACCTTTGAACTCAAAGTGTGACCTTGACCTTGGAGATATCGAGTTAATTCTTTTGCATGACACACTGTTCAATGATGGTGAACGAATGTGCCAAATGATTTTAAAGTCACACAATAAATGACAATGTTATTTCCTTGACAAGCTCATTTATGGGCAACTCCAAGTGTGACCTTGACCTTGGAGATATCAACATACTTCTTTCGCATGACACACCGTCCCATGATATTTAACAATTGTACATGTCATTTTAAAATCTAACGATAAATGACATAGTTATGGTCCGGACCAACTTTCGGTTTAAAACGCACTAAGTGACTCTGTGACCTAGTTTTTGACCCGGCATGACACATATTCAATCTTCACCTAGACATCATCTAGATACAACTTCTGACCAAGTTTGTTGAAGATCTGATTAAATTTTAGGGACAGACAGACCAACCGACAAAGTGACTCCTATATAGCTGCCATTACAAATGGTAATGGGGGTATAATAACTTGCATAAAACTCAACATGACAACCATAGTGAATATGAACATGAAAAAAAAACTATAGCACCACTATCTACCAGCAGTTTGACACCAGTATTGCGCCATGCGGAGGTCCCGTATGGGTCCAAACAGTGCCCCCAAGGTCATGTTGGCAATGTCACTGCCGGAGTAGCCGTCAGTGCTGTCAGCAAGGTAGCACCATTCCTTGTCCGTCAGTTGCAGGTTGTTGTCTCGGGTGTGGATCTTGATAAGGGAAATCCTGGCATCTCTAAAGTGGTTTAAAGAATTAATCAGCTGCACGTGCATACTGTATAAATGATACGATTTTTTTTTAAATATTGTGTTACCATAGAGGTACCAAATGAATTTATTTCTTATTTCTGTTGAATTTTAATTCTTTATGCTGGTAAAAAAAATCTGACTTATTACCTTAAATATTTATCATTCAGTCTTAATATTCAGTCATTTGATTTGAGAAAATAAACAAACAAATATCAACTAAAAAAAAACATCAGTACCTGACCTTTACAAGTGTTTGTATGATCAACTTACTATTTCCATCAGTCTTCCATCAAACATTTTCCCTCCTCCATATAAAAAGTCAAATCAAATTTAATATTAAATGCTAAACACAAACATATTCACTAGTTCCTCGCACCTGTCAGGCAATGGAATGTAAATCCTTTTCTGAAACCGTCTGAGAAAAGCTGAATCCAGCTCCCAAGGGCAGTTGGTCGCACAGAGCAGGAAGATTTTCTCGCTGGAACTTGAGTTGTCCGCCCCTTCCATCTGCTTGAGAAGCTCGGTCTTCATGCGGCGTGTGTGCTCCTCCTCGCGCAGGCTGCGCTGGCGACAGATACTGTCGATCTCGTCTATGAAGATCACGGAGCGGCCCTCGGGCTGGCTGTTGGCGTGCTGGAAGAGCTCCTTGATCAGTCTGAAGGGGAGGTAAATCATAAATACAGTTGTATGATTCTTTATCCAGGGTATTTTAATACAAATAAATAATGCAAGTCTCATAAACAGAGTTGTACGCTCCTTGATCAATCAACAAGGGAGGAAAGTAATGCAAGGTTCATAAATACATTCTCCTTTACAAGTCTAAAACAAAGGTTAATTATGCATATCTTATAAATACACAGTTGTATGATTCTATATCAGCCTGTAAGGGAGATAAATGATGCAAGTCTCATAAACACAGTTGTATTTTCCTAGATCATTCTGCAAGGGAAATCAATCAGTGAAGTCTCATAAATACACAGTTGTATGTTCATTGATCAGCCGGCAAGGGAAGTAAATGATGAAAGTCTTATCATATAAAAAGTGCTATGATAATAAATGTCATTTACAAAGTCATTTTTGTATTTTGTTTATTGTTTGTGATGGGAACATGGTGTTAAGACCCATAATGGACAGGCACCTTAGAAGTATGCAAAGAAAAAACTTGTCAAATCATGGATCCATGCAAACTATGTTTACAAATTTTTTACTGTGCACAGATAGAACATGGTGGATTCATAATCTTCATGGACATCTGCCTTACTTGTGGTTTTATGTAGAAAGGCTTATTAAAGACTTGTTCTCCTGGGCCATAGATTGCCAGAAAAAAGTTTTTACTTGTCGTCACAATTCACCCTTATTCATAATCCCGTCTTTAATCAGTAAAACATTTGTATTTCAGTAAAAATTCACAGATACTTACGTTATTTTATAAATTAACTCAACAAAAACTTTTGTAAAAAAACACACAAAACATTTTAAGATAAACATAACACATTTCAGGAACACCAGCCCAAAGACTAAATCTTACTTTTCGCTCTCTGACAACTTGAAAAATAACCTGCAAAATAACATGTTAAGGTAAACATAAGACCATTCTTTACCAGGATTACTACTTACTTCTCGCTCTCCCCCACCCAACTAGAGACTAGATCAGAGCTGGACACGCAGTAGAAAGTGGAGTTGATCTCCGCAGATATCGCCTCTGCCACCCTACTCTTGCCTGTGCCTGGTGGTCCATACAGCAAGATACGCTTCCAAGGCTTGATGCAGCCTGCAGATAGAACATAGCTACGTAGCTATGGATTTGAATGGTATTTTTCCAAGATAAAAATATTGCGACAAAATCATTTCAACCAAACCCATGACTAAATGCATCCTGCAGAAAATAGTTTGCAATTGGGTGGTATTTTTTCAATATTATTTCATTAAAAACCATGGCTTGATGCAGTAATTCCAAAAGTGTTACAAAAATCAACTGTTTAAAACAGAGTGGATAATCACGTGACAAACAAGATGGCAACATCAATGCTGAGACACGTATTTTCTACCGTTTTATACTCTTAATTACTTGTATTAATGGTTAAAGCGCTGCTCATTTTCCAGCCATATCAGCAAGAAAATAATAAGTGTTTGTTTATGATAAATATTCGCTCTTTATCTATACTTTACTCGCTGCCAATTTTTTTAGCGGGAGCTGCTATTTCCTCTTAAGACTCCCTCTGTAAAGGACACATAAATCCTAATTAAAGTACAGTCTACTCTCGTTATCTCGAAGTCGGCGGGAACAAGAGAAAATATTGAGATAACGAGAGTTCCAGATATCCGATTAGGCGTCTTCAAAGAAAAAATGAGACAAAAATTTACCTTGTTTTTAACATCTTTATACCTTCTATGCGGTCTTACTAAAGCCGTCACTGTGTGGCATAATACTCTCTACTACCCTATCTATTACCTGATATATACGCATTTTTACGAGGCACGATTAAATTTGCTATTTAAATGCTTAAAATGACGTTTTAAGTGTTACTGAATTCCATGAACACATGCCGTTATCATTTTCTGAACTGTCGAGTAAACATCAAGTAATGTTGCTATTTAAAGTTAACTTATGATGCAATTGATGTCCAATAAAGACGAGGATTTTTCATCTGAACATGCGTAAATCACGTTCCGGAATAGTGAACTGTACATGTACATTTTGTAGTTTGAAATGCAAAGTTCAATCGATTATTAGTACAGGATAAAATAAACCCACATGTTATAAAGTGACAGGCCTTACTCAAGTGTAAATTATTAACTAACGACATTACACATGTGTGGTCATTGATGCAATTAACGGATCAATTATCTACCGCACAGTATCGGGAGCAGCCGGGCAAAGTGGGACGGTGAAGTATCAAAGAAAAAAAATACCCACCTTTGCCAACACTGGGACAGTCATTCGCACTTCAAGATAAACCACAGTAAATACATGTAAAGTCAGGACTCGGAACAAATTTTTATTGAATTATTCGACATAACGAAAATCGAGATATGTGATATTTATTAATATAGATAAAGAAGGAGAATAGTTGGGACATTGAGCTTACTTTGACATATAAAGAAAATCGAGATATCCGATGTCGAGATAACGAGAGTACATGTAGACCGTAGTTGAAACAAAATAAAACAAAAGCTACATGTTCACAGATTATTATTTTTAAAGTCTTTAAATGTATTTATGAAGAAACAATTACATGTACAATATGTACAATAATTTTGATATCAATAAAAAGTACAAAGCACAATTTTCTATTACTGTGGATTTGAACCCAGGACTTTTGGGAAAAAATCTAATGCAGTACCACTGGCCACTCTTTTATTATTAAAACACTGTAAATCCAATAAAACGCTTTCCTTAATAACTTAGAATCAAATATAACGCGAGCGACTCCAGTTTTTTCTCCAACCTAACATTTCTTTCATATATGTCTCTATTATAATAAATTTGAAGCTCACCCATACTTTGGCTTTAGACAGTTTAATAGTGACAATCTATTGTTTGATGCAAATAAAGCTTAGAAAAAATAGTTAGCATATATAAGCTGATTTCTATTCAAGAGCTTTCAATCTTTGCGATCACTGTGACCTGTGACAATTTTAACAAGTTAATATAGGAACGTTTCCTTACATTGTTGATTATAGACGATACTTACCTAAATATTATCTTGAAAAAAATACTTGAACACGTTACAAAGATAAATTAAATAAGTAATTCAGACAATTAAGATGCATTCAAATGCAGGTTTATTGTAAACATGTGTTTTTTTCTCCCTTTCTCCCCATCTTCAGAAAATAATGTGTACATATTGCATTCAATCTTAATTCAAATTCACTTGTTTATCCATTGGCTGTTATTATTTAATGTGGAATATGCCAGATGAGCAAACATGGAATCACTTGCATTGCGCATGTTAAAGTGGAAAACCCACGTCCCATAAGTTGCTGTAAACTTTATACTTTGAAAAATGGCATACTTTTGTGTTTATGAAGTTTAAAAACTCATTAATTCTCAATTGTTTTCCAGAATTTAATATTTTTTAAATAAAGTGATGTTTATATGAGATTATCAACTAGAAAAACAGTACATATGCAGTTGCTGATACTGCAGGGTTTGAATGAATGTATTGGCACATGACATGATAACACAACATGGCAATTCAAACACTAGTTTAGCTTTAAATGCAGTCTGCTTATAACCTGTGTTTGTGACTTTGACTTCATCATGTGCCATTTTACTAGAATTACACATATTTTTTCAAAGAACATATGAAAGAATTAATAAAATCAGTTGGTTTATTTCAATTGACAACATACATAATTTTTCTCCCTCAAGAGTGTTGTTTCCTTTGTGTAAATGTAATCTATCTAATGTCTTTGGAATTTCCGACAACAATTTTGGGAAAATTGTCATTTTGCCAATCTATGAACAAGAATTTTAACTTTCCGATATTCCTTATGATACCAACCACCCGTTTTTACCATGAAACCATACTTGGTACGTTTTGATTTATAAGTCATGCTAGTTTCACCTGTGAAGAGCTGTGGGAACTGTAATGGCATGATAATAGCCTCCGTGAGCGTCTCCTTGGCATCATGGAGTCCTAAAAGAGAATTACACACAAAATACAATAGACATTATTACAAACAATAAGTTATGTTCAAGAGCGCATTACTCTAATGTGTGGTTGATTGGGCATGAAAAAAAAGTGTCGTATACATCTACATGTCACTGTAATTACATTTTTTAAGTTTCTATTTAATCGGATGAGGGATGCAAAAGTTTGTTTCCTCTTTTAACACTTACAAAGACAATCCAACTGATACAGCACTGAACAACATTGTGACCCCAAAAGAAATCGCCTACCAGCAAGACATTTATTATAATTTTATTATGTAACCAGTCTAACAAAACTTAATTGCTCTGATATAGACAAATGTCCAGACCTGAATTTTATGTCCTGTATTGACCAACTACAGGGATTTTCCCCATCTTTGTTCAGCGGCCTTGGTCAATCAATTTGTGAAAAAAAGAGTTGCGAACTGTTCAAGATTGTGAAAAAAAAGTTGCAAATTGTTTAAAATTTGCAAAAAATAGTCAGAACTTTTTAAATAGTGAAATTTTGAGTTGCAAACTCCTTTATATTGTGAAAATTTGAGTAATCTATTCTCATATTTGTGAAAAATAGCCATTCTCTAAGAAGAAAAAGAATCCCTGACCTATGTCTAGACCTGCTATGGTATGGAGTGACATACTATGTTGTGCATTCACCTGCTGGATTATGATCTAGGGTACACCTATGCAGGGAAATGTTCTACCATCTTGTAGGGTTCACTGTAGCTCTTAATTTTTCAACAGAACTATCAAAGTTAAATACCATTGGTAAAGTTATAAAAGATTTCACTGGCGGGAAAGAATCTGAAATTACATCCCTTTATAACTTGCTTTTTTATGGACTAACATGCTGCTATATTATACACTGACCAGTTGCTATGTGATGGACTTACTTGCTATGAAATGCACGGACCAGCTACGCAATAAAAATGTCTGATCTGTTCTGAACAAACATTGTCAAAGACTGACTTGCCTTGTTGAGAACTAACTTGATATGGCAAAAGACTGACAAGCTATGCTGAGTACTGACAAGCTATGTTGAGAACATACAAGCTATGATTTAGACTAACAAACTATGTTGAGGACTGATCGGCTATCTCAAAGACTGAACTGCCATGTCAAAGACTGACCTGCTATGTCACGGACTGACCTTTCTCAATGACTGACCTGCAATGTCAATGGCTGACCAGCTATGTCAAGGACTGACTTGCATTGTTAAGAACTGACCTGCTATGTCAAGGACAGACCAGCATTGTTAAGGACTGACCTGCTATGTCAAGGACTGACCTGCTATGTCAAGGATTGATCTGCTATGTTAAAGACTGACCAGCTATGTCAAGGACTGACCTGCTATGTTAAGGACTAATCAGCTATGTCAAGGACTAACCTGCTATGTTAAGGACTGATCAGCTATGTCAAGGACTGACCTATCTCAAGGACTGACCTGCTATGTCAAAGAGTGACCTATCTCAAGGACTGACCTGCATTGTCAAGGGCTGACCAGTTATGTCAAGGGCTGACCAGTTATGTCAAGGACTGATCTGCTATGTCAAGGACTGACCTGCTATGTCAAGGGCTGACCTGCTATGTCAAGGGCTGACCTGCTATGTCAAGGACTGACCTGCTATGTCAAGGACTGACATTCTATGTTAAGGGCTGACCAGCTATGTCAAGGACTGACCTGCTATGTCAAGGACTGACCTGCTATGTCAAGGGCTGACCTGCTATGTCAAGGGCTGACCAGCTATCTCAAGGACTGACCTGCTATGTTAAGGACTGACCAGCTATGTCAAGGGCTGACCAGCTATGTCAAGGACTGACCTGCTTTGTCAAGGGCTGACCAGCTATGTCAAGGGCTGACCAGCTATGTCAAGGGCTGACCAGCTATGTCAAGGGCTGACCAGCTATGTCAAGGGCTGACCAGCTATGTCAAGGGCTGACCAGCTATGTCAAAGGCTGACTAGCTATGTCGAGGGCTGACCAGCTATGTCAAGGGCTGACCAGCTATGTCAAGGGCTGACCTGCTATGTCAAGGGCTGACCAGCTGTTTCAAGGACTGACCTGCTATGTCAAGGACTGACCTGCTATGTCAAGGACTGACCTGCTATGTCAAGGGCTGACCTGCTATGTCAAGGGCTGATCAGCTATCAAGGACTGACCTATCTCAATGACTGACCTGCATTGTCAAGGGCTGACCAGCTATGTCAAGGGCTGACCAGCTATGTCAAGGGCTGACCAGCTATGTCAAGGGCTGACCAGCTATGTCAAGGGCTGACCAGCTATGTCAAGGGCTGACCAGCTATGTCAAAGGCTGACTAGCTATGTCAAGGGCTGACCTGCTATGTTAAGGACTGATCAGCTATCAAGGACTGACCTATCTCAATGACTGACCTGCATTGTCAAGGGCTGACCAGCTATGTCAAGGGCTGACCAGCTATGTCAAGGGCTGACCAGCTATGTCAAGGGCTGACCAGCTATGTCAAGGGCTGACCAGCTATGTCAAGGGCTGACCAGCTATGTCAAAGGCTGACTAGCTATGTCAAGGGCTGACCTGCTATGTCAAGGGCTGACCAGCTATGTCAAGGGCTGACCTGCTATGTCAAGGGCTGACCAGCTGTTTCAAGGACTGATCTGCTATGTCAAGGGCTGACCAGCTGTTTCAATGACTGACCTGCTATGTCAAGGGCTTACCAGCTGTTTTAAGGACTGACCTGCTAGGTCAAGGGCTGACCAGCTATCTCAAGAACTGACCTGCTATGTCTTGGAAGGTGAGACCTCCCTTCTTCACAATTGTCTCTTCAATAGCTGCTCTGCGCTGGGGATCTTTCTTCCCAGTAGATTCAGGAACGCGGTCTTCTGCAATGCAGTTACATTACATCTATATCCATCATTTCTCCACTTACGATTGCAAACTCTGTCTGCATATTTTAATAAGGAACACAAATCAACTAAAAGTAATTTTGGGTCTAAACTCAACCTCTAGGCAAAACACATTTAGTTAATTGGGTCCTTTGAAAAAAATAAATATCTAAAAATCAATGACTACATTTATTTTGACAGTTCAATGAACAAAGGTCCACATACTTACCGTCCCAAAAACCAACAGACAGGTGCAAAACAATATACCTTAGCTTCTTAGAAAGTTTGTAGAAATTGCATCATTCATTTCAAAGTAGACTAGGAAAACTGGAATGAATGCATGTGTGTGAAGTGTCGTCCAAAATGTAGTCCGTACTGGCTAATCAAAGATGACACTTTCCGCCTCATCTGGATTTTCACTAAGAAGAGGCTTCATTTAAACAAAAAATACCATTAAAGCAGAAAGTGTCATCTCTGATAAGCATGTGCGGACAGTACAGGCTAATCTGGGATATTACTTTGTGCACAAGCATAAAGCCCTGTTTTTTCAAAGAGAGATTCATATTCATTTGAACATTGTGTTTAACGATAAAGAACACCCTGTTTTTTTCAGAGAGATACTCTTATTCCTTTAAACATTGTGTTTAAGAAGATTATAAAGCACACCGATCCCATTGGAAGACTTGTGTGGGCTGCTAGCGACGGAGGGCACCTGCTGGTCAGTGCTTGGGTCACTAGGGGGCTTGTCCAGCTGATCTATCTTGGCCAGCAGGATGGACACGTGACTCTGGACATTGGCCTGCAGCTGCTCAAACAAGGCCTGCAAGAATAACATCTGACCCTGATATCTTGAATATTCTAAAGTCTGTTTCAACATAACATCTGACACTGATATCTTAAATATTCTAAAGTCTGTTACAACATAACATTTGACCCAGATATCTTGAATACTTAAAGTCTGTTTCAACATAACATCTGACCCAGATATCTTGAATATTCTCAAGTCTGTTTCAACATAACATCTGACCCTGATATCTTGAATATTCTAAAGTCTGTTTCAACATAACATCTGACCCAGATATCTTGAATATTCTAAAGTCTGTTTCAACATAACCTCTGACCCAGATATCTTGAATACTCTAAAGTCTGTTTCAACATAACATCTGACCCAGATATCTTGAATATTCTAAAGTCTGTTGCAACATAACATCTGACCCAGATATCTTGAATACTCTAAAGCCTGTTTCAACATAACATCCGATCCAGATATCTTGAATATTTTAAAGTCTGTTTCAACATAACATCTGACCCTGATATCTTGAATATTCTCAAGTCAACATTCCACTTTGTTTTCTATAAAAAAGGGCACACGTTTGTAATGTTGTTTTGTGCTACACAGCCTAGATAAAATAGTAAAAGATCTCTATGTGCTATACATTTTTGATTCTGCTATTGATTAGCCCTCGCTTTCCATGCAAATGACATGAAGCTGTGAAGTGTTTGAATATCATTCAGGTGAATGTTTGCAGAACAGATGATTTTAACAAAGTACATGACTTATTTGTGCAGTTCAATTCAAAATCAAACCTTGATTGGTTAGTCTATTCATGGCCATGAACAAAAGTTTTAAGAAACAATGTTAAAATGAAGTAAAAAAGCTTATTTTAAATATACCAAACAAAAACAAAATTGTTTTGAATTATTGCACTTCATCAAGGATGCATAGAAGGTACAAATGATAAAACATGTTTGTGATGACAAAGAATGGAACTTTGGACATTGACATTGGATATTTGGATACAGGGGCTTATGGATCAAAGATTTAAATATATTCTTATAAGGATAAATGCAGAGTTTTCCCTAAGAACCGGCCGCCGGCCAAATTGACCGGTTCAATCGATTTTCTGGCCGGTTCAAATGCTGGTAACAAAAAAAAATAATGAGAGGTTTTGCAACTTTGATCGATGTAATTGTTAAAGTTAAGAAAAGACGAAATTAAACAAGCGAAAACATCGATTTAACATCGTTTTGTTTATGTTCTTTATACTTCCGTGTGTACGTTTTACCGAACAAGTATAATTTATAACGGCGCTTCTCATTGGCTGATTATTTTGAGTACGCAAATAACTACAAAACGGCGCTTCTCATTGGCTGATTATTTTGAGTACGCAAATAACTACACTCCCCTCACAAATTTTTTAAAAAATTAGAAAAATTCCATAAGTGATACACAAAAAAACAAGTAATTTTCATCTCTAAAATTTCTGTCCAAACCCCCCCCCCCCAAAATGCACCATTTTGCGTCTAGATTTTCAAAATTTTTCGGGGGGGCATGCCCCCGGACCCCCCTAGCAGGAGTGCCTTGCTTGGCCTGTTCAAATTTTTATTTGGCCTGTTCAAATAAAAGGAAGGGAAAACCCTGAAATGAATATAAAAATATTTCAGGATTCGTTTACATCCCATATAAATACCCTAAAACTGTTCTGCACTCGCAGACGTGGAATAAAAAAGTAATCAAAACCAATAAACATAATAAAAATAAAAATCAGAAAATATTTATGCTAAACCTTAGTTAATACAGGGTAACCCATTTCTTTAAGCTTGATTTATTCAAAAGCCTCAGGCTATAATTGCAACCCTCTTGAGTCTGTACATTGGTAGACCACATACATGCTGTCTTTATGGGAGACCTAAAGAACACTGCCACAGTGGGGATAGAACACTTGACCTCTTAGTAGGCTGCCACCATATCCATTACGCGACCAATACTAAACCTTATGTTGTGAGTTCTTTTCAACCGCAGCCAGCTGTTGTATGCGGCTCTGGCATCGCTGGGAGGTCTCTAACATCAGTTGTATGTCCACGTTGGACGCCTTCTTCCCTTCTTGGAGCACAGCTTCCAAGCTGCAGGCGACAATGATTGAAATGACTTTTTTTTTTAATATGGTGCATAATATGGGTTAGCTTTGTATGAACTAAGGGATTAGTGTCTTTTTTCAAAGTCTAGGGTCATCTGGAAAAACTAGGCTTGATGCATGTGCTTACAGTTTTGTCCTAGAATAGCCAGTGCAGTCTGCATGAGCTAATCAGGGATGCCACTTTCCCCTTTTATAAAAATTTCTATTTGGTGAAAGACTCTCCTAAAGAAACATCCATTTAAGGGGAAATATGCCATTCCTGATTAGCCCATGTAGACTGCATAGGTTTTCCCTCGATGAGACTACACCAAGACTGAAACCTAGACCTATTGATAGTTTTATAAAATTTACATAACTGAACCTGAATTGTTTAGTTAAAGGTATATTTAAAATGTGCATTGAAACTCAATACAAACGATAAACATACCCATATCACGTCTTTTCATATTCCTTATATTTTATTTTCCATGCTTAAAATTGTTTCATATAATAAATGTACTAACTTGTGATAAAAATATTCAAACATTCGCTTGTAGGTTTCTACACTTAGACAACTCTTTCACAATTAATTTTAATGCAAGTTCTTTGGTTTTGCACCCACCATTGACAGTGTAAATTTTCTGATCATTAAAATTAGAAAAACAAGTTCATATTTGTATGAAAGACAGTAGGTATACAAATTTAAAAGGTGATATAATAATATATTTTAAGTACCTGACATTTAAAAAAAATGTTGATGACAATTTTATAAACTAGATCAACAGACTTTGTGTTAATATAAGTGCCAATACCAACATTCGTTTATTGTCCTTAGTGCAGACTTCCAGAATGCTCAAAAACCAAATAAACCATGTCAGCCATTCGGTCTGAGCACTTTTCAAAACTCATCAGCATGAAATGAAATTTATTGTGCCAATATAATCTTACATATGCATTTATGTTCTGTCATATCTTGAAGCAAAGTTATTTTTTCGTCGTTGAAACGAAATGATAACTGTACAAAAATCAACAATAGTTTGGAATAATAATTATAATATTATTTCTTTATTTAGCATAATAATAAACGATGATTTTACTATGTGCACAGAAGAGGTAAAACCTAAAGCCCATTTTATTTTAATTAATGTTCTAGAACATGAAGTTTGAGAATTTGAAAAAATAAAAAGCAGTATAGCTGATTTGTTTTAAATTGAAATGAGTTTCTTTTATTATCAGTTACATGTAGGACATAGTCAAAACTGGTCCCAGGCCAGTGTTCTCCATAAAAATTGTAGTAACCAGTTTGATTTTCAAAGTAGCCAGCAACTAAGCACTAAAATAGGACTTTTCTTGCGCCATTTCCAATAAATATTCTGGGGAAAAGCAGCTGGCGCCTAGATTGATAGTAACCAGTTAAAGCACTGGCCACGGGTGCTTCTGGTGCTTCCAGTGAACATTGTCCCAGGCAATTCCTGCCTGCCTGATGACATTACACATTAAGGTTATTCAGCTGAGAATAATTAAATGAAATCTGGGTCGCAAATAAACAGGAATTGAAAACACATATTTCCAGGCTTACAGGGAATATATTTTGTGGAAAACAGACGAATCAGGTCATAACTCTGAAAAAACAACAGGTCACACTCACTCTGAGCCAGCCAATATTACTTGCCTTATGATCATCTACAAGTTATGGTAATTCAGCTCTTTAAGTTTAAACTAGATAAACCACCTAACTGAAGAGTTGAAAACACAAACTTTAGGATATACATACATGTACTAATGGACAGATTAACAAGTGCAATACTTAATGACTGGCATTAACAAATAAAATGAAAAACTTAGAACTATATTTTTTTTTGACAAATGAACTCTTTAAGAGTCACAAACTGTAAACATCATTTAAATATAAAATCTTAAAACAATACTCACCATGCCTTTACTTCTGTGAAGACAAGATGTTATATCCATTAATATGCTTAATGTGTTTTGTATACTAAACATTAATTTTAATTTACATCACTTATTTTTTCAGAACACATATTCCGCCACATTCCTCAGCGCTAAAAAGTTTTTCAGCATAGCTGTATAGCCCTGGCTGAGCTTTTCACCTGAATTGACATTTATAACAGCCAATAAAATTTAAAAGAAACTTCCTAGTACCTGTACGAAGGAGTCAATAGCTGGAAATTTTCTCACAATCAACTCTATTATACAGCACAAAAACTTAAGCACCCTTCTTCATATTAAATAGAACACATTTGTAATACAATTTAAACAGGAAGATCAATTTTATTTTTAAAATTGTGTTGTGAAATTGTCATAATATAAATTTTCATAATGCTTTCATAAAATGAGATGCATTCTCAACAGAAAAATGAATCTACCAAATCTTTAACAATAGTTGTTCAAAAGTGCCAAGTATAGGCATTGATTCAAATTGTCATTACCTATCACACAGTGTGTAATTAAATATAAATTTCTTATAGGACTTATTGTGTGTGGTTCGCATGTGTTTGATGCATGTTTACATCATACAGATAGTACAGAACTTGAGTTACAAGCAAATAATGTATGGTAATTTACCATAAATATGCTGGCTGTGTCAAAGTCAATAAGTTAAAAGTATAGTCATCAATTATTTACGTAAGCAATAGACGAGAGTTAACACGCATCTATAAAATTAAAGATTGTATTTATTTTTATAGTTTAATCTTGCTTGCCAGATAATAAGTTATTGCAACCTCAGTAAGCTTTTCTTTCATAGCGACATAAATAGCTCACATTTACGCAATGTAATCTCAATTCGGGACTTTGCACCAAGCAACAGCAGATGCGCAATAACACGATTGGTCGATAAATCAACAAGCGAGACGACTCGTACATCCTTCTAGAAAATTACGTACTGCAGTTGTCTTTCAGAGTTTCTTGTTGATATTACGAGATCCAATATGTCAAAATGATTGTGCGTCCCATGGGACACAAATTAACAAATATGATGGGTCCTGACTGGCATTTTATGTGTATTTGACGCAGAATATTGCATCCAGTAAAACTCTGCTGTGTTGACAATTTTTCACATGAAATCAACCGCCTTAAAAGGTCAGTTGTGAGGCTATTTGAAGTGTTCTTAAAATTGTGACAGCCAATAAGAATCAACGGCTCAAGAAAAAACATTATTTTCAAGATGGAGGTTTGAAACTATCAACACTTATTTTGATGTTTACAGATGATCAATATTAGGAAAAAAGCAACAAATATAAAGACCAAAGGTTAATTATTACGTTAATGAATGATTCATGGTCATACATTATTAAAATGTTTTGTGATCTTTGTGAAAATTACCGAAGCCTCGACAATAATAAAGCATATAAACAATTTAATAATCCGAACATCCGGATTCCTATCTCGTTCAACAAACATTAATAAAACATACGATTAAGAAAGCTATAAAGCGTTATTTCAAAAATCGGCAAAACTAAAAAAAACACTAACCTAAGAACATGGATTTTTCGTCCATATTGTCTAAAATGTTGCTGCTTCAAAGTTATTTCAATTTTATTAAAAACCGCCTTGAAAACTTATGTTGTTGTTGTTGTTTTTCAGCAAATTTCGGCGTCTTCGTCGTCTATGGTATCTCCCGGTTGGTATCTATGTTATTCTGTACAGCTCGTTATCGCCATGGTTTTGTTTCTCTCGCTACTTTGTACATGTGATACCGGTAATCTTACATATTTTCTACAGTCTGTTTTTGTAAAAGCCAGCTGAAAGAATCGATAAGTTCCTTTTTGCTTCCTACATCGGTCAAAAAGAAGGACTTTCAAACATATATGCTAAAGTTATAATTAAATGTAGTTGCCAAAACACATCGTGTAACTATATCTAATATTTAAAAAATATTTTGAACGCTAGCACACATTATCTTCCATTTAATTCTATTTCGAAACACATACAATATAACTTTTAGATACACTTTGCTCCACTTTATACATGTTCTTCTGTATGTCGATTTTCTGTCTGTCAGTTAAAGAAAAGGACGCGATGTTCAAGCTAGCAGTTCTAGTGCTGCTAATTGAGTTTTATTGAAATCCGCGACGGTTTGAATGTATTTAAACGATATTGTAAACGCCTTTAAATGCTACTCAGTAATGCATATATTGGTATACAATTTTTAGAGTTCTGAAACGGATTGTGTGCGCGGGAAACTACGCGCTCTTTGGCGACGTGATATTAATTGATTCGAACATGGACACAATCGGCTCTCAAAGATCACGAATATTGTTTTATGAGAAGTTCTTAGCTGCATGACAGTCACATCAATTACGGAGTGATGCACACGTGTTGCTGATTTATTTCTTATTGGGTAATTTTGATATTATATACACCATAAAGCATAGAATGTGTAACTGTAATACATGTATATATACAAAATGGGTAACCGACCAAACGCCAATCATCCATGCATACCTGGTAAATCAAATATCTGTTCGCGTTCTTCGAAAAGAACTGTTTAAGTGGTTTGTCATATACAGCTGTTAACCTCGAATATTTATATAATAGTATCGTGAGCCATCGGGATCAAGCTGACTGATATTGGTCAAGTTGTCAAGTCAATTGATTATTCTTATTACATTAATCCAAAATGGTTTCTTAAAACACTTCAATATACTATTTAACTGTTGTGTGCATGCTAATTATAACATACTCCGAATAATTATTTATCTTGTTTAAAGATATTTCAGGTCGGATATCGCGATTGCGATAGTCAAGAGTGTTATTTTGAGTGTCTGAGTATAATGCATACATTCTTGTTTCAAATCTGTGATTTGTTATTGTCATTTTGTCAGGGTTCAATCACCGTTATCGGCGCATGTGAGCTTGTTTTTTTTTTTTTTTGCCATCTTACTGGACAGTTGAGGTTTCCTCCATGCGCTCCGTCCAACCTCCCGTCGCACTAGACCACAGCGCCATTGAATATCTTTCAGTGAAAACTCAATAGCTTGAAAGTGCAGACATAATTCGAAATTCGACTCAATGTAGGTGGGTCTAGTTAATTTACTAGGTAGATGTGCTGTGATACACTCCGGCTCCTCACATAATGCAGCCCAGGGCGCGAAAGGACTTCATAAACTTTGAAATACACACACATATATATAATGAAAAGATGAAGAAATTGCACATTAACTTGCTTATTAAACGATAAATTGGAACACGTAAAATATATTTAAATGTGCGTCCTTATTATCCTCATTGCCCAGCTTGGTCGAATGTGTAAAAACCATTAAGTTATTAATACTGTAACCAGATATGCATTGTCATATATACATTTTAAAAGGGACTTAACAACATCCATGAGAGACAATCAATCCAAAGAACACGTTTTATTTTACACTATTTCTTTACATTGAATTCTCTTCTAAACGATCGTCCAGTGAAGGTTGACTGCACAGGCTAATCTGTGACGCAACCTGACGCATATGTATTAAGCTTTCCCAGAACGAGGCTAATATGGTTGGTGACTTTTGATATCTTGTGATGTCTGGCGATTGTGATATGGCGTATGATAGGTAAAAGCTCACTATGAGCTGGGATAATGGCAGTGACCAAGGTTATTATAGTACATAATTCAAATTGATATTATGCATCTTTCTTCCTGTTAGAGCAGTGCGGCATTGTTTGTGATACTGTAAACGTTTGGGAACAATTACTATTTTATTATATATGTATGGTATCGCAGCATTAAACGCTGTCATTTGTTAAAAATTACTAAAATAAAATGCTTCATAATGTCGGAAACATATACAACAACAACAACAACTAGAAATGTCACTGAGCATATAGTTTATTGGTTACATATACAGTGTATACACACGCAGCTTTTTACCATATTGCTATTGATGGGATCAAACACGATCTTATTTAAGTTTTGAAATGAGATAATCACAAAATTCTATACCCAGGCAACGTTAAGTATCGGTAATATAAAGTTCTAGTTAAAAATCATGTAAGGGCAAACGCAGAATCATATACCAAATTGAGATCCAAAAACTGTCAACCATTTTAACTAATACAAAGAAAACGCTCGAAATAAGTCCATTGTCGAACGTAAATAATCTGTCATACTTTGGCGTATATGATTCACAAAATTTACAACAAAGTATCATACGAAGACAAAAACGCGATATTAAAGTATGCATATCGGCCTTGCTCTGTTAAAAGGGTGTTTAATGAATGTGCGTAAAGTGTCGTCCCATATTAGCATGTGCAGTCCGCACAGGCTAATCAAGGACGACACTTTCCACCTAGCCTGGATTTTTGCTAAGAAGAGACTTTCTTAAAATGAAAAATATCATAATAGCGGAAAGTTTTGTTCCTGATTAGCCTGTGCGGACTGGACATTCTAACCTGGGACGACACTTTGCGCACATGCATGAAACTCACTTTTCACAGAGTACGGCGCGGCGTATAGGTTAATCGTATTGATCCTTTAAGTTCCTTATGATAAGCACATGATCAACGTATGGTAAACGTGATCCTCATATCGTGACCACGTGATTCATGTGTGTTATTAAAAACGTAATTAA